>NC_090398.1:43496448-43799517 GCF_036365525.1 Heterodontus francisci
CAGCTCTCCCTCAGTTCTGACCCTTCGACAGTGCAGCGCTCCCTCAGTACTGACGCTTCGAAAGTGCAGCACTCCCTCAGTACTGACTCTCTGACAGTGCAGCGCTCCCTCAGTACTGACCCCTCTGACAGTGTCGCACTCCCTCAGTACTGACCCTTCGACAGTGCAGCACTCCCTCAGTGCTGGCCCTTTGAAAGTTCAGCTCCCCCTCAGTACTGACCCTCTGACAGTGCAGCACTCCCTCAGTACTGACCCTCTGACAGTGGTTTGCTCCCTCAGTACTTACCCTCTGACAGTGCAGCACTCCCTCAGTACTGCCCCTCTGACAGTGCAGCACTCCCTCAGTACTGACCCTCTGACAGTGCAGTGCTCTCTCAGTACTGACCCTCTGACAGTGCAGCACTCCCTCAGTACTGACCCTTCGACAGTGCAGCGCTCCCTCAGTACTGACCCTCTGACAGTGCAGCACTCCCTCAGTACTGACCCTCCGACAGTGCAGCGCTCCCTCAGTACTGACCCTCTGACAGTGCAGCACTCCCTCCGTACTGACCTTCTGACAGTTCAGCACTCCCTCAGTACTGACACTCTGACAGTGCAGTGCTCCCTCAGTACTGACCCCTCTGACAGTGTCGCACTCCCTCAGTACTGACCCTCTGACAATGCAGCACTCCCTCAGTACTGCCCCTCTGACAGTGCAATACTCCCTCAGTACAGACCCTTCGACAGTGCAGCACTCCCTCAGTATTGACCCTCTGACAGTGCAGCTCTCCCTCAGTACTGACCCTTCGACAGTGCAGCACCATCAGTACTGACCCTCTGACAGTGCAGCACTCCCTCAGTACTGACTCTCTGACAGTGCAGCACTCCCTCAGTACAGACCCTTCGACAGTTCAGCTCTCCCTCAGTTCTGACCCTTCGACAGTGCAGCGCTCCCTCAGTACTGACGCTTCGAAAGTGCAGCACTCCCTCAGTACTGACTCTCTGACAGTGCAGCGCTCCCTCAGTACTGACCCCTCTGACAGTGTCGCACTCCCTCAGTACTGACCCTTCGACAGTGCAGCACTCCCTCAGTGCTGGCCCTTTGAAAGTTCAGCTCCCCCTCAGTACTGACCCTCTGACAGTGCAGCACTCCCTCAGTACTGACCCTCTGACAGTGGTTTGCTCCCTCAGTACTTACCCTCTGACAGTGCAGCACTCCCTCAGTACTGCCCCTCTGACAGTGCAGCACTCCCTCAGTACTGACCCTCTGACAGTGCAGTGCTCTCTCAGTACTGACCCTCTGACAGTGCAGCACTCCCTCAGTACTGACCCTTCGACAGTGCAGCGCTCCCTCAGTACTGACCCTCTGAGTGCAGCACTCCCTCAGTACTGACCCTCCGACAGTGCAGCGCTCCCTCTGTACTGACCCTCTGACAGTGCAGCACTCCCTCCGTACTGACCTTCTGACAGTTCAGCACTCCCTGAGTACTGACCCTCTGAAAGTGCAGCGCTCCCTCACTACTGACCGTTCGACAGTGCAGCACTCCCTCAGTACTGACCCTCTGACAGTGCATCTCTCCCTCAGTACGGACCATTCGACAGTGCAGCACTCCCTCAGTACTGACCCTCTGACAGCGGTTTGCTCCCTCAGTACTGACCCTCTGACAGTGCAGCACTCCCTCAGTCCTGACGCTCTGACAGTGCAGCACTCCCTCAGTACTGACCCTCTGACAGTGCAGCACTCCCTCAGTACTGACCCTCTGTCAGTGCATTGCTCCCTCAGTACTGACCCTCTGACAATGCAGCACTCCCTCAGTACTGACCCTCTAACAGTGCTTTGCTCCCTCAGTACAGACCCTTCGACAGTGCAGCACTCCCTCAGTACTGGCCCTCTGACAGTGCATTGCTCCCTCAGTACTGACCCTCTGACAGTGCAGCACTCACTCAGTACTGTCCGTCTGACAGTGCAGCACTCCCTCAGTACTGCCCCTCTGACAGTGCAGCACTCCCTCAGTACTGACCCTCTGACAGTGTAGCTCTCCCTCAGTACTGACCCTCTGACAGTGCAGCACTCCATCAGTACTGACCCTCTGACAGTAGTTTGCTCCCTCAGTACAGACCCTTCGACAGTGCAGCACTCCCTCAGTACTGGCCCTTTGAAAGTTCAGCTCTCCCTCAGTACTGACCCTTCGACAGTGCAGCGCTCCCTCAGTACTGACGCTTCGACAGTGCAGCACTCCCTCAGTACTGACCCCTCTGACAGTGTCGCACTCCCTCAGTACTGACACTTCGACAGTGCAGCACTCCCTCAGTACTGGCCCTTTGAAAGATCAGCTCTCCCTCAGTACTGACCATCTGACAGTGCAGAACTCCCTCAGTACTGACCCTCTGACAGTGGTTTTCTCCCTCAGTACTGACCCTCTGACAGTGCAGCACTCCCTCAGTACTGACCCTCTGACAGTGCATTGCTCCCTCAGTACTGACCCTCTGACAATGCAGCACTCCCTCAGTACTGCCCCTCTGACAGTGCAATGCTCCCTCAGTACAGACCGTTCGGCAGTGCAGCACTCCGTTAGTACTTACCCTCTGACAGTGCAGCACTCCCTCAGTACTGACCATCTGACAGTGCAGCACTCCCTCAGTAATGACCCTCTGACAGTGCAGAGCTCCCTCAGTACTGACCCTCTGACTTTGCAGCACTCCCTCAGTACTGACCCTCTGACAGTGCAGTGCTCCCTCAGTACTGACCCCTCTGACAGTGTCGCACTCCCTCAGTACTGACCCTCTGACAATGCAGCACTCCCTCAGTACTGCCCCTCTGACATTGCAATACTCCCTCAGTACAGACCCTTCGACAGTGCAGCACTCCCTCAGTACTGACCCTCTGACAGTGCAGCTCTCCCTCAGTACTGACCCTTCGACAGTGCAGCACCATCAGTACTGACCCTCTGACAGTGCAGCACTCCCTCAGTACTGACTCTCTGACAGTGCAGCACTCCCTCAGTACAGACCCTTCGACAGTTCAGCTCTCCCTCAGTTCTGACCCTTCGACAGTGCAGCGCTCCCTCAGTACTGACGCTTCGACAGTGCAGCACTCCCTCAGTACTGACTCTCTGACAGTGCAGCGCTCCCTCAGTTCTGACCCCTCTGGCAGTGTCGCACTCCCTCAGTACTGACCCTTCGACAGTGCAGCACTCCCTCAGTGCTGGCCCTTTGAAAGTTCAGCTCCCCCTCAGTACTGACCCTCTGACAGTGCAGCACTCCCTCAGTACTGACCCTCTGACAGTGGTTTGCTCCCTCAGTACTTACCCTCTGACAGTGCAGCACTCCCACAGTACTGCCCCTCTGACAGTGCAGCACTCCCTCAGTACTGACCCTCTGACAGTGCAGTGCTCTCTCAGTACTGACCCTCTGACAGTGCAGCACTCCCTCAGTACTGACCCTTCGACAGTGCAGCGCTCCCTCAGTACTGACCCTCTGAGTGCAGCACTCCCTCAGTACTGACCCTCCGACAGTGCAGCGCTCCCTCTGTACTGACCCTCTGACAGTGCAGCACTCCCTCCGCACTGACCTTCTGACAGTTCAGCACTCCCTCAGTACTGACCCTCTGAAAGTGCAGCGCTCCCTCACTACTGACCCTTCGACAGTGCAGCACTCCCTCAGTACTGACCCTCTGATAGTGCATCTAACCCTCAGTACTGACCATTCGACAGTGCAGCACTCCCTCAGTACTGACCCTCTGACAGCGGTTTGCTCCCTCAGTACTGACCCTCTGACAGTGCAGCACTCCCTCAGTACTGACGCTCTGACAGTGCAGCACTCCCTCAGTACTGACCCTCTGACAGTGCAGCTCTCCCTCAGTACTGACGCTCTGACAGTGCAGCACTCCCTTAGTACTGACCCTCTGAAAGTGCAGCACTCCCTCAGTACTGAACCTCTGACAGTGCATTGCTCCCTCAGTACTGACCCTCTGACAATGCAGCACTCCCTCAGTACTGACCCTCTAACAGTGCTTTACTCCCTCAGTACATACCCTTCGACAGTGCAGCACTCCCTCAGTACTGGCCCTCTGACAGTGCATTGCTCCCTCAGTACTGACCCTCTGACAGTGCAGCACTCCCTCAGTACTGCCCCTCTGACAGTGCAGCACTCCCTCAGTACTGCCCCTCTGACAGTGCAGCACTCCCTCAGTACTGACCCTCTGACAGTGCAGCACTCCCTCAGTACTGACCCTCTGACAGTGCAGCTCTCCCTCAGTACTGACCCTCTGACAGTGCAGCACTCCATCAGTACTGACCCTCTGACAGTGGTTTGCTCCCTCAGTGCAGACCCTTCGACAGTGCAGCACTCCCTCAGTACTGGCCCTTTGAAAGTTCAGCTCCCCTCAGTACTGACCCTTCGACAGTGCAGCGCTCCCTCAGTACTGACGCTTCGACAGTGCAGCACTCCATCAGTACTGACCCTCTGACAGTGGTTTGCTCCCTCAGTGCAGACCCTTCGACAGTGCAGCACTCCCTCAGTACTGGCCCTTTGAAAGTTCAGCTTCCCTCAGTACTGACCCCTCTGACAGTGTCGCACTCCCTCAGTACTGACCCTTCGACATTGCAGCACTCCCTCAGTACTGGCCCTTTGAAAGTTCAGCTCTCCCTCAGTACTGACCCTCTGACAGTGCATAACTCCCTCAGTACTGACCCTCTGACAGTGGTTTGCTCCCTCAGTACTGACCCTCTGACAGTGCAGCACTCCCTCAGTACTGACCCTCTGACAGTGCATTGCTCCCTCAGTACTGACCCTCTGACAATGCAGCACTCCCTCAGTACTGCCCCTCTGACAGTGCAATGATCCCTCAGTACAGACACTTCGACAGTGCAGCACTCCGTCAGTCCTGACCCTCTGACAGTGCAGCACTCCCTCAGTACTGACCATCTGACAGTGCAGCACTCCCTCAGAACTGGCCCTATGACAGTGCAGCGCTCCCTCAGTACTGACCCTCTGACAGTGCAGCACTCCCTCAGTACGGACCCTCTGACAGTGCAGTGCTCCCTCAGTACTGACCCCTCTGACAGTGTCGCACTCCCTCAGTACTGACCCTCTGACAGTGAATTGCTCCCTCAGTACTGACCCTCTGACAATGCAGCACTCCCTCAGTACTGCCCCTCTGACAGTGCAATACTCCCTCAGTACAGACCCTTCGACAGTGCAGCACTCCGTCAGTACTGACCCTCTGACAGTGCAGCACTCCCTCAGTACTGAGCCTCTGACAGTGCAGCACTCCCTCAGTACTGACCCTCTGACAGTGCAGCACTCCCTCAGTACTGACGCTCTGACAGTGCAGCACTCCCTCAGTACTGACCCTCTGACAGTGCAGCTCTCCCTCAGTACTGACGCTCTGACAGTGCAGCACTCCCTTAGTACTGACCCTCTGACAGTGCAGCACTCCCTCAGTACTGAACCTCTGACAGTGCATTGCTCCCTCAGTACTGACCCTCTGACAATGCAGCACTCCCTCAGTACTGACCCTCTAACAGTGCTTTACTCCCTCAGTACATACCCTTCGACAGTGCAGCACTCCCTCAGTACTGGCCCTCTGACAGTGCATTGCTCCCTCAGTACTGACCCTCTGACAGTGCAGCACTCCCTCAGTACTGCCCCTCTGACAGTGCAGCACTCCCTCAGTACTGCCCCTCTGACAGTGCAGCACTCCCTCAGTACTGACCCTCTGACAGTGCAGCTCTCCCTCAGTACTGACCCTCTGACAGTGCAGCACTCCATCAGTACTGACCCTCTGACAGTGGTTTGCTCCCTCAGTGCAGACCCTTCGACAGTGCAGCACTCCCTCAGTACTGGCCCTTTGAAAGTTCAGCTCCCCTCAGTACTGACCCTTCGACAGTGCAGCGCTCCCTCAGTACTGACGCTTCGACAGTGCAGCACTCCCTCTGCACTGACTCTCTGACAGTGCAGCGCTCCCTCAGTACTGACCCCTCTGACAGTGTCGCACTCCCTCAGTACTGACCCTTCGACAGTGCAGCACTCCCTCAGTACTGGCCCTTTGAAAGTTCAGCTCTCCCTCAGTACTGACCCTCTGACAGTGCATAACTCCCTCAGTACTGACCCTCTGACAGTAGTTTGCTCCCTCAGTACTGACCCTCTGACAGTGCAGCACTCCCTCAGTACTGACCCTCTGACAGTGCATTGCTCCCTCAGTACTGACCCTCTGACAATGCAGCACTCCCTCAGTACTGCCCCTCTGACAGTGCAATGATCCCTCAGTACAGACACTTCGACAGTGCAGCACTCCGTCAGTCCTGACCCTCTGACAGTGCAGCACTCCCTCAGTACTGACCATCTGACAGTGCAGCACTCCCTCAGAACTGACCCTCTGACAGTGCAGCGCTCCCTCAGTACTGACCCTCTGACAGTGCAGCACTCCCTCAGTACTGACCCTCTGACAGTGCAGTGCTCCCTCAGTACTGACCCCTCTGACAGTGTCGCACTCCCTCAGTACTGACCCTCTGACAGTGAATTGCTCCCTCAGTACTGACCCTCTGACAATGCAGCACTCCCTCAGTACTGCCCCTCTGACAGTGCAATACTCCCTCAGTACAGACCCTTCGACAGTGCAGCACTCCGTCAGTACTGACCCTCTGACAGTGCAGCACTCCCTCAGTACTGAGCCTCTGACAGTGCAGCACTCCCTCAGTACTGACCCTCTGACAGTGCAGTGCTCCCTGAGTACTGACCCTCTGACAGTGTCGCACTCCCTCAGTACTGACCATCTGACAGTGCAGCACTCCCTCAGTAATGACCCTCTGACAGTGCAGAGCTCCCTCAGTACTGACCCTCTGACTTTGCAGCACTCACTCAGTACTGACCCTCTGACAGTGCAGTGCTCCCTCAGTACTGACCCCTCTGACAGTGTCGCACTCCCTCAGTACTGACCCTCTGACAATGCAGCACTCCCTCAGTACTGCCCCTCTGACAGTGCAATACTCCCTCAGTACAGACCCTTCGACAGTGCAGCACTCCCTCAGTACTGACCCTCTGACAGTGCAGCTCTCCCTCAGTACTGACCCTTCGACAGTGCAGCACCATCAGTACTGACCCTCTGACAGTGCAGCACTCCCTCAGTACTGACTCTCTGACAGTGCAGCACTCCCTCAGTACAGACCCTTCGACAGTTCAGCTCTCCCTCAGTTCTGACCCTTCGACAGTGCAGCGCTCCCTCAGTACTGACGCTTCGACAGTGCAGCACTCCCTCAGTACTGACTCTCTGACAGTGCAGCGCTCCCTCAGTTCTGACCCCTCTGACAGTGTCGCACTCCCTCAGTACTGACCCTTCGACAGTGCAGCACTCCCTCAGTGCTGGCCCTTTGAAAGTTCAGCTCCCCCTCAGTACTGACCCTCTGACAGTGCAGCACTCCCTCAGTACTGACCCTCTGACAGTGGTTTGCTCCCTCAGTACTTACCCTCTGACAGTGCAGCACTCCCACAGTACTGCCCCTCTGACAGTGCAGCACTCCCTCAGTACTGACCCTCTGACAGTGCAGTGCTCTCTCAGTACTGACCCTCTGACAGTGCAGCACTCCCTCAGTACTGACCCTTCGACAGTGCAGCGCTCCCTCAGTACTGACCCTCTGAGTGCAGCACTCCCTCAGTACTGACCCTCCGACAGTGCAGCGCTCCCTCTGTACTGACCCTCTGACAGTGCAGCACTCCCTCCGCACTGACCTTCTGACAGTTCAGCACTCCCTCAGTACTGACCCTCTGAAAGTGCAGCGCTCCCTCACTACTGACCGTTCGACAGTGCAGCACTCCCTCAGTACTGACCCTCTGACAGTGCATCTAACCCTCAGTACTGACCATTCGACAGTGCAGCACTCCCTCAGTACTGACCCTCTGACAGCGGTTTGCTCCCTCAGTACTGACCCTCTGACAGTGCAGCACTCCCTCAGTACTGACGCTCTGACAGTGCAGCACTCCCTCAGTACTGACCCTCTGACAGTGCAGCTCTCCCTCAGTACTGACGCTCTGACAGTGCAGCACTCCCTTAGTACTGACCCTCTGACAGTGCAGCACTCCCTCAGTACTGAACCTCTGACAGTGCATTGCTCCCTCAGTACTGACCCTCTGACAATGCAGCACTCCCTCAGTACTGACCCTCTAACAGTGCTTTACTCCCTCAGTACATACCCTTCGACAGTGCAGCACTCCCTCAGTACTGGCCCTCTGACAGTGCATTGCTCCCTCAGTACTGACCCTCTGACAGTGCAGCACTCCCTCAGTACTGCCCCTCTGACAGTGCAGCACTCCCTCAGTACTGCCCCTCTGACAGTGCAGCACTCCCTCAGTACTGACCATCTGACAGTGCAGCTCTCCCTCAGTACTGACCCTCTGACAGTGCAGCACTCCATCAGTACTGACCCTCTGACAGTGGTTTGCTCCCTCAGTGCAGACCCTTCGACAGTGCAGCACTCCCTCAGTACTGGCCCTTTGAAAGTTCAGCTCCCCTCAGTACTGACCCTTCGACAGTGCAGCGCTCCCTCAGTACTGACGCTTCGACAGTGCAGCACTCCCTCTGTACTGACTCTCTGACAGTGCAGCGCTCCCTCAGTACTGACCCCTCTGACAGTGTCGCACTCCCTCAGTACTGACCCTTCGACAGTGCAGCACTCCCTCAGTACTGGCCCTTTGAAAGTTCAGCTCTCCCTCAGTACTGACCCTCTGACAGTGCATAACTCCCTCAGTACTGACCCTCTGACAGTGGTTTGCTCCCTCAGTACTGACCCTCTGACAGTGCAGCACTCCCTCAGTACTGACCCTCTGACAGTGCATTGCTCCCTCAATACTGACCCTCTGACAATGCAGCACTCCCTCAGTACTGCCCCTCTGACAGTGCAATGATCCCTCAGTACAGACACTTCGACAGTGCAGCACTCCGTCAGTCCTGACCCTCTGACAGTGCAGCACTCCCTCAGTACTGACCATCTGACAGTGCAGCACTCCCTCAGAACTGACCCTCTGACAGTGCAGCGCTCCCTCAGTACTGACCTTCTGACAGTGCAGCACTCCCTCAGTACTGACCCTCTGACAGTGCAGTGCTCCCTCAGTACTGACCCCTCTGACAGTGTCGCACTCCCTCAGTACTGACCCTCTGACAGTGAATTGCTCCCTCAGTACTGACCCTCTGACAATGCAGCACTCCCTCAGTACTGCCCCTCTGACAGTGCAATACTCCCTCAGTACAGACCCTTCGACAGTGCAGCACTCCGTCAGTACTGACCCTCTGACAGTGCAGCACTCCCTCAGTACTGAGCCTCTGACAGTGCAGCACTCCCTCAGTACTGACCCTCTGACAGTGCAGTGCTCCCTGAGTACTGACCCTCTGACAGTGCAGCACTCCCTCAGTACTGACCCTCTGACAGTGCAGTGCTCCCTCAGTACTGACCCCTCTGACAGTTTCGCACTCCCTCAGTACTGACCCTCTGACAGTGCATTGCTCCCTCAGTACTGACCCTCTGACAATGCAGCACTCCCTCAGTACTGCCCCTCTGACAGTGCAGTGCTCCCTCAGTACAGACCCTTCGACAGTGCAGCACTCTCTCAGTACTGACCCTCTGACAGTGCAGCACTCCCTCAGTACTGCCCCTCTGACAGTGCAGCACTCCCTCAGTACTGACCCTCTGACAGTGCAGTGCACTCTCAGTACTGACCCTCTGACACTGCAGCACTCTCTCAGTACTGACCCTCCGACAGTGCAGCACTCCCTCAGTACTGACCATCCGACAGTGCAGCACTCCCTCTGTACTGACCCTCTGACAGTGCAGTGCTTCCTCTGTACTGACCCTCTGACAGTGCAGCACTCCCTCAGTACTGCCCCTCTGACAGTGCAGCACTCCCTCAGTACTGACCCTCTGACAGTGCAGCTCTCCCTCAGTACTGACCCTTCGACAGTGCAGCACCATCAGTACTGACCCTCTGACAGTGCAGCACTCCCTCAGTACTGACTCTCTGACAGTGCAGCACTCCCTCAGTACAGACCCTTCAACAGTTCAGCTCTCCCTCAGTTCTGACCCTTCGACAGTGCAGCGCTCCCTCAGTACTGACGCTTCGACAGTGCAGCACTCCCTCAGTACTGACTCTCTGACAGTGCAGCGCTCCCTCAGTACTGACCGCTCTGACAGTGTCGCACTCCCTCAGTACTGACCCTTCGACAGTGCAGCACTCCCTCAGTGCTGGCCCTTTGAAAGTTCAGCTCTCCCTCAGTACTGACCCTCTGACAGTGCAGCACTACCTCAGTACTGACCCTCTGACAGTGGTTTGCTCCCTCAGTACTGACCCTCTGACAGTGCAGCACTCACTCAGTACTGACCCTCTGACAGGGCATTGCTCCCTCAGTACTGCCCCTCTGACATTGCAGCACTCCCTCAGTACTGCCCCTCTGACAGTGCAGTGCTCCCTCAGTACTGACCCTCTGACAGTGCAGCACTCCCTCAGTACTGACCCTCTGACAGTGCAGCGCTCCCTCAGTACTGACCCTCTAACAGTGCAGCACTCCCTCAGTACTGGCTCTTTGAAAGTTCAGCTCTCCCTCAGTACTGACCCTCTGACAGTGCAGCACTCCCTCAGTACTGACCCTCTGACAGTGCAGCATTCCCTCAGTACTGACCCTCTGACAGTGCAGCGCTTCCTCAGTATTGACCCCTTTGACAGTTTCGCACTCCCTCAGTAGTGACCCTTCGACAGTGCAGCACTCCCTCAGTACTGACCCTCTGACAGTGCATTGCTCCCTCAGTACTGACCCTCTGATAATGCAGCACTCCCTCAGTACTGCCCCTCTGACAGTGCAATGCTCCCTCAGTACAGAACCTTCGACAGTGCAGCACTCCGTCAGTACTGACCCTCTGACAGTACAGCACTCCCTCAGTACTGACCCTCTGACAGTGCAGCACTCCCTCAGTACTGACCCTCTGACAGTGCAGCACTCCCTCAGTACTGACCATCTGACAGTGCAGCACTCCCTCAGTACTGACCCTCTGACAGTGCAGTGCTGCCTCAGTACTGACCCCTCTGACAGTGTCGCACTCCCTCAGTACTGACCCTCTGACAGTGCATTGCTCTCTCAGTACTGACCCTCTGACAATGCAGCACTCCCTCAGTACTGCCCCTCTGACAGTGCAGTGCTCCCTCAGTACAGACCCTTCGACAGTGCATCACTTCCTCAGTACTTACCCTCTGACAGTGCAGCACTCCCTCAGTACTGCCCCTCTGACAGTGCAGCACTCCCTCAGTACTGAACCTCTGACCGTGCAGTGCTCTCTCAGTACTGACCCTCTGACAGTGCAGCACTCTCTCAGTACTGACCCTCCGACAGTGCAGCACTCCCTCAGTACTGAACCTCCGACAGTGCAGCACTCCCTCTGTACTGCCCCTCTGACAGTGCAGCACTCCCTCAGTACTGCCCCTCTGACAGTGCAGCACTCCATCAGTACTGACCCTCTGACAGTGCAGCACCCCCTCAGTACTGACCCCTCTGACAGTGTCGCACTCCCTCAGTACTGACCCTTCGACAGTGCAGCACTCCCTCAGTGCTGGCCCTTTGAAAGTTCAGCTCTCCCTCAGTACTGACCCTCTGACAGTGCAGCACTCCCTCAGTACTGACCCTCTGACAGTGGTTTGCTCCCTCAGTACTGACCCTCTGACAATGCAGCACTCCCTCAATACTGCCCCTCGGACAGTGCAGTGCTCCCTCAGTACTGACCCTCTGACAGTGCAGCACTCCCTCAGTACTGACCCTCTGACAGTGCAGTGCTCCCTCAGTACTGACCCTCTGACAGTGCAGCACTCCCTCAGTACTGGCCCTTTGAAAGTTCAGCTCTCCCTCAGTACTGACCCTCCGACAGTGCAGCACTCCCTCAGTACTGACCCTCTGACAGTGCAGCACTCCCTCAGTACTGACCCTCTGACAGTGCAGTGCTTCCTTAGTACTGACCCTCTGACAGTGCAGCACTCCCTCAGTACTGCCCCTCTGACAGTACAGCATTCCCCCAGTACTGACCCTCTGACAGTGCAGCACTCCCTCAGTACTGACCCTTCGACAGTGCAGCGCTCCCTCAGTACTGACCATCTGACAGTGCAGCACTCCCTCAGTACTGACCCTCCGACAGTCCAGCGCTCCCTCAGTACTGACCCTCTGACAGTGCAGCACTCCCTCAGTACTGACCCTCTGACAGATCAGCACTCCCTCACTACTGACCCTCTGACAGTGCAGCACTCCCTCAGTACTGACCGTCTGACAGTGCAGCACTCGCTCAGTACTGACCCTCTGACAGTGCAGCGCTCCCTCACTACTGACCCTTCGACAGTGCAGCACTCCCTCAGTACTGACCCTCTGACAGTGCAGCTCTCCCTCAGTACTGACCCTTCGACAGTGCAGCACTCCCTCAGTACTGCCCCTCTGACAGTGCAGCACTCCCTCAGTACTGCCCCTCTGACAGTGCAGCACTCCCTCAGTACTGTCCCTCTGACAGTGCAGCTCTCCCTCAGTACTGACCCTTCGACAGTGCAGCACTCCATCACTACTGTCCCTCTGACAGTGCAGCACTCCCTCAGTACTGACCCCTCTGACAGTGTCGCACTCCCTCAGTACTGACCCTCTGACAGTTCATTGCTCCCTCAGTACTGACCCTCTGACAATGCAGCACTCCCTCAGTACTGCCCCTCTGACAGTGCAGTGCTCCCTCAGTACAGACCCTTCGACAGTGCAGCACTCCCTCAGTACTGGCCCTTTGAAAGTTCAGCTCTCTCTCCGTACTGACCCTCTGATAGTGCAGCACTCCCTCAGTACTGACCCTCTGACAGTGCAGCACTCCCTCAGTACTGACCCTCTGACAGTGCAGCACTCCCTCTGTACTGACCCTCTGACAGTGCAGTGCTTCCTCAGTACTGACCCTCTGACAGTGCAGCACTCCCTCAGTACTGCCCCTCTGACAGTACAGCACTCCCTCAGTACTGACGCTCTGACAGTGCAGCTCTCCCTCCGTACTGACCCTTCGACAGTGCAGCACTCCATCAGTACTGACCCTCTGACAGTGGTTTGCTCCCTCAGTACAGACCCTTCGACAGTGCAGCACTCCTTCAGTACTGGCCCTTTGAATGTTCAGCTCTCTCTCAGTACTGACCCTTCGACAGTGCAGCGCTCGCTCAGTACTGACCCTCTGACAGTGCAGCACTCCCTCAGTACTGACCCTCTGACAGTGTCGCACTCCCTCAGTACTGACCCTCTGACAGTGCAGTGCTCCCTCAGTACTGACCCTCTGACAGTGCATTGCTCCCTCAGTACTGCCCCTCTGACAATGCAACACTCCCTCAGTACTGCCCCTCTGACAGTGCAGTGCTCCCTCAGTACTGACCATCTGACAGTGCAGCTCTCCCTCAGTACTGACCCTTCGACAGTGCAGCACTCCCTCAGTACTGGCCCATTGAAAGTTCAGCTCTCCCTCAGTACTGACCCTCTGACAGTGCAGCACTCCCTCAGTACTGACCCTCTGACAGTGGTTTGCTCCCTCAGTACTGACCCTCTGACAGTGCAGCACTCAGTACTGACCCTCTGACAGTGCATTGCTCCCTCAGTACCGACCCTTCGACAGTGCAGCACTCCCTCAGTACTGACCCTCTGACAGTGCAGCACTCCCTCAGTACTGACCCTCTGACAGTGCAGCACTCCCTCAGTACTGACCCTCTGACAGTGCAGCGCTCCCTCAGTACTGACCATCTGACAGTGCAGCACTCCCTCAGTACTGACCCTCTGACAGTGCAGTGCTCCCTCAGTACTGACCCCTCTGACAGTGTCGTACTCCCTCAGTACTGACCCTCTGACAGTGCATTGCTCCCTCAGTACTGACCCTCTGACAATGCAGCACTCCCTCAGTACTGCCCCTCTGACAGTGCAGCACTCCCTCAGTACTGACCCTCTGACAGTGCAGCACTCCCTCAGTACTGACCTTCTGACAGTGCAGCGCTCCCTCAGTACTGACCCTCTGACAGTGCAGCACTCCCTCAGTACTGATCCTCTGACAGTGCAGTGCTCCCTCAGTACTGACCCTCTGACAGTGTCGCACTCCCTCAGTACTGACCCTCTGACAGTGCATTGCTCCCTCAGTACTGACCCTCTGACAATGCAGCACTCCATCAGTACTGCCCCTCTGACAGTGCAGTGCTCCCTCAGTACAGACCCTTCGACAGTGCAGCACTCCCTCAGTACTGCCCCTCTGACAGTGCAGTGCTCCCTCAGTACTGACCCTCTGACAGTGCAGCACTCCCTCAGTACTGACCCTCTGACAGTGCAGCGCTCCCTCAGTACTGACCCTCTAACAGTGCAGCACTCCCTCAGTACTGGCTCTTTGAAAGTTCAGCTCTCCCTCAGTACTGACCCTCTGACAGTGCAGCACTCCCTCAGTACTGACCCTCTGACAGTGCAGCGCTTCCTCAGTACTGACCCCTTTGACAGTGTCGCACTCCCTCAGTACTGACCCTTCGACAGTGCAGCACTCCCTCAGTACTGACCCTCAGACAGTGCATTGCTCCCTCAGTACTGACCCTCTGATAATGCAGCACTCCCTCAGTACTGCCCCTCTGACAGTGCAATGCTCCCTCAGTACAGAACCTTCGACAGTGCAGCACTCCGTCAGTACTGACCCTCTGACAGTACAGCACTCCCTCAGTACTGACCCTCTGACAGTGCAGCACTCCCTCAGTACTGACCCTCTGACAGTGCAGCGCTCCCTCAGTACTGACCCTCTGACAGTGCAGCACTCCCTCAGTACTGACCCTCTGACAGTGCAGTGCTGCCTCAGTACTGACCCCTCTGACAGTGTCGCACTCCCTCAGTACTGACCCTCTGACAGTGCATTGCTCTCTCAGTACTGACCCTCTGACAATGCAGCACTCCCTCAGTACTGCCCCTCTGACAGTGCAGTGCTCCCTCAGTACAGACCCTTCGACAGTGCATCACACCCTCAGTACTTACCCTCTGACAGTGCAGCACTCCCTCAGTACTGCCCCTCTGACAGTGCAGCACTCCCTCAGTACTGACCCTCTGACCGTGCAGTGCTCTCTCAGTACTGACCCTCTGACAGTGCAGCACTCTCTCAGTACTGACCCTCCGACAGTGCAGCACTCCCTCAGTACTGAACCTCCGACCGTGCAGCACTCCCTCTGTACTGCCCCTCTGACAGTGCAGCACTCCCTCTGTACTGACCCTCTGACAGTGCAGTGTTTCCTCAGTACTGACCCTCTGACAGAGCAGCACTCACTCAGTACTGCCCCTCTGACAGTGCAGCACTCCCTCAGTACTGACCCTCTGACAGTGCAGCTCTCCCTCAGTACTGACCCTTCGACAGTGCAGCACTCCATCAGTACTGACCCTCTGACAGTGCAGCACTCCCTCAGTACTGACTCTCTGACAGTGCAGAACTCCCTCAGTACAGACCCTCTGAAAGTTCAGCTCTCCCTCAGTACTGACCCTTCGACAGTGCAGCGCTCCCTCAGTACTGACTCTCTGACAGTGCAGCGCTCCCTCAGTACTGACCCCTCTGACAGTGTCGCACTCCCTCAGTACTGACCCTTCGACAGTGCAGCACTCCCTCAGTGCTGGCCCTTTGAAAGTTCAGCTCTCCCTCAGTACTGACCCTCTGACAGTGCAGCACTCCCTCAGTACTGACCCTCTGACAGTGGTTTGCTCCCTCAGTACTGACCCTCTGACAATGCAGCACTCCCTCAGTACTGCCCCTCTGACAGTGCAGTGATCCCTCAGTACTGACCCTCTGACATTGCATCACTCCCTCAGTACTGACCCTCTGACAGTGCAGTGCTCCCTCAGTACTGACCCTCTGACACTGCAGCACTCCCTCAGTACTGGCGCTTTGAAAGTTCAGCTCTCCCTCAGTACTGACCCTCCGACAGTGCAGCGCTCCCTCAGTACTGACCCTCTGACAGTGCAGCACTCCCTCAGTACTGACCCTCTGACAGTGCAGTGCTTCCTTAGTACTGACCCTCTGACAGTGCAGCACTCCCTCAGTACTGCCCCTCTGACAGTGCAGCACTCCCTCAGTACTGACCATCTGACAGTGCAGCACTCCCTCAGTACTGACCCTCCGACAGTCCAGCGCTCCCTTAGTACTGACCCCCTGACAGTGCAGCACTCCCTCAGTACTGACCCTCTGACAGTGCAGCACTCCCTCAGTACTGACCCTCTGACAGTGCAGCACTCCCTCAGTACTGACCGTCTGACAGTGCAGCACTCGCTCAGTACTGACCCTCTGACAGTGCAGCGCTCCCTCACTACTGACCCTTCGACAGTGCAGAACTCCCTCAGTACTGACCCTCTGACAGTGCAGCTCTCCCTCAGTACTGACCCTTCGACAGTGCAGCACTCCCTCAGTACTGCCCCTCTGACAGTGCAGCACTCCCTCAGTACTGTCCCTCTGACAGTGCAGCTCTCCCTCAGTACTGACCCTTCGACAGTGCAGCACTCCATCAGTACTTACCCTCTGACAGTGCAGCACTCCCTCAGTACTGACCCTCTGACAGTGCAGCGCTCCCTCAGTACAGATCCTCTGACAGTGCAGCGCTCCCTCAGTACTGACCCTCTGACAGTGCAGCACTCCCTCAGTACTGACCCTCTGTCAGTGCAGTGCTCCCTCAGTACTGACCCCTCTGACAGTGTCGCACTCCCTCAGTACTGACCCTCTGACAGTGCATTGCTCCCTCAGTACTGACCCTCTGACAATGCAGCACTCCCTCAGTACTGACCCTCTGACAGTGCAGTGCTCCCTCAGTACAGACCCTTCGACAGTGCAGCACTCCCTCAGTACTGGCCCTTTGAAAGTTCAGCTCTCTCTCAGTACTGACCCTCTGACAGTGCAGCACTCCCTCAGTACTGACCCTCTGACAGTGCAGCACTCCCTCAGTACTGACCCTCTGACAGTGCAGCACTCCCTCTGTACTGACCCTCTGACAGTGCAGTGCTTCCTCAGTACTGACCCTCTGACAGTGCAGCACTCCCTCAGTACTGCCCCTCTGACAGTACAGCACTCCCTCAGTACTGACGCTCTGACAGTGCAGCTCTCCCTCCGTACTGACCCTTCGACAGTGCAGCACTCCATCAGTACTGACCCTCTGACAGTGGTTTGCTCCCTCAGTACAGACCCTTCGACAGTGCAGCACTCCTTCAGTCCTGGCCCTTTGAAAGTTCAGCTCTGTCTCAGTACTGACCCTTCGACAGTGCAGCGCTCCCTCAGTACTGACGCTTCGACAGTGCAGCACTCCCTCAGTACTGACTCTCTGACAGTGCAGCACTTGCTCAGTACTGATCCACTGACAGTGCAGCACTCCCTCATTACTGACCCTCTGACAGTGCAGCACTCCCTCAGTACTGACCCTCTGACAGTGCATTGCTCCCTCAGTACTGACCCTCTGACAGTGCAGCACTCCCTCAGTACTTACCCTCTGACAGTGTCGCACTCCCTCAGTACTGACCCTCTGACAGTGCAGTGCTCCCTCAGTACTGACCCTCTGACAGTGCATTGCTCCCTCAGTACTGCCCCTCTGACAATGCAACACTCCCTCAGTACTGCCCCTCTGACAGTGCAGCTCTCCCTCAGTACTGACCCTTCGACAGTGCAGCACACCCTCAGTACTGGCCCTTTGAAAGTTCAGCTCTCCCTCAGTACTGACCCTCTGACAGTGCAGCACTCCCTCAGTACTGACCCTCTGACAGTGCTTTGCTCCCTCAGTACTGACCCACTGACAGTGCAGCACTCAGTACTGACCCTCTGACAGTGCATTGCTCCCTCAGTACCGACCCTTCGACAGTGCAGCACTCCCTCAGTACTGACCCTCTGACAGTGCAGCACTCCCTCAGTACTGACCCTCTGACAGTGCAGCACTCCCTCAGTACTGACCCTCTGACAGTGCAGCGCTCCCTCAGTACTGACCATCTGACAGTGCAGCACTCCCTCAGTACTGACCCTCTGACAGTGCAGTGCTCCCTCAGTACTGACCCCTCTGACAGTGTCGCACTCCCTCAGTACTGACCCTCTGACAGTGCATTGCTCCCTCAGTACTGACCCTCTGACAATGCAGCACTCCCTCAGTACTGCCCCTCTGACAGTGCAGCACTCCCTCAGTACTGACCCTCTGACAGTGCAGCACTCCCTCAGTACTGACCTTCTGACAGTGCAGCGCTCCCTCAGTACTGACCCTCTGACAGTGCAGCACTCCCTCAGTACTGATCCTCTGACAGTGCAGTGCTCCCTCAGTATTGACCCTCTGACAGTGTCGCACTCCCTCAGTACTGACCCTCTGACAGTGCATTGCTCCCTCAGTACTGACCCTCTGACAATGCAGCACTCCATCAGTACTGCCCCTCTGACAGTGCAGTGCTCCCTCAGTACAGACCCTTCGACAGTGCAGCACTCCCTCAGTAATGCCCCTCTGACAGTGCAGCACTCCCTCAGTACTGCCCATCTGACAGTGCAGCACTCCCTCTGTACTGACCCTCTGACAGTGCAGTGCTTCCTCAGTACTGACCCTCTGACAGTGCAGCACTCCCTCAGTACTGCCCCTCTGACAGTGCAGCACTCCCTCAGTACTGGCCCTTTTAAAGTTCAGCTCTCCCTCAGTACTGACCCTCCGACAGTGCAGCACTCCCTCAGTACTGCCCCTCTGACAGTGCAGCACTCCCTCTGTACTGACCCTCTGACAGTGCAGTGCTTCCTCAGTACTGACCGTCTGACAGTGCAGCACTCCCTCAGTACTGCCCCTCTGACAGTGCAGCACTCCCTCAGTACTGACCCTCTGACAGTGCAGCTCTCCCTCAGTACTGACCCTTCAACACTGCAGCACTCCATCAGTACTGACCCTCTTACTGTGGTTTGCTCCCTCAGTACAGACCCTTCGACAGTGCAGCACTCCCTCAGTACTGCCCCTCTGACAGTGCAGCACTCCCTCTGTACTGACCCTCTGACAGTGCAGTGCTTCCTCAGTACTGACCCTCTGACAGTGCAGCACTCCCTCAGTACTGCCCCTCTGACAGTGCAGCACTCCCTCAGTACTGGCCCTTTGAAAGTTCAGCTCTCCCTCAGTACTGACCCTTCGAGAGTGCAGCGCTCCCTCAGTACTGACGCTTCGAACGTGCAGCACTCCCTCAGTACTGACCCTCGGACAGTGCAGCACTTGCTCAGTACTGATCCTGTGACAGTGCAGCACTCCCTCAGTACTGACCCTCTGACAGTGCAGCACTCCCTTAGTACAGACCCTTCGACAGTGCAGCACTCCCTCAGTACTGCCCCTCTGACAGTGCAGCACTCCCTCAGTACTGACCCTCTGACAGTGCAGTGCTCCCTCAGTACTGACCCTCAGACAGTGCAGCACTCCCTCAGTACTGGCCCTTTGAAAGTTCAGCTCTCCCTCAGTACTGACCCTCTGACAGTGCAGCACTCCCTCAGTACTGACCCTCTGACAGTGCAGCACTCCCTCAGTACTGCCCCTCTGACAGTACAGCACTCCCTCAGTACTGACGCTCTGACAGTGCAGCTCTCCCTCAGTACTGACCATTCGACAGTGCAGCACTCCATCAGTACTGACCCTCTGACAGTGGTTTGCTCCCTCAGTACAGAACCTTCGACAGTGCAGCTCTCCCTCTGTACTGACCCTCTGACAGTGCAGTGCTTCCTCAGTACTGACCCTCTGACAGTGCAGCACTCCCTCAGTACTGCCCCTCTGACAGTACAGCACTCCCTCAGTACTGACGCTCTGACAGTGCAGCTCTCCCTCAGTACTGCCCCTCTGACAGTGCAGCACTCCCTCAGTACTTACCCTTCGACAGTGCAGCACTCCCTCAGTACTTACCCTCTGACAGTGCAGCACTCCCTCAGTACTGCCCTTCTGACAGTGCAGCACTCCCTCAGTACTGACCCTCTGACAGTGCAGTGCTCCATCAGTACTGACCCTCTGACACTGCAGCACTCCCTCAGTACGGGCCCTTTGAAAGTTCAGCTCTCCCTCAGTACTGACCCTCTGACAGTGCAGCACTCCCTCAGTACTGACCCTCTGACAGTGCAGCACTCCCTCAGTACTGACCCTCTGACAGTGCAGCACTCCCTCTGTACTGACCCTCTGACAGTGCAGTGCTTCCTCAGTACTGACCCTCTGACAGTGCAGCACTCCCTCAGTACTGCCCCTCTGACAGTGCAGCAGTCCCTCAGTACTGGCCCTTTGAAAGTTCAGCTCTCCCTCAGTACTGAACCTCTGACAGTGCAGCACTCCCTCAGTACTGACACTCTGACAGTGGTTTGCTCCCTCAGTACTAACCCTCTGATAGTGCAGCACTCAGTACTGACCCTCTGACAGTGCATTGCTCCCTCAGTACCGACCCTTCGACAGTGCAGCACTCCCTCAGTGCTGACCCTCTGACAGTGCAGCACTCCCTCAGTACTGACCCTCTGACAGTGCAGCACTCCCTCAGTACTGCCCCTCTGACAGTACAGCACTCCCTCAGTACTGACGCTCTGACAGTGCAGCTCTCCCTCAGATCTGACCATTCGACAGTGCAGCACTCGCTCAGTACTGACCCTCTGACAGTGCAGCGCTCCCTCACTACTGACCCTTCGACAGTGCAGTACTCCCTCAGTACTGACCCTCTGACAGTGCAGCTCTCCCTCAGTACTGACCCTTCGACAGTGCAGCACTCCCTCAGTACTGCCCCTCTGACAGTGCAGCACTCCCTCAGTACTGCCCCTCTGACAGTGCAGCACTCCCTCAGTACTGTCCCTCTGACAGTGCAGCTCTCCCTCAGTACTGACCCTTCGACAGTGCAGCACTCCATCAGTACTGACCCTCTGACAGTGCAGCACTCCCTCAGTACTGACCCTCTGACAGTGCAGCGCTCCCTCAGTACAGATCCTCTGACAGTGCAGCGCTCCCTCAGTACTGACCCTCTGACAGTGCAGCACTCCCTCAGTACTGACCCTCTGTCAGTGCAGTGCTCCCTCAGTACTGACCACTCTGACAGTGTCGCACTCCCTCAGTACTGACCCTCTGACAGTGCATTGCTCCCTCAGTACTGACCCTCTGACAATGCAGCACTCCCTCAGTACTGCCCCTCTGACAGTGCAGTGCTCCCTCAGTACAGACCCTTCGACAGTGCAGCACTCCCTCAGTACTGGCCCTTTGAAAGTTCAGCTCTCTCTCAGTACTGACCCTCTGACAGTGCAGCACTCCCTCAGTACTGACCCTCTGACAGTGCAGCACTCCCTCAGTACTGACCCTCTGACAGTGCAGCACTCCCTCTGTACTGACCCTCTGACAGTGCAGTGCTTCCTCAGTACTGACCCTCTGACAGTGCAGCACTCCCTCAGTACTGCCCCTCTGACAGTACAGCACTCCCTCAGTACTGACGCTCTGACAGTGCAGCTCGCCCTCCGTACTGACCCTTCGACAGTGCAGCACTCCATCAGTACTGACCCTCTGACAGTGGTTTGCTCCCTCAGTACAGACCATTCGACAGTGCAGCACTCCTTCAGTCCTGGCCCTTTGAAAGTTCAGCTCTCTCTCAGTACTGACCCTTCGACAGTGCAGCGCTCCCTCAGTACTGACGCTTCGACAGTGCAGCACTCCCTCAGTACTGACTCTCTGACAGTGCAGCACTTGCTCAGTACTGATCCTCTGACAGTGCAGCACTCCCTCAGTACTGACCCTCTGACAGTGCAGCACTCCCTCAGTACTGACCCTCTGACAGTGCATTGCTCCCTCAGTACTGACCCTCTGACAGTGCAGCACTCCCTCAGTACTGACCCTCTGACAGTGTCGCACTCCCTCAGTACTGACCCTCTGACAGTGCAGTGCTCCCTCAGTACTGACCCTCTGACAGTGCATTGCTCCCTCAGTACTGCCTCTCTGACAATGCAACACTCCCTCAGTACTGCCCCTCTGACAGTGCAGTGCTCCCTCAGTACTGACCCTCTGACAGTGCAGCTCTCCCTCAGTACTGACCCTTCGACAGTGCAGCACTCCCTCAGTACTGGCCCTTTGAAAGTTCAGCTCTCCCTCAGTAGTGACCCTCTGACAGTGCATTGCTCCCTCAGTACTGCCCCTCTGACAATGCAACACTCCCTCAGTACTGCCCCTCTGACAGTGCAGTGCTCCCTCAGTACTGACCCTCTGACAGTGCAGCTCTCCCTCAGTACTGACCCTTCGACAGTGCAGCACTCCCTCAGTACTGGCCCTTTGAAAGTTCAGCACTCCCTCAGTACTGACCCTCTGACAGTGGTTTGCTCCCTCAGTACTGACCCTCTGACAGTGCAGCACTCAGTACTGACCCTCTGACAGTGCATTGCTCCCTCAGTACCGACCCTTCGACAGTGCAGCACTCCCTCAGTACTGACCCTCTGACAGTGCAGCACTCCCTCAGTACTGACCCTCTGACAGTGCAGCACTCCCTCAGTACTGACCCTCTGACAGTGCAGCGCTCCCTCAGTACTGACCATCTGACAGTGCAGCACTCCCTCAGTACTGACCCTCTGACAGTGCAGTGCCCCCTCAGTACTGACCCCTCTGACAGTGTCGCACTCCCTCAGTACTGACCCTCTGACAGTGCATTGCTCCCTCAGTACTGACCCTCTGACAATGCAGCACTCCCTCAGTACTGCCCCTCTGACAGTGCAGCACTCCCTCAGTACTGACCCTCTGACAGTGCAGCACTCCCTCAGTACTGACCTTCTGACAGTGCAGCGCTCCCTCAGTACTGACCCTCTGACAGTGCAGCACTCCCTCAGTACTGATCCTCTGACAGTGCAGTGCTCCCTCAGTACTGACCCTCTGACAGTGTCGCACTCCCTCAGTACTGACCCTCTGACAGTGCATTGCTCCCTCAGTACTGACCCTCTGACAATGCAGCACTCCATCAGTACTGCCCCTCTGACAGTGCAGTGCTCCCTCAGTACAGACCCTTCGACAGTGCAGCACTCCCTCAGTACTGCCCCTCTGACAGTGCAGCACTCCCTCTGTACTGACCCTCTTACAGTGCAGTGCTTCCTCAGTACTGACCCTCTGACAGTGCAGCACTCCCTCAGTACTGCCCCTCTGACAGTGCAGCACTCCCTCAGTACTGGCCCTTTTAAAGTTCAGCTCTCCCTCAGTACTGACCCTCCGACAGTGCAGCACTGCCTCAGTACTGCCCCTCTGACAGTGCAGCACTCCCTCTGTACTGACCCTCTGACAGTGCAGTGCTTCCTCAGTACTGACCGTCTGACAGTGCAGCACTCCCTCAGTACTGCCCCTCTGACAGTGCAGCACTCCCTCAGTACTGACCCTCTGACAGTGCAGCTCTCCCTCAGTACTGACCCTTCAACACTGCAGCATTCCATCAGTACTGACCCTCTTACTGTGGTTTGCTCCCTCAGTACAGACCCTTCGACAGTGCAGCACTCCCTCAGTACTGCCCCTCTGACAGTGCAGCACTCCCTCAGTACGTACCCTCTGACAGTGCAGCACTCCCTCAGTACTGCCCCTCTGACAGTGCAGCACTCCCTCAGTACTGACCCTCTGACAGTGCAGTGCTCCCTCAGTACTGACCCTCTGACAGTGCAGAACTCCCTCAGTACTGGCCCTTTGAAAGTTCAGCTCTCCCTCAGTACTGACCCTCTGACAGTGCAGCACTCCCTCAGTACTGACCCTCTGACAGTGCAGCACTCCCTCAGTACTGACCCTCTGACAGTGCAGCACTCCCTCAGTACTGCCCCTCTGACAGTGCAGCACTCCCTCTGTACTGACCCTCTGACAGTGCAGTGCTTTCTCAGTACTGACCCTCTGACAGTGCAGCACTCCCTCAGTACTGCCCCCCTGACAGTACAGCACTCCCTCAGTGCTGACGCTCTGACAGTGCAGCTCTCCCTCAGTACTGACCCTTTGACAGTGCAGCACTCCATCAGTACTGACCCTCTGACAGTGGTTTGCTCACTCAGTACAGACCCTTCGACAGTGCAGCAATCCCTCAGTACTGGCCCTTTGAACGTTCAGCTCTCTCTCAGTACTGACACTTCGAGAGTGCAGCTCTCCCTCAGTACTGACGCTTCGACAGTGCAGCACTCCCTCAGTACTAACCCTCGGACAGTGCAGCACTTGCTCAGTACTGATCCTCTGACAGTGCAGCACTCCCTCAGTACTGACCCTCTGACAGTGCAGCACTCCCTCAGTACAGACCCTTCGACAGTGCAGCACTCCCTCAGTACTTACCCTCTGACAGTGCAGCACTCCCTCAGTACTACCCCTCTGACAGTGCAGCACTCCCTCAGTACTGACCCTCTGACAGTGCAGTGCTCCCTCAGTACTGACCCTCTGACAGTGCAGCACTCCCTCAGTACTGGCCCTTTGAAAGTTCAGCTCTCCCTCAGTACTGACCCTCTGACAGTGCAGCACTCCCTCAGTACTGACCCTCTGACAGTGCAGCACTCCCTCAGTACTGCCCCTCTGACAGTACAGCACTCCCTCAGTACTGACGCTCTGACAGTGCAGCTCTCCCTCAGTACTGACCATTCGACAGTGCAGCACTCCATCAGTACTGACCCTCTGACAGTGGTTAGCTCCCTCAGTACAGACCCTTCGACAGTGTAGCTCTCCCTCTGTACTGACCCTCTGACAGTGCAGTGCTTCCTCAGTACTGACCCTCTGACAGTGCAGCACTCCCTCAGTACTGCCCCTCTGACAGTACAGCACTCCCTCAGTACTGACGCTCTGACAGTGCAGCTCTCCCTCAGTACTGCCCCTCTGACAGTGCAGCACTCCCTCAGTACTTACCCTTCGACAGTGCAGCACTCCCTCAGTACTTACCCTCTGACAGTGCAGCACTCCCTCAGTACTGCCCCTCTGACAGTGCAGCACTCCCTCAGTACTGACCCTGTGACAGTGCAGTGCTCCCTCAGTACTGACCCTCTGACACTGCAGCACTCCCTCAGTACTGGCCCTTTGAAAATTCAGCTCTCCCTCAGTACTGACCCTCTGACAGTGCAGCACTCCCTCAGTACTGACCCTCTGATAGTGCAGCACTCCCTCAGTACTGACCCTCTGACAGTGCAGCACTCCCTCTGTACTGACCCTCTGACAGTGCAGTGCTTCCTCAGTACTGACCCTCTGACAGTGCAGCACTCCCTCCGGACTGCCCCTCTGACAGTGCAGCACTCCCTCAGTACTGGCCCTTTGAAAGTTCAGCTCTCCCTCAGTACTGACCCTCTGACAGTGCAGCACTCCCTCAGTACTGACCCTCTGACAGTGGTTTGCTCCCTCAGTACTAACCCTCTGATAGTGCAGCACTCAGTACTGACCCTCTGACAGTGCATTGCTCCCTCAGTACCGACCCTTCGACAGTGCAGCACTCCCTCAGTGCTGACCCTCTGACAGTGCAGTACTCCCTCAGTACTGACCCTCTGACAGTGCAGCACTCCCTCAGTACTGCCCCTCTGACAGTACAGCACTCCCTCAGTACTGACGCTCTGACAGTGCAGCTCTCCCTCAGTACTGACCATTCGACAGTGCAGCACTCCATCAGTACTGACCCTCTGACAGTGGTTTGCTCCCTCAGTACAGACCCTTCGACAGTGCAGCTCTCCCTCTGTACTGACCCTCTGACAGTGCAGTGCTTCCTCAGTACTGACCCTCTGACAGTGCAGCACTCCCTCAGTACTGCCCCTCTGACAGTACAGCACTCCCTCAGTACTGACGCTCTGACAGTGCAGCTCTCCCTCAGTACTGCCCCTCTGACAGTGCAGCACTCCCTCAGTACTTACCCTTCGACAGTGCAGCACTCCCTCAGTACTTACCCTCTGACAGTGCAGCACTCCCTCAGTACTGCCCCTCTGACAGTGCAGCACTCCCTCAGTACTGACCCTCTGACAGTGCAGTGCTCCCTCAGTACTGACCCTCTGACACTGCAGCACTCCCTCAGTACTGGCCCTTTGAAAGTTCAGCTCTCCCTCAGTACTGACCCTCTGACAGTGCAGCACTCCCTCAGTACTGACCCTCTGACAGTGCAGCACTCCCTCAGTACTGACCCTCTGACAGTGCAGCACTCCCTCTGTACTGACCCTCTGACAGTGCAGTGCTTCCTCAGTACTGACCCTCTGACAGTGCAGCACTCCCTCAGTACTGCCCCTCTGACAGTGCAGCACTCCCTCAGTACTGGCCCTTTGAAAGTTCAGCTCTCCCTCAGTACTGACCCTCTGACAGTGCAGCACTCCCTCAGTACTGACCCTCTGACAGTGGTTTGCTCCCTCAGTACTGACCCTCTGATAGTGCAGCACTCAGTACTGACCCTCTGACAGTGCATTGCTCCCTCAGTACCGACCCTTCGACAGTGCAGCACTCCCTCAGTAATGACCCTCTGACAGTGCAGCACTCCCTCAGTACTGAACCTCTGACAGTGCAGCACTCCCTCAGTACTGACCCTCTGACAGTGCAGCGCTCCCTCAGTACTGACCCTCTGACAGTGCAGCACTCCCTCAGTACTGACCATCTGACAGTGCAGTGCTCCCTCAGTACTGACCCCTCTGACAGTGTCGCACTCCCTCAGTACTGACCCTCTGACAGTGCATTGCTCCCTCTGTACTGACCCTCTGACAATGCAGCACTCCCTCAGTACTGCCCCTCTGACAGTGCAGCACTCCCTCAGTACTGACCCTCTGACAGTGCAGCACTCCCTCAGTACTGACCCTCTGACAGTGCAGCTCTCCCTCAGTACTGACCCTCTGACAGTGCAGCACTCCCTCAGTACTGCCCCTCTGACAGTGCAGCACTCCCTCAGTACTGACCCTCTGACAGTGCAGTGCTCCCTCAGTACTGACCCTCTGACACTGCAGCACTCCCTCAGTACTGGCCTTTTGAAAGTTCAGCTCTCCCTCAGTACTGACCCTTTGACAGTGCAGCACTCCCTCAGTACTGACCCTCTGACAGTGCAGCACTCCCTCAGTACTGACCCTCTGACAGTGCAGCACTGCCTCTGTACTGACCCTCTGACAGTGCAGTGATCCTCAGTACTGACCCTCTGACAGTGCAGCACTCCCTCAGTACTGCCCCTCTGACAGTGCAGCACTCCCTCAGTACTGGCCCTTTGAAAGTTCAGCTCTCCCTTAGTACTGACCCTCTGACAGTGCAGCACTCCCTCAGTACTGACCCTCTGACAGTGGTTTGCTCCCTCAGTACTGACCCTCTGATAGTGCAGCACTCAGTACTGACCCTCTGACAGTGCATTGCTCCCTCAGTACCGACCCTTCGACAGTGCAGCACTCCCTCAGTACTGACCCTCTGACAGTGCAGCACTCCCTCAGTACTGACCATCTGACAGTGCAGCACTCCCTCAGTACTGACCCTCTGACAGTGCAGCACTCCCTCAGTACTGACCCTCTGACAGTGCAGCACTCCCTCAGTACTGACCATCTGACAGTGCAGTGCTCCCTCAGTACTGACCCCTCTGACAGTGTTGCACTCCCTCAGTACTGACCCTCTGACAGTGCATTGCTCCCTCAGTACTGACCCTCTGACAATGCAGCACTCCCTCAGTACTGCCCCTCTGACAGTGCAGCACTCCCTCAGTACTGACCCTCTGACAGTGCAGCACTCCCTCAGTACTGACGATCTGACAGTGCAGCGCTCCCTCAGTACTGACCCTCTGACAGTGCAGCACTCCCTCAGTACTGACCCTCTGACAGTGCAGTGCTCCCTCAGTACTGACCCTCTGACAGTGTCGCATTCCCTCAGTACTGACCCTCTGACAGTGCATTGCTCCCTCAGTACTGACCCTCTGACAATGCAGCACTCCCTCAGTACTGCCCCTCTGACAGTGCAGTGCTCCCTCAGTACAGACCCTTCGACAGTGCAGCACTCCCTCAGTACTGCCCCTCTGACAGTGCAGCACTCCCTCAGTACTGCCCCTCTGACAGTGCAGCACTCCCTCTGTACTGACCCTCTGACAGTGCTGTGCTTCCTCAGTACTGACCCTCTGACAGTGCAGCACTCCCTCAGTACTGCCCCTCTGACAGTGCAGCACTCCCTCAGTACTGGCCCTTTTAAAGTTCAGCTCTCCCTCAGTACTGACCCTCCGACAGTGCAGCACTCCCTCAGTACTGCCCCTCTGACAGTGCAGCACTCCCTCAGTACTGACGATCTGACAGTGCAGCGCTCCCTCAGTACTGACCCTCTGACAGTGCAGCACTCCCTCAGTACTGACCCTCTGACAGTGCAGTGCTCCCTCAGTACTGACCCTCTGACAGTGTCGCACTCCCTCAGTACTGACCCTCTGACAGTGCATTGCTCCCTCAGTACTGACCCTCTGACAATGCAGCACACCCTCAGTACTGCCCCTCTGACAGTGCAGTGCTCCCTCAGTACAGACCCTTCGACAGTGCAGCACTCCCTCAGTACTGCCCCTCTGACAGTGCAGCACTCCCTCAGTACTGCCCCTCTGACAGTGCAGCACTCCCTCTGTACTGACCCTCTGACAGTGCTGTGCTTCCTCAGTACTGACCCTCTGACAGTGCAGCACTCCCTCAGTACTGCCCCTCTGACAGTGCAGCACTCCCTCAGTACTGGCCCTTTTAAAGTTCAGCTCTCCCTCAGTACTGAACCTCCGACAGTGCAGCACTCCCTCAGTACTGCCCCTCTGACAGTGCAGCACTCCCTCTGTACTGACCCTCTGACAGTGCAGTGCTTCCTCAGTACTGACCGTCTGACAGTGCAGCACTCCCTCAGTACTGCCCCTCTGACAGTGCAGCACTCCCTCAGTACTGACCCTCTGACAGTGCAGCTCTCCCTCAGTACTGACCCTTCAACACTGCAGCACTCCATCAGTACTGACCCTCTGACTGTGGTTTGCTCCCTCAGTACAGACCCTTCGACAGTGCAGCACTCCCTCAGTACTGCCCCTCTGACAGTGCAGCACTCCCTCTGTACTGACCCTCTGACAGTGCAGTGCTTCCTCAGTACTGACCCTCTGACAGTGCAGCACTCCCTCAGTACTGCCCCTCTGACAGTGCAGCACTCCCTCAGTACTTACCCTATGACAGTGCAGCACTCCCTCAGTACTGCCCCTCTGACAGTGCAGCACTCCCTCAGTACTGACCCTCTGACAGTGCAGCACTGCCTCTGTACTGACCCTCTGACAGTGCAGTGCTTCCTCAGTACTGACCCTCTGACAGTGCAGCACTCCCTCAGTACTGCCCCTCTGACAGTGCAGCACTCCCTCAGTACTGGCCCTTTGAAAGTTCAGCTCTCCCTTAGTACTGACCCTCTGACAGTGCAGCACTCCCTCAGTACTGTCACTCTGACAGTGGTTTGCTCCCTCAGTACTGACCCTCTGATAGTGCAGCACTCAGTACTGACCCTCTGACAGTGCATTGCTCCCTCAGTACCGACCCTTCGACAGTGCAGCACTCCCTCAGTACTGACCCTCTGACAGTGCAGCACTCCCTCAGTACTGACCATCTGACAGTGCAGCACTCCCTCAGTACTGACCCTCTGACAGTGCAGCGCTCCCTCAGTACTGACCCTCTGACAGTGCAGCACTCCCTCAGTACTGACCATCTGACAGTGCAGTGCTCCCTCAGTACTGACCCCTCTGACAGTGTTGCACTCCCTCAGTACTGACCCTCTGACAGTGCATTGCTCCCTCAGTACTGACCCTCTGACAATGCAGCACTCCCTCAGTACTGCCCCTCTGACAGTGCAGCACTCCCTCAGTACTGCCCCTCTGACAGTGCAGCACTCCCTCAGTACTGACGATCTGACAGTGCAGCGCTCCCTCAGTACTGACCCTCTGACAGTGCAGCACTCCCTCAGTACTGACACTCTGACAGTGCAGTGCTCCCTCAGTACTGACCCTCTGACAGTGTCGCACTCCCTCAGTACTGACCCTCTGACAGTGCATTGCTCCCTCAGTACTGACCCTCTGACAATGCAGCACTCCCTCAGTACTGCCCCTCTGACAGTGCAGTGCTCCCTCAGTACAGACCCTTCGACAGTGCAGCACTCCCTCAGTACTGCCCCTCTGACAGTGCAGCACTCCCTCAGTACTGCCCCTCTGACAGTGCAGCACTCCCTCTGTACTGACCCTCTGACAGTGCTGTGCTTCCTCGGTACTGACCCTCTGACAGTGCAGCACTCCCTCAGTACTGCCCCTCTGACAGTGCAGCACTCCCTCAGTACTGGCCCTTTTAAAGTTCAGCTCTCCCTCAGTACTGACCCTCCGACAGTGCAGCACTCCCTCAGTACTGCCCCTCTGACAGTGCAGCACTCCCTCAGTACTGACGATCTGACAGTGCAGCGCTCCCTCAGTACTGACCCTCTGACAGTGCAGCACTCCCTCAGTACTGACCCTCTGACAGTGCAGTGCTCCCTCAGTACTGACCCTCTGACAGTGTCGCACTCCCTCAGTACTGACCCTCTGACAGTGCATTGCTCCCTCAGTACTGACCCTCTGACAATGCAGCACTCCCTCAGTACTGCCCCTCTGACAGTGCAGTGCTCCCTCAGTACTGACCCTTCGACAGTGCAGCACTCCCTCAGTACTGCCCCTCTGACAGTGCAGCACTCCCTCAGTACTGCCCCTCTGACAGTGCAGCACTCCCTCTGTACTGACCCTCTGACAGTGCTGTGCTTCCTCAGTACTGACCCTCTGACAGTGCAGCACTCCCTCAGTACTGCCCCTCTGACAGTGCAGCACTCCCTCAGTACTGGCCCTTTTAAAGTTCAGCTCTCCCTCAGTACTGAACCTCCGACAGTGCAGCACTCCCTCAGTACTGCCCCTCTGACAGTGCAGCACTCCCTCTGTACTGACCCTCTGACAGTGCAGTGCTTCCTCAGTACTGACCGTCTGACAGTGCAGCACTCCCTCAGTACTGCCCCTCTGACAGTGCAGCACTCCCTCAGTACTGACCCTCTGACAGTGCAGCTCTCCCTCAGTACTGACCCTTCAACACTGCAGCACTCCATCAGTACTGACCCTCTGACTGTGGTTTGCTCCCTCAGTACAGACCCTTCGACAGTGCAGCACTCCCTCAGTACTGCCCCTCTGACAGTGCAGCACTCCCTCTGTACTGACCCTCTGACAGTGCAGTGCTTCCTCAGTACTGACCCTCTGACTGTGCAGCACTCCCTCAGTACTGCCCCTCTGACAGTGCAGCACTCCCTCAGTACTTACCCTCTGACAGTGCAGCACTCCCTCAGTACTGCCCCTCTGACAGTGCAGCACTCCCTCTGTACTGACCCTCTGACAGTGCAGTGCTTCCTCAGTACTGACCCTCTGACAGTGCAGAACTCCCTCAGTACTGGCCCTTTGAAAGTTCAGCTCTCCCTCAGTACTGACCCTCTGACAGTGCAGCACTCCCTCAGTACTGACCCTATGACAGTGCAGCACTCCCTCAGTACTGACCCTCTGACAGTGCAGCACTCCCTCAGTACTGCCCCTCTGACAGTGCAGCACTCCCTCTGTACTGACCCTCTGACAGTGCAGTGCTTCCTCAGTACTGACCCTCTGACAGTGCAGCACTCCCTCAGTACTGCCCCCCTGACAGTACAGCACTCCCTCAGAGCTGACGCTCTGACAGTGCAGCTCTCCCTCAGTACTGACCCTTCGACAGTGCAGCACTCCATCAGTACTGACCCGCTGACAGTGGTTTGCTCCCTCAGTACAGACCATTCGACAGTGCAGCACTCCCTCAGTACTGGCCCTTTGAACGTTCAGCTCTCCCTCAGTACTGACCCCTCTGACAGTGTCGCACTCCCTCAGTACTGACCCTCTGACAGTGCATTGCTCCCTCAGTACTGACCCTCTGACAATGCAGCACTCCCTCAGTACTGCCCCTCTGACAGTGCAGCACTCCCTCACTACTGACCCTCTGACAGTGCAGCACTCCCTCAGTACTGACGATCTGACAGTGCAGCGCTCCCTCAGTACTGACCCTCTGACAGTGCAGCACTCCCTCAGTACTGACCCTCTGACAGTGCAGTGCTCCCTCAGTACTGTCCCTCTGACATTGTCGCACTCCCTCAGTACTGACCCTCTGACAGTGCATTGCTCCCTCAGTACTGACCCTCTGACAATGCAGCACTCCCTCAGTACTGCCCCTCTGACAGTGCAGTGCTCCCTCAGTACAGACCCTTCGACAGTGCAGCACTCCCTCAGTACTGCCCCTCTGACAGTGCAGCACTCCCTCAGTACTGCCCCTCTGACAGTGCAGCACTCCCTCTGTACTGACCCTCTGACAGTGCTGTGCTTCCTCAGTACTGACCCTCTGACAGTGCAGCACTCCCTCAGTACTGCCCCTCTGACAGTGCAGCACTCCCTCAGTACTGGCCCTTTTAAAGTTCAGCTCTCCCTCAGTACTGACCCTCCGACAGTGCAGCACTCGCTCAGTACTGCCCAGTCTGACAGTGCAGCACTCCCTCAGTACTGACGATCTGACAGTGCAGCGCTCCCTCAGTACTGACCCTCTGACAGTGCAGCACTCCCTCAGTACTGACCCTCTGACAGTGCAGTGCTCCCTCAGTACTGACCCTCTGACAGTGTCGCACTCCCTCAGTACTGACCCTCTGACAGTGCATTGCTCCCTCAGTACTGACCCTCTGACAATGCAGCACTCCCTCAGTACTGCCCCTCTGACAGTGCAGTGCTCCCTCAGTACAGACCATTCGACAGTGCAGCACTCCCTCAGTACTGCCCCTCTGACAGTGCAGCACTCCCTCAGTACTGCCCCTCTGACAGTGCAGCACTCCCTCTGTACTGACCCTCTGACAGTGCTGTGCTTCCTCAGTACTGACCCTCTGACAGTGCAGCACTCCCTCAGTACTGCCCCTCTGACAGTGCAGCACTCCCTCAGTACTGGCCCTTTTAAAGTTCAGCTCTCCCTCAGTACTGAACCTCCGACAGTGCAGCACTCCCCCAGTACTGACCCTCTGACAGTGCAGCACTCCCTCTGTACTGACCCTCTGACAGTGCAGTGTTTCCTCAGTACTGACCGTCTGACAGTGCAGCACTCCCTCAGTACTGCCCCTCTGACAGTGCAGCACTCCCTCAGTACTGACCCTCTGACAGTGCAGCTCTCCCTCAGTACTGACCCTTCAACACTGCAGCATTCCATCAGTACTGACCCTCTGACTGTGGTTTGCTCCCTCAGTACAGACCCTTCGACAGTGCAGCACTCCCTCAGTACTGCCCCTCTGACAGTGCAGCACTCCCTCTGTACTGACCCTCTGACAGTGCAGTGCTTCCTCAGAACTGACCCTCTGACAGTGCAGCACTCCCTCAGTACTGCCCCTCTGACAGTGCAGCACTCCCTCAGTACTTACCCTCTGACAGTGCAGCACTCCCTCAGTACTGCCCCTCTGACAGTGCAGCACTCCCTCAGTACTGACCCTCTGACAGTGCAGTGCTCCCTCAGTACTGACCCTCTGACAGTGCAGAACTCCCTCAGTACTGGCCCTTTGAAAGTTCAGCTCTCCCTCAGTACTGACCCTCTGACAGTGCAGCACTCCCTCAGTACTGACCCTCTGACAGTGCAGCACTCCCTCAGTACTGACCCTCTGACAGTGCAGCACTCCCTCAGTACTGCCCCTCTGACAGTGCAGCACTCCCTCTGTACTGACCCTCTGACAGTGCAGTGCTTCCTCAGTACTGACCCTCTGACAGTGCAGCACTCCCTCAGTACTGCCCCCCTGACAGTACAGAACTCCCTCAGTGCTGACGCTCTGACAGTGCAGCTCTCCCTCAGTACTGACCCTTCGACAGTGCAGCACTCCATCAGTACTGACCCTCTGACAGTGGTTTGCTCCCTCAGTACAGACCATTCGACAGTGCAGCACTCCCTCAGTACTGGCCCTTTGAACGTTCAGCTCTCTCTCAGTACTGACCCTTCGACAGTGCAGCGCTCCCTCAGTACTGACGCTTTGACAGTGCAGCACTCCCTCAGTACAGACTCTCTGTCAGTGCAGCACTTGCTCAGTACTGATCCTCTGACAGGGCAGCACTCCCTCACTACTGACCCTCTGACAGTGCAGCTCTCCCTCAGTACTGACCCTCTGACAGTGCAGTGCTCCCTCAGTACAGACCCTTCGACAGTGCAGCACTCCCTCAGTACTTAACCTCTGACAGTGCAGCACTCCCTCAGTACTGCCCCTCTGACAGTGCAGCACTCCCTCAGTACTGACCCTCTGACAGTGCAGTGCTCCCTCAGTACTGACCCTCTGACAGTGCAGCACTCCCTCAGTACTGGCCCTTTGAAAGTTCAGCTCTCCCTCAGTACTGACCCTCTGACAGTGCAGCACTCCCTAAGTACTGACCCTCTGACAGTGCAGCACTCCCTCTGTACTGACCCTCTGACAGTGCAGTGCTTCCTCAGTACTGACCCTCTGACAGTGCAGCACTCCCTCAGTACTGCCCCTCTGACAGTACAGCACTCCCTCAGTACTGACGCTCTTACAGTGCAGCTCTCCCTCAGTACTGACCCTTCGACAGTGCAGCACTCCATCAGTACTGACCCTCTGACAGTGGTTTGCTCCCTCAGTACAGACCCTTCGACAGTGCAGCACTCCCTCTGTACTGAACCTCTGACAGTGCAGTGCTTCCTCAGTACTGACCCTCTGACAGTGCAGCACTCCCTCAGTACTGCCCCTCTGACAGTTCAGCACTCCCTCAGTACTGCCGCTCTGACAGTGCAGCTCTCCCTCAGTACTGCCCCTCTGACAGTGCAGCACTCCCTCAGTACTTACCCTTCGACAGTGCAGCACTCCCTCAGTACTTACCCTCTGACTGTGCAGCACTCCCTCAGTACTGCCCCTCTGACAGTGCAGCACTCCCTCAGTACTGACCCTCTGACAGTGCAGTGCTCCCTCAGTACTGACCCTCTGACAGTGCAGCACTCCCTCAGTACTGGCCCTTTGAAAGTTCAGCTCTCCCTCAGTACTGACCCTCTGACAGTGCAGCACTCCCTCAGTACTGACCCTCTGACAGTGCAGCACTCCCTCAGTACAGACCCTCTGACAGTGCAGCACTCCCTCTGTACTGATCCTCTGACAGTGCAGTGCTTCCTCAGTACTGACCCTCTGACAGTGCAGCACTCCCTCAGTACTGCCCCTCTGACAGTACAGCACTCCCTCAGTACTGACGCTCTGACAGTGCAGCTCTCCCTCAGTACTGACCCTTCGACAGTGCAGCACTCCATCAGTACTGACCCTCTGACAGTGGTTTGCTCCCTCAGTACAGACCCTTCGACAGTGCAGCACTCAGTACTGACCCTCTGACAGTGCATTGCTCCCTCAGTACCGACCCTTCGACAGTGCAGCACTCCCTCAGTACTGACCATCTGACAGTGCAGTACTCCCTCAGTACTGACTCTCTGACAGTGCAGCACTCCCTCAGTACTGACCCTCTGACAGTGCAGCGCTCCCTCAGTACTGACCCTCTGACAGTGCAGCACTCCCTCAGTACTGACCCTCTGACAGTGCAGTGCTCCCTCAGTACTGACCCCTCTGACAGTGTCGCACTCCCTCAGTACTGACCCTCTGACAGTGCATTGCTCCCTCAGTACTGACCCTCTGACAATGCAGCACTCCCTCAGTACTGCCCCTCTGACAGTGCAGCACACCCTCAGTACTGACCCTCTGACAGTGCAGCACTCCCTCAGTACTGACCCTCTGACAGTGCAGCGCTCCCTCAGTACTGACCCTCTGACAGTGCAGCACTCCCTCAGTACTGACCCTCTGACAGTTCAGTGCTCCCTCAGTACTGACCCTCTGACAGTGCCGCACTCCCTCAGTACGGACCCTCTGACAGTGCATTGCTCCCTCAGTACTGACCCTCTGACAATGCAGCACTCCCTCAGTACTGCCCCTCTGACAGTGCAGTGCTCCCTCAGTACAGACCCTTCGACAGTGCAGCACTCCCTCAGTACTGCACCTCTGACAGTGCAGCTCGCCCTCAGTACTGCCCCTCTGACAGTGCAGCACTCCCTCTGTACTGACCCTCTGACAGTGCAGTGCTTCCTCAGTACTGACCCTCTGACAGTGCAGCACTCCCTCAGTACTGCCGATCTGACAGTGCAGCACTCCCTCAGTACTGGCCCTTTTAAAGTTCAGCTCTCCCTCAGTACTGACCCTCCGACTGTGCAGCACTCCCTCAGTACTGCCCCTCTGACAGTGCAGCCCTCCCTCTGTACTGACCCTCTGAAAGTGCAGTGCTTCCTCAGTACTGACCGTCTGACAGTGCAGCACTCCCTCAGTACTGCCCCTCTGACAGTGCAGCACTCCCTCAGTACTGACCGTCTGACAGTGCTGCTTTCCCTCAGTACTGACCCTTTAACAGAGCAGCACTCGATCAGTACTGACCCTCTGACTGTGGTTTGCTCCCTCAGTACAGACCCTTCGACAGTGCAGCACTCCCTCAGTACTGCCCCTCTGACAGTGCAGCACTCCCTCTGTACTGACCCTCTGACAGTGCAGTGCTTCCTCAGTACTAACCCTCTGACAGTGCAGCACTCCCTCAGTACTGCCCCTCTGACAGTGCAGCACTCCCTCAGTACTTACCCTCTGACAGTGCAGCACTCCCTCAGTACTGCCCCTCTGACAGTGCAGCACTCCCTCAGTACTGACCCTCTGACAGTGCAGTGCTCCCTCAGTACTGACCCTCTGACAGTGCAGAACTCCCTCAGTACTGGCCCTTTGAAAGTTCAGCTCTCCCTCAGTACTGACCCTCTGACAGTGCAGCACTCCCTCAGTACTGACCCTCTGACAGTGCAGCACTCCCTCAGTACTGCCCCTCTGACAGTGCAGCACTCCCTCTGTACTGACCCTCTGACAGTGCAGTGCTTCCTCAGTACTGACCCTCTGACAGTGCAGCACTCCCTCAGTACTGCCCCCCTGACAGTACAGCACTCCCTCAGTGCTGACGCTCTGACAGTGCAGCTCTCCCTCAGTACTGCCCCTCTGACAGTGCAGCACTCCATCAGTACTGACCCTCTGACAGTGGTTTGCTATCTCAGTACAGACCTTTCGACAGTGCAGCACTCCCTCAGTACTGGCCCTTTGAACGTTCAGCTCTCTCTCAGTACTGACCCTTCGACAGTGCAGCGCTCCCTCAGTACTGACGCTTCGACAGTGCAGCACTCCCTCAGTACTGACTCTCTGACAGTGCAGCACTTGCTCAGTACTGATCCTCTGACAGTGCAGCACTCCCTCAGTACTGACCCTCTGACAGTGCAGCACTCCCTCAGTACTGACCCTCTGACAGTGCATTGCTCCCTCAGTACTGACCCTCTGACAGTGCAGCACTCCCTCAGTACTGACCCTCTGACAGTGTCGCACTCCCTCAGTACTAACCCTCTGACAGTGCAGTGCTCCCTCAGTACTGACCCTCTGACAGTGCATTGCTCCCTCAGTACTTCCCCTCTGACAATGCAACACTCCCTCAGTACTGCCCCTCTGACAGTGCAGTGCTCCCTCAGTACTGACCCTCTGACAGTGCAGCTCTCCCTCAGTACTGACCCTTCGACAGTGCAGCACTCCCTCAGTACTGGCCCTTTGAAAGTTCAGCTCTCCCTCAGTACTGACCCTCTGACAGTGCAGCACTCCCTCAGTACTGACCCTCTGACAGTGGTTTGCTCCCTCAGTACTGACCCTCTGACAGTGCAGCACTCAGTACTGACCCTCTGACAGTGCATTGCTCCCTCAGTACCGACCCTTCGACAGTGCAGCATTCCCTCAGTACTGACCCTCTGACAGTGCAGCACTCCCTCAGTACTGACCCTCTGACAGTGCAGCACTCCCTCAGTACTGACCCTCTGACAGTGCAGCGCTCCCTCAGTACTGACCCTCTGACAGTGCTGCACTCCCTCAGTACTGACCCTCTGACAGTGCAGTGCTCCCTCAGTACTGACCCCTCTGACAGTGTCGCACTCCCTCAGTACTGACCCTCTGACAGTGCATTGCTCCCTCAGTACTGACCCTCTGACAATGCAGCACTCCCTCAGTACTGCCCCTCTGACAGTGCAGCACTCCCTCAGTACTGACCCTCTGACAGTGCAGCACTCCCTCAGTTCTGACCCTCTGACAGTGCAGCGCTCCCTCAGTACTGACCCTCTGACAGTGCAGCACTCCCTCAGTACTGACCCTCTGACAGTGCAGTGCTCCCTCAGTACTGACCCTCTGACAGTGTCGCACTCCCTCAGTACTGACGCTCTGACAGTTCATTGCTCCCTCAGTACTGACCCTCTGACAATGCAGCACTCCCTCAGTACTGCCCCTCTGACAGTGCAGTGCTCCCTCAGTGCAGACCCTTCGACAGTGCAGCACTCCCTCAGTACTGCACCTCTGACAGTGCAGCACTCCCTCAGTACTGACCCTCTGACAGTGTCGCACTCCCTCAGTACTGACCCTCTGACAGTGCAGTGCTCCCTCAGTACTGACCCTCTGACAGTGCATTGCTCCCTCAGTACTGCCCCTCTGACAATGCAACACTCCCTCAGTACTGCCCCTCTGACAGTGCAGTGCTCCCTCAGTACTGACCCTCTGACAGTGCAGCTCTCCCTCAGTACTGACCCTTCGACAGTGCAGCACTCCCTCAGTACTGACCCTTTGAAAGTTCAGCTCTCCCTCAGTACTGACCCTCTGACAGTGCAGCACTCCCTCAGTACTGACCCTCTGACAGTGGTTTGCTCCCTCAGTACTGACCCTCTGACAGTGCAGCACTCAGTACTGACCCTCTGACAGTGCATTGCTCCCTCAGTACTGACCCTCTGACAGTGCTGCACCCCCTCAGTACTGACCCTCTGACAGTGCAGTGCTCCCTCAGTACTGACCCCTCTGACAGTGTCGCACTCCCTCAGTACTGACCCTCTGACAGTGCATTGCTCCCTCAGTACTGACCCTCTGACAATGCAGCACTCCCTCAGTACTGCCCCTCTGACAGTGCAGCACTCCCTCAGTACTGACCCTCTGTCAGTGCAGCACTCCCTCAGTGCTGACCCTCTGACAGTGCAGCGCTCCCTCAGTACTGACCCTCTGACAGTGCAGCACTCCCTCAGTACTGACCCTCTGACAGTGTCGCACTCCCTCAGTACTGACCCTCTGACAGTTCATTGCTCCCTCAGTACTGACCCTCTGACAATGCAGCACTCCCTCAGTACTGCCCCTCTGACAGTGCAGTGCTCCCTCAGTACAGACCCTTCGACAGTGCAGCACTCCCTCAGTACTGCACCTCTGACAGTGCAGCACTCCCTCAGTACTGCCCCTCTGACAGTTCAGCACTCCCTCTGTACTGACCCTCTGACAGTGCAGTGCTTCCTCAGTACTGACCCTCTGACAGTGCAGCACTCCCTCAGTACTGCCCCTCTGACAGTGCAGCACTCCCTCAGTACTGGCACTTTGAAAGTTCAGCTCTCCTTCAGTACTGACCCTCCGACAGTGCAGCACTCCCTCAGTACTGCCCCTCTGACAGTGCAGCCCTCCCTCTGTACTGACCCTCTGAAAGTGCAGTGCTTCCTCAGTACTGACCGTCTGACAGTGCAGCACTCCCTCAGTACTGCCCCTCTGACAGTGCAGCACTCCCTCAGTACTGACCCTCTGACAGTGCAGCTCTCCCTCAGTACTGACCCTTCAACAGTGCAGCACTCGATCAGTACTGACCCTCTGACTGTGGTTTGCTCCCTCAGTACAGACCCTTCGACAGTGCAGCACTCCCTCAGTACTGCCCCTCTGACAGTGCAGCACTCCCTCTGTACTGACCCCCTGACAGTGCAATGTTTCCTCAGTACTGACCCTCTGACAGTGCAGCACTCCCTCAGTACTGCCCCTCTGACAGTGCAGCACTCCCTCAGTACTTACCCTCTGACAGTGCAGCACTCCCTCAGTACTGCCCCTCTGACAGTGCAGCACTCCCTCAGTACTGACCCTCTGACAGTGCAGTGCTCCCTCAGTGCTGACCCTCTGACAGTGCAGCGCTCCCTCAGTACTGACCCTCTGACAGTGCAGCACTCCCTCAGTACTGACCCTCTGACAGTGCAGTGCTCCCTCAGTACTGACCCTCTGACAGTGTCGCACTCCCTCAGTACTGACCCTCTGACAGTTCATTGCTCCCTCAGTACTGACCCTCTGACAATGCAGCACTCCCTCAGTACTGCCCCTCTGACAGTGCAGTGCTCCCTCAGTGCAGACCCTTCGACAGTGTAGCACTCCCTCAGTACTGCACCTCTGACAGTGCAGCACTCCCTCAGTACTGCCCCTCTGACAGTGCAGCACTCCCTCTGTACTGACCCTCTGACAGTGCAGTGCTTCCTCAGTACTGACCCTCTGACAGTGCAGCACTCCCTCAGTACTGCCCCTCTGACAGTGCAGCACTCCCTCAGTACTGGCCCTTTGAAAGTTCAGCTCTCCCTCAGTACTGACCCTCCGACAGTGCAGCACTCCCTCAGTACTGCCCCTCTGACAGTGCAGCCCTCCCTCTGTACTGACCCTCTGAAAGTGTAGTGCTTCCTCAGAACTGACCGTCTGACAGTGCAGCACTCCCTCAGTACTGCCCCTCTGACAGTGCAGCACTCCCTCAGTACTGACCCTCTGACAGTGCAGCTCTCCGTCAGTACTGACCCTTCAACAGTGCAGCACTCGATCAGTACTGACCCTCTGACTGTGGTTTGCTCCCTCAGTACAGACCCTTCGACAGTGCAGCACTCCCTCAGTACTGCCCCTCTGACAGTGCAGCACTCCCTCTGTACTGACCCTCTGACAGTGCAATCCTTCCTCAGTACTGACCCTCTGACAGTGCAGCACTCCCTCAGTACTGCCCCTCTGACAGTGCAGCACTCCCTCAGTACTTACCCTCTGACAGTGCAGCACTCCCTCAGTACTGCCCCTCTGACAGTGCAGCACTCCCTCAGTACTGACCCTCTGACAGTGCAGTGCTCCCTCAGTACTGACCCGCTGACAGTGCAGAACTCCCTCAGTACTGGTCCTTTGAAAGTTCAGCTCTCCCTCAGTTCTGACCCTCTGACAGTGCAGCACTCCCTCAGTAGTCACCCTATGACAGTGCAGCACTCCCTCAGTACTGACCCTCTGACAGTGCAGCACTCCCTCAGTACTGCCCCTCTGACAGTGCAGCACTCCCTCTGTACTGACCCTCTGACAGTGCAGTGCTTCCTCAGTACTGACCATCTGACAGTGCAGCACTCCCTCAGTACTGCCCCCCTGACATTACAGCACTCCCTCTGTGCTGACGCTCTGACTGTGCAGTTCTCCCTCAGTACTGACCCTTCGACAGTGCAGCACTCCATCAGTACTGACCCTCTGACAGTGGTTTGCTATCTCAGTACAGACCTTTCGACAGTGCAGCACTCCCTCAGTAGTGGCCCTTTGAACGTTCAGCTCATTCTCAGTACTGACCCTTCGACAGTGCAGCGCTCCCTCAGTACTGACGCTTCGACAGTGCAGCACTCCCTCAGTACTGACTCTCTGACAGTGCAGCACTTGCTCAGTACTGATCCTCTGACAGTGCAGCACTCCCTCAGTACTGACCCTCTGACAGTGCAGCACTCCCTCAGTACTGACCCTCTGACAGTGCATTGCTCCCTCAGTACTTCCCCTCTGACAATGCAACACTCCCTCAGTACTGCCCCTCTGACAGTGCAGTGCTCCCTCAGTACTGACCCTCTGACAGTGCAGCTCTCCCTCAGTACTGACCCTTCGACAGTGCAGCACTCCCTCAGTACTGGCCCTTTGAAAGTTCAGCTCTCCCTCAGTACTGACCCTCTGACAGTGCAGCACTCCCTCAGTACTGACCCTCTGACAGTGGTTTGCTCCCTCAGTACTGACCCTCTGACAGTGCAGCACTCAGTACTGACCCTCTGACAGTGCATTGCTCCCTCAGTACCGACCCTTCGACAGTGCAGCATTCCCTCAGTACTGACCCTCTGACAGTGCAGCACTCCCTCAGTACTGACCCTCTGACAGTGCAGCACTCCCTCAGTACTGACCCTCTGACAGTGCAGCGCTCCCTCAGTACTGACCCTCTGACAGTGCTGCACTCCCTCAGTACTGACCCTCTGACAGTGCAGTGCTCCCTCAGTACTGACCCCTCTGACAGTGTCGCACTCCCTCAGTACTGACCCTCTGACAGTGCATTGCTCCCTCAGTACTGACCCTCTGACAATGCAGCACTCCCTCAGTACTGCCCCTCTGACAGTGCAGCACTCCCTCAGTACTGACCCTCTGACAGTGCAGCACTCCCTCAGTTCTGACCCTCTGACAGTGCAGCGCTCCCTCAGTACTGACCCTCTGACAGTGCAGCACTCCCTCAGTACTGACCCTCTGACAGTGCAGTGCTCCCTCAGTACTGACCCTCTGACAGTGTCGCACTCCCTCAGTACTGACGCTCTGACAGTTCATTGCTCCCTCAGTACTGACCCTCTGACAATGCAGCACTCCCTCAGTACTGCCCCTCTGACAGTGCAGTGCTCCCTCAGTGCAGACCCTTCGACAGTGCAGCACTCCCTCAGTACTGCACCTCTGACAGTGCAGCACTCCCTCAGTACTGACCCTCTGACAGTGTCGCACTCCCTCAGTACTGACGCTCTGACAGTGCAGTGCTCCCTCAGTACTGACCCTCTGACAGTGCATTGCTCCCTCAGTACTGCCCCTCTGACAATGCAACACTCCCTCAGTACTGCCCCTCTGACAGTGCAGTGCTCCCTCAGTACTGACCCTCTGACAGTGCAGCTCTCCCTCAGTACTGACCCTTCGACAGTGCAGCACTCCCTCAGTACTGACCCTTTGAAAGTTCAGCTCTCCCTCAGTACTGACCCTCTGACAGTGCAGCACTCCCTCAGTACTGACCCTCTGACAGTGGTTTGCTCCCTCAGTACTGACCCTCTGACAGTGCAGCACTCAGTACTGACCCTCTGACAGTGCATTGCTCCCTCAGTACCGACCCTTCGACAGTGCAGCACTCCCTCAGTACTGACCCTCTGACAGTGCAGCACTCCCTCAGTACTGACCCTCTGAAAGTGCAGCAGTCCCTCAGTACTGACCCTCTGACAGTGCAGCGCTCCCTCAGTACTGACCCTCTGACAGTGCTGCACCCCCTCAGTACTGACCCTCTGACAGTGCAGTGCTCCCTCAGTACTGACCCCTCTGACAGTGTCGCACTCCCTCAGTACTGACCCTCTGACAGTGCATTGCTCCCTCAGTACTGACCCTCTGACAATGCAGCACTCCCTCAGTACTGCCCCTCTGACAGTGCAGCACTCCCTCAGTACTGACCCTCTGTCAGTGCAGCACTCCCTCAGTGCTGACCCTCTGACAGTGCAGCGCTCCCTCAGTACTGACCCTCTGACAGTGCAGCACTCCCTCAGTACTGACCCTCTGACAGTGCAGTGCTCCCTCAGTACTGACCCTCTGACAGTGTCGCACTCCCTCAGTACTGACCCTCTGACAGTTCATTGCTCCCTCAGTACTGACCCTCTGACAATGCAGCACTCCCTCAGTACTGCCCCTCTGACAGTGCAGTGCTCCCTCAGTACAGACCCTTCGACAGTGCAGCACTCCCTCAGTACTGCACCTCTGAAAGTGCAGCACTCCCTCAGTACTGCCCCTCTGAAAGTGCAGCACTCCCTCTGTACTGACCCTCTGACAGTGCAGTGCTTCCTCAGTACTGACCCTCTGACAGTGCAGCACTCCCTCAGTACTGCCCCTCTGACAGTGCAGCACTCCCTCAGTACTGGCCCTTTGAAAGTTCAGCTCTCCTTCAGTACTGACCCTCCGACAGTGCAGCACTCCCTCAGTACTGCCCCTCTGACAGTGCAGCCCTCCCTCTGTACTGACCCTCTGAAAGTGCAGTGCTTCCTCAGTACTGACCGTCTGACAGTGCAGCACTCCCTCAGTACTGCCCCTCTGACAGTGCAGCACTCCCTCAGTACTGACCCTCTGACAGTGCAGCTCTCCCTCAGTACTGACCCTTCAACAGTGCAGCACTCGATCAGTACTGACCCTCTGACTGTGGTTTGCTCCCTCAGTACAGACCCTTCGACAGTGCAGCACTCCCTCAGTACTGCCCCTCTGACAGTGCAGCACTCCCTCTGTACTGACCCCCTGACAGTGCAATGTTTCCTCAGTACTGACCCTCTGACAGTGGTTTTCTCCCTCAGTACTGACCCTCTGACAGTGCAGCACTCCCTCAGTACTTACCCTCTGACAGTGCAGCACTCCCTCAGTACTGCCCCTCTGACAGTGCAGCACTCCCTCAGTACTGACCCTCTGACAGTGCAGTGCTCCCTCAGTGCTGACCCTCTGACAGTGCAGCGCTCCCTCAGTACTGACCCTCTGACAGTGCAGCACTCCCTCAGTACTGACCCTCTGACAGTGCAGTGCTCCCTCAGTACTGACCCTCTGACAGTGTCGCACTCCCTCAGTACTGACCCTCTGACAGTTCATTGCTCCCTCAGTACTGACCCTCTGACAATGCAGCACTCCCTCAGTACTGCCCCTCTGACAGTGCAGTGCTCCCTCAGTGCAGACCCTTCGACAGTGCAGCACTCCCTCAGTACTGCACCTCTGACAGTGCAGCACTCCCTCAGTACTGCCCCTCTGACAGTGCAGCACTCCCTCTGTACTGACCCTCTGACAGTGCAGTGCTTCCTCAGTACTGATCCTCTGACAGTGCAGCACTCCCTCAGTACTGCCCCTCTGACAGTGCAGCACTCCCTCAGTACTGGCCCTTTGAAAGTTCAGCTCTCCCTCAGTACTGACCCTCCGACAGTGCAGCACTCCCTCAGTACTGCCCCTCTGACAGTGCAGCCCTCCCTCTGTACTGACCCTCTGAAAGTGTAGTGCTTCCTCAGAACTGACCGTCTGACAGTGCAGCACTCCCTCAGTACTGCCCCTCTGACAGTGCAGCACTCCCTCAGTACTGACCCTCTGACAGTGCAGCTCTCCGTCAGTACTGACCCTTCAACAGTGCAGCACTCGATCAGTACTGACCCTCTGACTGTGGTTTGCTCCCTCAGTACAGACCCTTCGACAGTGCAGCACTCCCTCAGTACTGCCCCTCTGACAGTGCAGCACTCCCTCTGTACTGACCCTCTGACAGTGCAATGCTTCCTCAGTACTGACCCTCTGACAGTGCAGCACTCCCTCAGTACTGCCCCTCTGACAGTGCAGCACTCCCTCAGTACTTACCCTCTGACAGTGCAGCACTCCCTCAGTACTGCCCCTCTGACAGTGCAGCACTCCCTCAGTACTGACCCTCTGACAGTGCAGTGCTCCCTCAGTACTGACCCTCTGACAGTGCAGAACTCCCTCAGTACTGGTCCTTTGAAAGTTCAGCTCTCCCTCAGTTCTGACCCTCTGACAGTGCAGCACTCCCTCAGTAGTCACCCTATGACAGTGCAGCACTCCCTCAGTACTGACCCTCTGGCAGTGCAGCACTCCCTCAGTACTGCCCCTCTGACAGTGCAGCACTCCCTCTGTACTGACCCTCTGACAGTGCAGTGCTTCCTCAGTACTGACCATCTGACAGTGCAGCACTCCCTCAGTACTGCCCCCCTGACATTACAGCACTCCCTCTGTGCTGACGCTCTGACAGTGCAGCTCTCCCTCAGTACTGACCCTTCGACAGTGCAGCACTCCATCAGTACTGACCCTCTGACAGTGGTTTGCTATCTCAGTACAGACCTTTCGACAGTGCAGCACTCCCTCAGTAGTGGCCCTTTGAACGTTCAGCTCATTCTCAGTACTGACCCTTCGACAGTGCAGCGCTCCCTCAGTACTGACGCTTCGACAGTGCAGCACTCCCTCAGTACTGACTCTCTGACAGTGCAGCACTTGCTCAGTACTGATCCTCTGACAGTGCAGCACTCCCTCAGTACTGACCCTCTGACAGTGCAGCACTCCCTCAGTACTGACCCTCTGACAGTGCATTGCTCCCTCAGTACTGACCCACTGACAGTGCAGCACTCCCTCAGTACTGACCCTCTGACAGTGTCGCAATCCCTCAGTACTGACCCTGTGACAGTGCAGTGCTCGCTCAGTACTGACCCTCTGACAGTGCATTGCTCCCTCAGTACTGCCCCTCTGACAATGCAACACTCCCTCAGTACTGCCCCTCTGACAGTGCAGTGCTCCCTCAGTACTGACCCTCTGACAGTGCAGCTCTCCCTCAGTACTGACCCTTCGACAGTGCAGCACTCCCTCAGTACTGGCCCTTTGAAAGTTCAGCTCTCCCTCAGTACTGACCCTCTGACAGTGCAGCCCTCCCTCAGTACTGACCCTCTGACAGTGGTTTTCTCCCTCAGTACTGACCCTCTGACAGTGCAGCACTCAGTACTGACCCTCTGACAGTGCATTGCTCCCTCAGTACCGACCCTTCGACGGTGCAGCACTCCCTCAGTACTGACCCTCTGACAGTGCAGCACTCCCTCAGTACTGACCCTCTGACAGTGCAGCACTCCCTCAGTACTGACCCTCTGACAGTGCAGCGCTCCCTCAGTACTGACCCTCTGACAGTGCAGCACTCCCTCAGTACTGACCCTCTGACAGTGCAGTGCTCCCTCAGTACTGACCCCTCTGACAGTGTCGCACTCCCTCAGTACTGACCCTCTGACAGTGCATTGCTCCCTCAGTACTGACCCTCTGACAATGCAGCACTCCCTCAGTACTGCCCCTCTGACAGTGCAGTGCTCCCTCAGTACAGACCCTTCGACAGTGCAGCACTCCCTCAGTACTGCACCTCTGACAGTGCAGCTCTCCCTCAGTACTGCCCCTCTGACAGTGCAGCACTCCCTCTGTACTGACCCTCTGACAGTGCAGTGCTTCCTCAGTACTGACCCTCTGACAGTGCAGCACTCCCTCAGTACTGCCCCTCTGACAGTGCAGCACTCCCTCAGTACTGGCCCTTTGAAAGTTCAGCTCTCCCTCAGTACTGACCCTCCGACAGTGCAGCCCTCCCTCTGTACTGACCCTCTGAAAGTGCAGGGCTTCCTCAGTACTGACCGTCTGACAGTGCAGCACTCCCTCAGTACTGCTCCTCTGACAGTGCAGCACTCCCTCAGTACTGACCCTCTGACAGTGCAGCTCTCCCTCAGTACTGACCCTTCAACAGTGCAGCACTCGATCAGTACTGACCCTCTGACTGTGGTTTGCTCCCTCAGTACAGACCCTTCGACAGTGCAGCACTCCCTCAGTACTGCCCCTCTGACAGTGCAGCACTCTCTCTGTACTGACCCTCTGACAGTGCAGTGCTTCCTCAGTACTGACCCTATGACAGTGCAGCACTCCCTCAGTACTGACCATCTGACAGTGCAGCACTCCCTCAGTACTGCCCCTCTGACAGTGCAGCACTCCCTCTGTACTGACCCTCTGACAGTGCAGTGCTTCCTCAGTACTGACCCTCTGACAGTGCAGCACTCCCTCAGTACTGCCCCCCTGACAGTACAGCACTCCCTCAGTGCTGACGCTCTGACAGTGCAGCTCTCCCTCAGTACTGACCCTTCGACAGTGCAGCACTCCATCAGTACTGACCCTCTGACAGTGGTTTGCTATCTCAGTACAGACCTTTCGACAGTGCAGCACTCCCTCAGTACTGGCCCTTTGAACGTTCAGCTCTCTCTCAGTACTGACCCTTCGACAGTGCAGCGCTCCCTCAGTACTGACGCTTCGACAGTGCAGCACTCCCTCAGTACTGACTCTCTGACAGTGCAGCACTTGCTCAGTACTGATCCTCTGACAGTGCAGCACTCCCTCAGTACTGACTCTCTGACAGTGCAGCACTCCCTCAGTACTGACCCTCTGACAGTGCATTGCTCCCTCAGTACTGACCCTCTGACAGTGCAGCACTCCCTCAGTACTGACCCTCTGACAGTGTCGCACTCCCTCAGTACTGACCCTCTGACAGTGCAGTGCTCCCTCAGTACTGACCCTCTGACAGTGCATTGCTCCCTCAGTACTGCCCCTCTGACAATGCAACACTCCCTCAGTACTGCCCCTCTGACAGTGCAGTGCTCCCTCAGTACTGACCCTCTGACAGTGCTGCTCTCCCTCAGTACTGACCCTTCGACAGTGCAGCACTCCCTCAGTACTGACCCTCTGACAGTGCAGCACTCCCTCAGTACTGACCCTCAGACAGTGGTTTGCTCCCTCAGTACTGACCCTCTGACAGTGCAGCACTCAGTACTGACCCTCTGACAGTGCATTGCTCCCTCAGTACCGACCCTTCGACAGTGCAGCACTCCCTCAGTACTGACCCTCTGACAGTGCAGCACACCCTCAGTACTGACCCTCTAACAGTGCAGCACTCCCTCAGTACTGACCCTCTGACAGTGCAGCGCTCCCTCAGTACTGACCCTCTGACAGTGCAGCACTCCCTCAGTACTGACCCTCTGACAGTGCAGTGCCCCCTCAGTACTGACCCCTCTGACAGTGTCGCACTCCCTCAGTACTGACCCTCTGACAGTGCATTGCTCCCTCAGTACTGACCCTCTGACAATGCAGCACTCCCTCAGTACTGCCCCTCTGACAGTGCAGTGCTCCCTCAGTACAGACCCTTCGACAGTGCAGCACTCCCTCAGTACTGCCCCTCTGACAGTGCAGCACTCCCTCAGTACTGCCCCTCTGACAGTGCAGCACTCCCTCTGTACTGACCCTCTGACAGTGCAGTGCTTCCTCAGTACTGACCCTCTGACAGTGCAGCACTCCATCAGTACTGCCCCTCTGACAGTTGTTTGCTATCTCAGTACTGACCCTTCGACAGTGCAGCGCTCCCTCAGTACTGACGCTTCGACAGTGCAGCACTCGCTCAGTACTGACTCTCTGACAGTGCAGCACTTGCTCAGTACTGATCCTCTGACAGTGCAGCACTCCCTCAGTACTGACCCTCTGACAGTGCAGCACTCCCTCAGTACTGACCCTCTGACAGTGCATTGTTCCCTCAGTACTGACCCTCTGACAGTGCAGCACTCCCTCAGTACTGACCCTCTGACAGTGTCGCACTCCCTCAGTACTGACCCTCTGACAGTGCAGTGCTCCCTCAGTACTGACCCTCTGACAGTGCATTGCTCCTCAGTACTGCCCCTCTGACAATGCAACACTCCCTCAGTACTGCCCCTCTGACAGTGCAGTGCTCCCTCAGTACTGACCCTCTGACAGTGCAGCTCTCCCTCAGTACTGACCCTTCGACAGTGCAGCACTCCCTCAGTACTGGCCCTTTGAAAGTTCAGCTCTCCCTCAGTACTGACCCTCTGACAGTGCAGCACTCCCTCAGTACTGACCCTCTGACAGTGGTTTGCTCCCTCAGTACTGACCCTCTGACAGTGCAGCACTCAGTACTGACCCTCTGACAGTGCATTGCTCCCTCAGTACCGACCCTTCGACAGTGCAGCACTCCCTCAGTACTGACCCTCTGACAGTGCAGCACTCCCTCAGTACTGACCCTCTGACAGTGCAGCGCTCCCTCAGTACTGACCCTCTGACAGTGCAGCACTCCCTCAGTACTGACCCTCTGATAGTGCATTGCTCCCTCAGTACTGACCCTCTGACAATGCAGCACTCCCTCAGTACTGCCCCTCTGACAGTGCAGTGCTCCCTCAGTACAGACCCTTCGACAGTGCAGCACTCCCTCAGTACTGCCCCTCTGACAGTGCAGCACTCCCTCAGTACTGCCCCTCTGACAGTGCAGCACTCCCTCTGTACTGACCCTCTGACAGTGCAGTGCTTCCTCAGTACTGACCCTCTGACAGTGCAGCACTCCCTCAGTCCTGCCCCTCTGACAGTGAAGCACTCCCTCAGTACTGGCCCTTTGAAAGTTCAGCTCCCCCACAGTACTGATCCTCCGACAGTGCAGCACTCCCTCAGTACTGACCCTCTGACAGTGCAGCACTCCCTCTGTACTGACCCTCAAACAGTGCAGTGCTTCCTCAGTACTGACCCTCTGACAGTGCAGCACTCCCTCAGTACTGCCCCTCTGACATTGCAGCACTCCCTGAGTACTGACCCTCTGAAAGTGCAGCTCTCCCTCAGTACTGACCCTTCAACAGTGCCGCACTCCATCAGTACTGACCCTCTGACTGTGGTTTGCTCCCTCAGTACAGACCCTTCGACAGTGCAGCACTCCCTCAGTACTGCCCCTCTGACAGTGCAGCACTCCCTCTGTACTGACCCTCTGACAGTGCAGTGCTTCCTCAGTACTGACCCTCTGACAGTGCAGCACTCCCTCAGTCCTGCCCCTCTGACAGTGCAGCTCTCCCTCAGTACTGACCCTCTGACAGTGCAGCACTACCTCAGTACTGACCCACTGACAGTGCAGCACTCCCTCAGTACTGACCCTCTGACAGTGCAGCGCTCCCTCAGTACTGACCCTTCGACAGTGCAGCACTCCCTCAGTACTGACCCTTCGACAGTACAGCACTCCCTCAGTACTGGCCCTTTGAAAGTTCAGCTCTCCCTCAGTACTGACCCTTCGACAGTGCAGCGCTGCCTCAGTACTGACGCTTCGACAGTGCAGCACTCCCTCAGCACTGACTCTCTGACAGTGTCTCGCTCCCTCAGTACTGACCCCTCTGACAGTGTCGCAATCCCTCAGTACTGACCCTTCGACAGTGCAGCACTCCCTCAGTACTGGCCCTTTGAAAGTTCAGCTCTCCCTCAGTACTGACCCTCTGACAGTGGTTTTCTCCCTCAGTACTGACCGTCTGACAGTGCAGCACTCCCTCAGTACTGACCCTCTGACAATGCAGTGCTCCCTCAGTACTGACCCTCTGACAGTGCAGCACTCCCTCAGTACTGACCCTCTGACAGTGCAGCACTCCCTCAGTACTGACCCTCCGACAGTGCAGCGCTCCCTCAGTACTGACCCTTCGACAGTGCAGCACTCCCTCAGTACTGGCCCTTTGAAAGTTCAGCTCTCCCTCAGTACTGACCCTCTGACAGTGCAGCACTCCCTCAGTACTGACCCTCTGACAGTGGTTTGCTCCCTCAGAACTGACCCTCTGACAATGCAGCACTCAGTACTGACCCTCTGACAGTGCATTGCTCCCTCAGTACCGACCCTTCGACAGTGCAGCACTCCCTCAGTACTGACCCTCTGACAGAGCAGCACTCCCTCAGTACTGACCCTCTGACAGTGCAGCACTACCTCTGTACTGACCCACTGACAGTGCAGCACTCCCTCAGTACTGACCCTCTGACAGTGCAGCGCTCCCTCAGTACTGACCCTTCGACAGTGCAGCACTCCCTCAGTACTGACCCTTCGACAGTACAGCACTCCCTCAGTACTGGCCCTTTGAAAGTTCAGCTCTCCCTCAGTACTGACCCTTCGACAGTGCAGCGCTCCCTCAGTACTGACGCTTTGACAGTGCAGCACTCCCTCAGCACTGACTCTCTGACAGTGCAGCGCTCCCTCAGTACTGACCCCTCTGACAGTGTCGCACTCCCTCAGTACTGACCCTTCGACAGTGCAGCACTCCCTCAGTACTGGCCCTTTGAAAGTTCAGCTCTCCCTCAGTACTGACCCTCTGACAGTGGTTTTCTCCCTCAGCACTGACCCTCTGACAGTGCAGCACTCCCTCAGTACTGACCCTCTGACAGTGCAGTGCTCCCTCAGTACTGACCCTCTGACAGTGCAGCACTCCCTCAGTACTGACCCTCTGACAGTGCAGCACTCCCTCAGTACTGACCCTCCGACAGTGCAGCGCTCCCTCAGTACTGACCCTCTGACAGTGCAGCACTCCCTCAGTACTGACCTTCTGACAGTGCAGCACTCCCTCAGTACTGACCCTCTGACAGTGCAGCGCTCCCTCAGTACTGACCCTTCGACAGTGTCGCACTCCCTCAGTACTGACCCTTCGACAGTGCAGCACTCCCTCATTACTGGCCCTTTGAAAGTGCAGCACTCCCTCTGTACTGACCCTCTGACAGTGCAGTGCTTCCTCAGTACTGCCCCTCTGACAGTGCAGAACTCCCTCAGTACTGCCCCTCTGACAGTGCAGCACTCCCTCAGTACTGACGCTCTGACAGTGCAGCTCTCCCTCAGTACTGACCCTTCGACAGTGCAGCACTCCATCAGTACTGACCCTCTGACAGTGGTTTGCTCCCTCAGTACAGACCCTTCGACAGTGCAGCACTCCCTCAGTGCTGCCCATCTGACAGTGCAGCACTCCCTCAGTACTGGCCCTTTGAAAGTTCAGCTCTCCCTCAGTACTGACCCTCTGACAGTGCAGCACTCCCTCAGTGCTTACCCTCTGACAGTGGTTTGCTCCCTCAGTACTGACCCTCTGACAGTGCAGTGGTTCCTTACTACTGACCCTCTGACAGTGCAGCACTCCCTCAGTACTGACCCTCTGACAGTGCAGTGCTCCCTCAGTACTGACCCCTCTGACAGTGTCGCACTCCCTCAGTACTGACCCTCTGACAGTGCATTGCTCCCTCAGTACTGACCCTCTGACAATGCAGCACTCCCTCAGTACTGCCCCTCTGACAGTGCAGTGCTCCCTCAGTACAGACCCTTCGACAGTGCAGCACTCCCTCAGTACTGCCCCTCTGACAGTGCAGCACTCCCTCAGTACTGACCCTCTGACAGTGCAGTGCTCCCTCAGTACTGACCCTCTGACAGTGCAGCACTCCCTCAGTAATGGCCCTTTGAAAGTTCAGCTCTCCCTCAGTACTGACCCTCTGACAGTGCAGCACTCCCTCAGTACTGACCCTCTGACAGTGCAGCACTCCCTCTGTACTGACCCTCTGACAGTGCAGCACTCCCTCAGTACTGCCCCTCTGACACTGCAGCACTCCCTCAGTACTGACGCTCTGACAGTGCAGCTCTCCCTCAGTACTGACCCTTCGACAGTGCAGCACTCCATCAGTACTGACCCTCTGACAGTGGTTTGCTCCCTCAGTACAGACCCTTCGACAGTGCAGCACTCCCTCAGTACTGGCCCTTTGAAACTTCAGCTCTCTCTCAGTACTGACCCTTCGACAGTGCAGCGCTCCCTCAGTACTGACGCTTCGACAGTGCAGCACTCCCTCAGTACTGACTCTCTGACAGTGCAGCACTCCCTCAGTACTGACCCTCTGACAGTGAATCACTCCCTCAGTACTGACCCTCTGACAGTGCAGCACTCCCTCAGTACTGACCCTCTGACAGTGCATTGCTCCCACAGTACTGACCCTCTGACAGTGCAGCACTCCCTCAGTACTGACCCTCTGACAGTGTCGCACTTCCTCAGCACTGACCATCTGACAGTGCAGTGCTCCCTCAGTACTGACCCTCTGACAGTGCATTGCTCCCTCAGTACTGCCCCTCTGACAATGCAACACTCCCTCAGTACTGCCCCTCTGACAGTGCAGTGCTCCCTCAGTACTGACCCTCTGACAGTGCAGCTCTCCCTCAGTACTGACCCTTCGACAGTGCAGCACTCCCTCAGTACTGGCCCTTTGAAAGTTCAGCTCTCCCTTAGTACTGACCCTATGACAGTGCAGCACTCCCTCAGTACTGACCCTCTGACATTGGTTTGCTCCCTCAGTACTGACCCTCTGACAGTGCAGCACTCAGTACTGACCCTCTGACAGTGCATTGCTCCCTCAGTACAGACCCTTCGACAGTGCAGCACTCCCTCAGTACTGACCCTCTGACAGTGCAGCACTCCCTCAATACTGAACCTCTGACAGTGCAGCACTCCCTCAGTACTGACCCTCTGACAGTGCAGCACTACCTCAGTACTGACCCTCTGACAGTGCAGCACTCCCTCAATACTGAACCTCTGACAGTGCAGCACTCCCTCAGTACTGACCCTCTGACAGTGCAGCACTACCTCAGTACTGACCCTCTGACAGTGCAGTGCTCCCTCAGTACTGACCCCTCTGACAGTGTCGCACTCCCTCAGTACTGACCCTCTGACAGTGCATTGCTCCCTCAGTACTGACCCTCTGACAATGCAGCACTCCCTCAGTACTGCCCCTCTGACAGTGCAGTGCTCCCTCAGTACAGACCCTTCGACAGTGCGCACTCCCTCAGTACTGCCCCTCTGACAGTGCAGCACTCCATCAGTACTGCCCCTCTGACAGTGCAGTGCTTCCTCAGTTATGACCCTCTGACAGTGCAGCACTCCCTCAGTACTGCCCCTCTGACAGTGCAGCACTCCCTCAGTACTGGCCCTTTGAAAGTTCAGCACTCCCTCAGTACTGGCCCTTTGAAAGTTCAGCTCTCCCTTAGTACTGACCCTATGACAGTGCAGCACTCCCTCAGTACTGACCCTCTGACATTGGTTTGCTCCCTCAGTACTGACCCTCTGACAGTGCAGCACTCAGTACTGACCCTCTGACAGTGCATTGCTCCCTCAGTACAGACCCTTCGACAGTGCAGCACTCCCTCAGTACTGACCCTCTGACAGTGCAGCACTCCCTCAATACTGAACCTCTGACAGTGCAGCACTCCCTCAGTACTGACCCTCTGACAGTGCAGCACTACCTCAGTACTGACCCTCTGACAGTGCAGCACTCCCTCAATACTGAACCTCTGACAGTGCAGCACTCCCTCAGTACTGACCCTCTGACAGTGCAGCACTACCTCAGTACTGACCCTCTGACAGTGCAGTGCTCCCTCAGTACTGACCCCTCTGACAGTGTCGCACTCCCTCAGTACTGACCCTCTGACAGTGCATTGCTCCCTCAGTACTGACCCTCTGACAATGCAGCACTCCCTCAGTACTGCCCCTCTGACAGTGCAGTGCTCCCTCAGTACAGACCCTTCGACAGTGCGCACTCCCTCAGTACTGCCCCTCTGACAGTGCAGCACTCCATCAGTACTGCCCCTCTGACAGTGCAGTGCTTCCTCAGTTATGACCCTCTGACAGTGCAGCACTCCCTCAGTACTGCCCCTCTGACAGTGCAGCACTCCCTCAGTACTGGCCCTTTGAAAGTTCAGCTCTCCCACAGTGCTGACCCTCCGACAGTGCAGCACTCCCTCAGTACTGCCCCTCTGACAGTGCAGCATTCCCTCTGTACTGACCCTCTGACAGTGCAGTGCTTCCTCAGTACTGACACTCTGACAGTGCAGCACTCCCTCAGTACCGCCCCTCTGACAGTGCAGCACTCCCTCAGTACTGACCCTCTGACTGTGCAGCTCTCCCTCAGTACTGACCCTTCAACAGTGCAGCACTCCATCAGTACTGACCCTCTGACTGTGGTTTGCTCCCTCAGTACAGACCCTTCGAAAGTGCAGCACTCCCTCAGTACTGCCCCTCTGAAAGTGCAGCACTCCCTCAGTACTGACCCTCTGACATTGGTTTGCTCCCTCAGTACTGACCCTCTGACAGTGCAGCACTCAGTACTGACCCTCTGACAGTGCATTGCTCCCTCAGTACAGACCCTTCGACAGTGCAGCACTCACTCAGTACTGACCCTCTGACAGTGCAGCACTCCCTCAGTACTGACCCTCTGACAGTGCAGCGCTCCCTCAGTACTGACCCTCTGACAGTGCAGCACTCCCTCAGTACTGACCCTCTGACAGTGCATTGCTCCCACAGTGCTGACCCTCCGACAGTGCAGCACTCCCTCAGTACTGCCCCTCTGACAGTGCAGCATTCCCTCAGCACTGACCATCTGACAGTGCAGTGCTCCCTCAGTACTGACCCTCTGACAGTGCATTGCTCCCTCAGTACTGCCCCTCTGACAATGCAACACTCCCTCAGTACTGCCCCTCTGACAGTGCAGTGCTCCCTCAGTACTGACCCTCTGACAGTGCAGCTCTCCCTCAGTACTGACCCTTCGACAGTGCAGCACTCCCTCAGTACTGGCCCTTTGAAAGTTCAGCTCTCCCTCAGTACTGACCCTATGACAGTGCAGCACTCCCTCAGTACTGACCCTCTGACATTGGTTTACTCCCTCAGTACTGACCCTCTGACAGTGCAGCACTCAGTACTGACCCTCTGACAGTGCATTGCTCCCTCAGTACAGACCCTTCGACAGTGCAGCACTCCCTCAGTACTGACCCTCTGACAATGCAGCACTCCCTCAATACTGACCCTCTGACAGTGCAGCACTCCCTCAGTACTGACCCTCTGACAGTGCAGCACTACCTCAGTACTGACCCTCTGACAGTGCAGTGCTCCCTCAGTACTGACCCCTCTGACAGTGTCGCACTCCCTCAGTACTGACCCTCTGACAGTGCATTGCTCCCTCAGTACTGACCCTCTGACAATGCAGCACTCCCTCAGTACTGCCCCTCTGACAGTGCAGTGCTCCCTCAGTACAGACCCTTCGACAGTGCGGCACTCCCTCAGTACTGCCCCTCTGACAGTGCAGCACTCCATCAGTACTGCCCCTCTGACAGTGCAGTGCTTCCTCAGTTATGACCCTCTGACAGTGCAGCACTCCCTCAGTACTGCCCCTCTGACAGTGCAGCACTCCCTCAGTACTGGCCCTTTGAAAGTTCAGCTCTCCCACAGTGCTGACCCTCCGACAGTGCAGCACTCCCTCAGTACTGCCCCTCTGACAGTGCAGCATTCCCTCTGTACTGACCCTCTGACAGTGCAGTGCTTCCTCAGTACTGACACTCTGACAGTGCAGCACTCCCTCAGTACCGCCCCTCTGACAGTGCAGCACTCCCTCAGTACTGACCCTCTGACAGTGCAGCTCTCCCTCAGTACTGACCCTTCAACAGTGCAGCACTCCATCAGTACTGACCCTCTGACTGTGGTTTGCTCCCTCAGTACAGACCCTTCGAAGGTGCAGCACTCCCTCAGTACTGCCCCTCTGAAAGTGCAGCACTCCCTCAGTACTGACCCTCTGACATTGGTTTGCTCCCTCAGTACTGACCCTCTGACAGTGCAGCACTCAGTACTGACCCTCTGACAGTGCATTGCTCCCTCAGTACAGACCCTTCGACAGTGCAGCACTCCCTCAGTACTGACCCTCTGACAGTGCAGCACTCCCTCAGTACTGACCCTCTGACAGTGCAGCGCTCCCTCAGTACTGACCCTCTGACAGTGCAGCACTCCCTCAGTACTGACCCTCTGACAGTGCATTGCTCCCACAGTACTGACCCTCTGACAGTGCAGCACTCCCTCAGTACTGACCCTCTGACAGTGTCGCACTTCCTCAGCACTGACCATCTGACGGTGCAGTGCTCCCTCAGTACTGACCCTCTGACAGTGCATTGCTCCCTCAGTACTGCCCCTCTGACAATGCAACACTCCCACAGTACTGCCCCTCTGACAGTGCAGTGCTCCCTCAGTACTGACCCTCTGACAGTGCAGCACTCCCTCAGTACTGACCCTTCGACAGTGCAGCACTCCCTCAGTACTGGCCCTTTGAAAGTTCAGCTCTCCCTCAGTACTGACCCTATGACAGTGCAGCACTCCCTCAGTACTGACCCTCTGACATTGGTTTGCTCCCTCAGTACTGACCCTCTGAGAGTGCAGCACTCAGTACTGACCCTCTGACAGTGCATTGCTCCCTCAGTACAGACCCTTCGACAGTGCAGCACTCCCTCAGTACTGACCCTCTGACAGTGCAGCACTCCCTCAATACTGACCCTCTGACAGTGCAGCACTCCCTCAGTACTGGCCCTTTGAAAGTTCAGCTCTCCCTCAGTACTGACCCTATGACAGTGCAGCACTCCCTCAGTACTGACCCTCTGACATTGGTTTGCTCCCTCAGTACTGACCCTCTGAGAGTGCAGCACTCAGTACTGACCCTCTGACAGTGCATTGCTCCCTCAGTACAGACCCTTCGACAGTGCAGCACTCCCTCAGTACTGACCCTCTGACAGTGCAGCACTCCCTCAATACTGACCCTCTGACAGTGCAGCACTCCCTCAGTACTGACCCTCTGACAGTGCAGCACTACCTCAGTACTGACCCTCTGACAGTGCAGTGCTCCCTCAGTACTGACCCCTCTGACAGTGTCGCACTCCCTCAGTACTGACCCTCTGACAGTGCATTGCTCCCTCAGTACTGACCCTCTGACAATGCAGCACTCCCTCAGTACTGCCCCTCTGACAGTGCAGTGCTCCCTCAGTACAGACCCTTCGACAGTGCGGCACTCCCTCAGTACTGCCCCTCTGACAGTGCAGCACTCCATCAGTACTGCCCCTCTGACAGTGCAGTGCTTCCTCAGTTATGACCCTCTGACAGTCCATCACTCCCTCAGTACTGCCCCTCTGACAGTGCAGCACTCCCTCAGTACTGGCCCTTTGAAAGTTCAGCTCTCCCACAGTGCTGACCCTCCGACAGTGCAGCACTCCCTCAGTACTGCCCCTCTGACAGTGCAGCATTCCCTCTGTACTGACCCTCTGACAGTGCAGTGCTTCCTCAGCACTGACACTCTGACAGTGCAGCACTCCCTCAGTACCGCCCCTCTGACAGTGCAGCACTCCCTCAGTACTGACCCTCTGACAGTGCAGCTCTCCCTCAGTACTGACCCTTCAACAGTGCAGCACTCCATCAGTACTGACCCTCTGACTGTGGTTTGCTCCCTCAGTACAGACCCTTCGAAAGTGCAGCACTCCCTCAGTACTGCCCCTCTGAAAGTGCAGCACTCCCTCAGTACTGACCCTCTGACATTGGTTTGCTCCCTCAGTACTGACCCTCTGACAGTGCAGCACTCAGTACTGACCCTCTGACAGTGCATTGCTCCCTCAGTACAGACCCTTCGACAGTGCAGCACTCCCTCAGTACTGACCCTCTGACAGTGCAGCACTCCCTCAGTACTGACCCTCTGACAGTGCAGCACTACCTCAGTACTGACCCTCTGACAGTGCAGTGCTCCCTCAGTACTGACCCCTCTGACAGTGTCGCACTCCCTCAGTACTGACCCTCTGACAGTGCATTGCTCCCTCAGTACTGACCCTCTGACAATGCAGCACTCCCTCAGTACTGCCCCTCTGACAGTGCAGTGCTCCCTCAGTACAGACCCTTCGACAGTGCGGCACTCCCTCAGTACTGCCCCTCTGACAGTGCAGCACTCCATCAGTACTGCCCCTCTGACAGTGCAGTGCTTCCTCAGTTATGACCCTCTGACAGTGCAGCACTCCCTCAGTACTGCCCCTCTGACAGTGCAGCACTCCCTCAGTACTGGCCCTTTGAAAGTTCAGCTCTCCCACAGTGCTGACCCTCCGACAGTACAGCACTCCCTCAGTACTGCCCCTCTGACAGTGCAGCATTCCCTCTGTACTGACCCTCTGACAGTGCAGTGCTTCCTCAGTACTGACACTCTGACAGTGCAGCACTCCCTCAGTACCGCCCCTCTGACAGTGCAGCACTCCCTCAGTACTGACCCTCTGACAGTGCAGCTCTCCCTCAGTACTGACCCTTCAACAGTGCAGCACTCCATCAGTACTGACCCTCTGACTGTGGTTTGCTCCCTCAGTACAGACCCTTCGAAAGTGCAGCACTCCCTCAGTACTGCCCCTCTGAAAGTGCAGCACTCCCTCAGTACTGACCCTCTGACATTGGTTTGCTCCCTCAGTACTGACCCTCTGACAGTGCAGCACTCAGTACTGACCCTCTGACAGTGCATTGCTCCCTCAGTACAGACCCTTCGACAGTGCAGCACTCCCTCAGTACTGACCCTCTGACAGTGCAGCACTCCCTCAGTACTGACCCTCTGACAGTGCAGCGCTCCCTCAGTACTGACCCTCTGACAGTGCAGCACTCCCTCAGTACTGACCCTCTGACAGTGCAGTGCTCCCTCAGTACTGACCCCTCTGACAGTGTCGCACTCCCTCAGTACTGACCATCTGACAGTGCATTGCTCCCTCAGTACTGCCCCTCTGACAGTGCAGTGCTCCCTCAGTACAGACCCTTCGACAGTGCAGCACTCCCTCAGTACTGACCCTCTGACAGTGCAGCACTCCCTCAGTACTGCCCCTCTGACAGTGCAGCACTCCCTCAATACTGGCCTTTGAAAGTTCAGCTCTCCCACAGTGCTGACCCTCCGACAGTGCAGCACTCCCACAGTACTGCCCCTCTGACAGTGCAGCATTCCCTCTGTACTGACCCTCTGACAGTGCAGTGCTTCCTCAGTACTGACCCTCTGACAGTGCAGCACTCCCTCAGTACTGCCCCTCTGACAGTGCAGCACTTCCTCAGTACTGACCCTCTGACAGTGCAGCTCTCCGTCAGTACTGACCCTTCAACAGTGCAGCACTCCATCAGTACTGACCCTCTGACTGTGGTTTGCTCCCTCAGTACAGAGCCTTCGACAGTGCAGCACTCCCTCAGTACTGCCCCTCTGAAAGTGCAGCACTCCCTCTGTACTGAACCTCTGACACTGCAGTGCTTCCTCAGTACTGACCCTCTGACAGTGCAGCACTCCCTCAGTACTGCCCCTCTGACAGTGCAGCACTCCCTCAGTACTGACCCTCTGACAGTGCAGCACTCCCTCAGTACTGACCCTCTGACAGTGCAGCACTCCCTCAGTACTGACCCTCTGACAGTGCAGCGCTCCCTCAGTACTGACCCTTCGACAGTGCAGCACTACCTCAGTACTGACTCTTCGACAGTGCAGCACTCGCTCAGTACTGGCCCTTTGAAAGTTCAGCTCTCCCTCAGTACTGGCCCTTCGACAGTGCAGCGCTCCCTCAGTACTGACGCTTCGACAGTGCAGCACTCCCTCAGCACTGACTCTCTGACAGTGCAGCGCTCCCTCAGTACTGACCCTTCGACAGTGCAGCACTCCCTCAGTACTGGCCCTTTGAAAGTTCAGCTCTCCCTCAGTACTGACCCTCTGACAGTGCTTTGCTCCCTCAGTACTGACCCTCTGACAGTGCAGCACTCCCTCAGTACTGACCCTCTGACAGTGCAGTGCTCCCTCAGTACTGACCCTCTGACAGTGCAGCACTCCCTCAGTACTGACCCTCTGACAGTGCAGCACTCCCTCAGTACTGACCCTCCGACAGTGCAGCACTCCCTCAGTACTGACCCTCTGACAGTGCAGCACTCCCTCAGTACTGACCCTCTGACAGTGCAGCACTCCCTCAGTACTGACCCTCTGACAGTGCAGCGCTCCCTCAGTACTGACCCTTCGACAGTGCAGCACTCCCTCAGTACTGACCCTTCGACAGTGCTGCACTCCCTCAGTACTGGCCCTTTGAAAGTTCAGCACTCCCTCAGTACTGACCCTTCGACAGTGCAGCGCTCCCTCAGTACTAATGCTTCGACAGTGCAGCGCTCCCTCAGTACTGACCCCTCTGACAGTGTCGCACTCCCTCAGTACTGACCCTCCGACAGTGCAGCACTCCCTCAGTACAGACCCTCTGACAGTGCTGCACTCCCTCAGTACTGCCCCTCTGACAGTGCAGCACTCCCTCTGTACTGACCCTTTGACAGTGCAGCACTCCCTCTGTACTGACCCTCTGACAGTGCAGTGCTTCCTCAGTACTGCCCCTCTGACAGTGCAGCACTCCCTCAGTACTGCCCCTCTGACAGTGCAGCACTCCCTCAGTACTGACGCTCTGACAATGTAACTCTCCCTCAGTACTGATCCTTCCACAGTGCAGCACTCCATCAGCACTGACCCTCTGACAGTGGTTTGCTCCCTCAGTACAGACCCTTCGACAGTGCAGCACTCCCTCAGTACTGCCCCTCTGACAGTGCAGCACTCCCTCAGTACTGGCCCTTTGAAAGTTCAGCGCTCCCTCAGTACTGACCCTCTGACAGTGCAGCACTCCCTCAGTACTGACCCTCTGACAGTGGTTTGCTCCCTCAGTACTGACCCTCTGACAGTGCAGTGCTTCCTTAGTACTGACCCTCTGACAGTGCAGCACTCCCTCAGTACTGCCCCTCTGACAGTGCAGCACTCCCTCAGTACTGACCCTCTGACAGTGCAGCACTCCCTCAGTACTGACCCTCTGACAGTGCAGCACTCCCTCAGTACTGACCCTCCGACAGTGCAGCGCTCCCTCAGTACTGACCCTCTGACAGTGCAGCACTCCCTCAGTACTGACCCTCTGACAGTGCAGCAATCCCTCAGTACTGATCCTCTGACAGTGCAGCACTCCCTCAGCACTGACCCTCTGACAGTGCAGCGCTCCCTCAGTACTGACCCTTCGACAGTGCAGCACTCCCTCAGTGTTGACCCTTCGACAGTGCAGCACTCCCTCAGTACTGGCCCTTTGAAAGTTCAGCTCTGCATCAGTACTGACCCTTCGACAGTGCAGCGCTCCCTCAGTACTGACGCTTCGACAGTGCAGCACTCCCTCAACACTGACTCTCTGACAGTGCAGCGCTCCCTCAGTACTGACCCCTCTGACAGTGTCGCACTCCCTCAGTACTGACCCTTCGACAGTGCAGCACTCCCTCAGTACTGGCCCTTTGAATGTTCAATGCTCCCTCTGTACAGACCCTTCGACAGTGCAGCACTCCCTCAGTACTGACCCTCTGACAGTGCAGCACTCCCTCAGTACTGACGCTCTGACAGTGCAGCACTCCCTCAGTACTGACCCTCTGACAGTGCAGTGTTCCCTCAGTACTGACCCCTCTGACAGTGTCGCACTCCCTCAGTACTGACCCTCTGACAGTGCATTGCTCCCTCAGTACTGACCCTCTGACAATGCAGCACTCCCTCAGTACTGCCCCTCTGACAGTGCAGTGCTCCCTCAGTACAGACCCTTCGACAGTGCAGCACTCCCTCAGGACTTAGCCTCTGACAGTGCAGCACTCCCTCAGTACTGCCACTCTGACAGTGCAGCACTCCGTCAGTACTGACCCTCTGACAGTGCAGTGCTCCCTCAGTACTGACCCTCTGACAGTGCAGCACTCCCTCAGTACTGCCCCTCTGACAGTGCAGCACTCCCTCAGTACTGGCCCTTTGAAAGTTCAGCTCTCCCTCAGTACTGACCCTCCGGCAGTGCAGCACTCCCTCAGTACTGCCCCTCTGACAGTGCAGCACTCCCTCTGTACTGACCCTCTGACAGTGCAGTGCTTCCTCAGTACTGACCCTCTGACAGTGCAGCATTCCCTCAGTACTGCCCCTCTGACAGTGCAGCACTCCCTCAGTACTGACCCTCTGACAGTGCAGCTCTCCCTCAGTACTGACCCTTCAACAGTGCAGCACTCCATCAGTACTGACCCTCTGACTGTGGTTTGCTCCCTCAGTACAGACCCTTCGACAGTGCAGCACTCCCTCAGTACTGCCCCTCTGACAGTGCAGCACTCCCTCTGTACTGACCCTCTGACAGTGCAATGCTTCCTCAGTACTGACCCTCTGACAGTGCAGCACTCCCTCAGTACTGCCCCTCTGACAGTGCAGCAATCCCTCAGTACTGACCCTCTGACAGTGCAGCACTCCCTCAGTACTGACCCTCTGACAGTGCAGCACTCCCTCAGTACTGACCCTCTGACAGTGCAGCGCTCCCTCAGTACTGACCCTTCGACAGTGCAGCACTCCCTCAGTACTGACCCTTCGACAGTGCAGCACTCCCTCAAAACTGGCCCTCTGACAGTGCATTGCTCCCTCAGTACTGACCCTCTGACAGTGCAGCACTCCCTCAGTACTGACCCTCTGACAGTGCAGCACTCCCTCAGTACTGGCCCTTTGAATGTTCAGCTCTCCCTCAGTACTGACCCTCCGACAGTGCAGCACTCCCTCAGTACTGACCCTCTGACAGTGCAACACTCCATCAGTACTGACCCTCTGACAGTGCAGTGCTTCCTTAGTACTGACCCTCTGACAGTGCAGCACTCCCTCAGTACTGCCCCTCTGACAGTGCAGCACTCCCTCAGTACTGACCCTCTGACAGTGCAGCACTTCCTCAGTACTGACCCTTAGACAGTGCAGCGCTCCCTCAGTACTGACCCTCTGACAGTGCAGCACTCCCTCAGTACTGAACTCCGACAGTGCAGCACTCCCTCAGTACTCAACCTCTGACAGTGCAGCACTCCCTCAGTACTGACCCTCTGACAGTGCAGCACTCTCTCAGTACTGACCCTCTGACAGTGCAGCACTCCCTCAATACTGACCCTCTGACAGTGCAGCGCTCCCTCAGTCCTGACCCTTCGACAGTGCAGCGCTCCCTCAGTACTGACCCTCGGACAGTGCAGCACTCCCTCAGTACTGACCCTTCGACAGTGCAGCACTCCCTCAGTCCTGACCCTCTGACAGTGGTTTGCTCCCTCAGTACTGACCCTCTGACAGTGCAGCACACCCTCAGTACTGACCCTCTGACAGTGCATTGCTCCCTCAGTACTGACCCTCTGACAATGCAGCACTCCCTCAGTACTGACCCTCTGACAGTGCAGCTCTCCCTCAGTACTGACCCTTCGACAGTGCAGCACTCCCTCAGTACTGACCCTCTGACAGTGCATTGCTCCCTCAGTACAGACCCTTCGACAATGCAGCACTCCCTCAGTACTGGCCCTCTGACAGTGCATTGCTCCCTCAGTACTGACCATCTGACAATGCAGCATTCCCTCAGTACTGCCCCTCTGACAGTGCAGCACTCCCTCAGTACTGACCCTCTGACAGTGCAGCTCTCCCTCAGTACTGACCCTTCGACAGTGCAGCACTCCATCAGTACTGACCCTCTGACAGTGGTTTGCTCCCTCAGTACAGACCCTTCGACAGTGCAGCACTCCCTCAGTACTGACGCTTCGACAGTGCAGCACTCCCTCAGCACTGACTCTCTGATAGTGCAGCGCTCCCTCAGTACTGACCCCTCTGACAGTGTCGCACTCCCTCAGTACTGACCCTTCGACAGTGCAGCACTCCCTCAGTACTGGCCCTTTGAAAGTTCAGCTCTCCCTCTGTACTGACCCCTCTGACAGTGTCGCACTCCCTCAGCACTGACTCTCTGATAGTGCAGCGCTCCCTCAGTACTGACCCTCTGAGAGTGCAGCACTCCCTCAGTACTGACCCTCTGACAATGGTTTGCTCCCTCAGTACTGACCCTCTGACAGTGCAGCACTCCCTCAGTACTGACCCTCTGACAGTGCAGCACTCCCTCAGTACTGACCCTCTGACAGTGCAGTGCTATCTCAATACAGACCCTACGACAGTGCAGCACTCCCTCAGTACTTACCCTCTGACAGTGCAGCACTCTCTCAGTACTGCCCCTCTGACAGTGCAGCAATCCCTCAGTACTCACCCTCTGACAGTGCAGTGCTCCCTCAGTACTGACCGTCTGACAGTGCAGCACTCACTCAGTACTGACCCTTTGACAGTGCAGCACTCCCTCAGTACTGACCCTCTGACAGTGCAGCACTCCCTCAGTACTGACCCTCTGACAGTGCAGTTCTCCCTCAGAACTGACCCTCTGACAATGCAGCACTCCCTCAGTACTGCCCCTCTGACAGTGCAGTGCTCCCTCAGTACAGACCCTTCGACAGTGCAGCACTCCTTCAGTACTTACCCTCTGACAGTGCAGCACTCTCTCAGTACTGCCCCTCTGACAGTGCAGCACTCCCTCAGTACTCACCCTCTGACAGTGCAGTGCTCCCTCAGTACTGACCCTCTGACAGTGCAGCACTCCCTCAGTACTGGCCTTTTGAAAGTTCAGCTCTCCCTCAGTACTGACCCTCCGACAGTGCAGCACTCCCTCAGTACTGACCCTCTGACAAGCAGCACTCCCTCTGTACTGACCCTCTGACAGTGCAGTGCTTCCTCATTACTGACCCTCTGACAGTGCAGCACTCCCTCAGTGCTGCCCCTATGACAGTGCAGCACTCCCTCAGTACTGACGCTCTGACAGTGCAGCTCTCCCTCAGTACTGACCCTTCGACAGTGCAGCACTCCATCAGTACTGACCCTCTGACAGTGGTTTGCTCCCTCAGTACAGACCCTTCGACAGTGCAGCACTCCCTCAGTACTGCCCCTCTGACAGTGCAGCACTCCCTCAGTACTGGCCCTTTGAAAGTTCAGCTCTCCCTCAGTACTGACCCTCTGACAGTGCAGCACACCCTCAGTACTGACCCTCTGACAGTGGTTTGCTCCCTCAGTACTGACCCTCTGACAGTGCAATGCTCCCTCAGTACTGACCCTCTGACAGTGCAGCACTCCCTCAGTACTGACCCTCTGACAGTGCAGTGCTCCCTCAGTACTGACCCCTCTGACAGTATCGCACTCCCTCAGTACTGCCCCTCTGACAGTGCAGCACTCCCTCAGTACTGGCCCTTTGAAAGTTCAGCTCTCCCTCAGTACTGACCCTCCGACAGTGCAGCACTCCCTCAGTACTGCCCCTCTGACAGTGCAGCACTCGCTCTGTACTGACCCTCTGACAGTGCAGTGCATCCTCAGTACTGACCTTCTGACAGTGCAGCACTCCCTCAGTACTGACCCTCTGACAGTGCAGATCTCCCTCAGTACTGACCCTTCAACAGTGCAGCACTCCATCAGTACTGACCCTCTGACTGTGGTTTGCACCCTCAGTACAGACCCTTCGACAGTGCAGCACTCCCTCAGTACTGCCCCTCTGACAGTGCAGCACTCCCTCTGTACTGTCCCTCTGACAGTGCAGTACTTCCTCAGTACTGACCCTCTGACAGTGCAGCACTCCCTCAGTACTGCCCCTCTGACAGTGCAGCATTCCCTCAGTACTGACACTCTGACAGTGCAGCACTCCCTCAGTACTGACCCTCTGACAGTGCAGCACTCCCTCAGTACTGACCCTTCGACAGTGCAGCACTCCCTCAGTACTGACCCTTCGACAGTGCAGCACTCCCTCAGTACTGGCCCTTTGAAAGTTCAGCTCTCCCTCAGTACTGACCCTTCGACAGTGCAGCGCTCCCTCAGTACTGACGCTTCGACAGTGCAGCACTCCCTCAGCACTGACTCTCTGACAGTGCAGCGCTCCCTCAGTACTGACCCCTCTGACAGTGTCGCACTCCCTCAGTACTGACCCTTCGACAGTGCAGCACTCCCTCAGTACTGGCCCTTTGAAAGTTCAGCTCCCCCTCAGTACTGACCCTCTGACAGTGGTTTGCTCCCTCAGTACTGACCCTCTGACAGTGCAGCACTCCCTCAGTACTGACCCTCTGACAGTGCAGTGCTCCCTCAGTACTGACCCTCTGACAGTGCAGCACTCCCTCAGTACTGACCCTCTGACAGTGCAGCACTCCCTCAGTAATGAACCTCCGACAGTGCAGCGCTCCCTCAGTACTGACCCTCTGACAGGGCAGCACTCCCTCAGTACTGACCCTCTGACAGTGCAGCGCTCCCTCAGTACTGACCCTTCGACAGTGCAGCACTCCCTCAGTACTGACCCTTCGACAGTGCAGCACTCCCTCAGTACTGGCCCTTTGAAAGTTCAGCTCTCCCTCAGTACTGACACTTCGACAGTGCAGCGCTCCCTCAGTACTGACGCTTCGACAGTGCAGCACTCCCTCAGCACTGACTCTCTGACAGTGCAGCGCTCCCTCAGTACTGACCACTCTGACAGTGTCGCACTCCCTCAGTACTGACCCTCCGACAGTGCAGCACTCCCTCAGTACTGACCCTCTGACAGTGCTGCACTCCATCAGTACTGCCCATCTGACAGTGCAGTGCTCCCTCAGTACAGACCCTTCGACAGTGCAGCACTCCCTCAGTACTTACCTTCTGACAGTGCAGCACTCTCTCAGTACTGCCCCTCTGACAGTGCAGCACTCCCTCAGTACTCACCCTCTGACAGTGCAGTGCTCCCTCAGTACTGACCCTCTGACAGTGCAGCACTCCCTCAGTACTGGCCCTTTGAAAGTTCAGTTCTCCCTCAGTACTGACCCTCCGACAGTGCAGCACTCCCTCAGTACTATCCCTCTGACAGTGCAGCACTCCCTCTGTACTGACCCTCTGACAGTGCAGTGCTTCCTCATTACTGACCCTCTGACAGTGCAGCACTCCCTCAGTGCTGCCCCTCTGACAGTGCAGCACTCCCTCAGTACTGCCCCTCTGACAGTGCAGCACTCCCTCAGTACTCACCCTCTGACAGCGCAGTGCTCCCTCAGTACTGACCCTCTGACAGTGCAGCACTCCCTCAGTACTGCCTCTGACAGTGCAGTGCTCCCTCAGTACTGACCCCTCTGACAATGCAGCACTCCCTCAGTACTGCCCCTCTGACAGTGCAGTGCTCCCTCAGTACAGACCCTTCGACAGTGCAGCACTCCCTCAGTACTTACCGTCTGACAGTGCAGCACTCTGTCAGTACTGCCCCTCTGACAGTGCAGCACTCCCTCAGTACTCACCCTCTGACAGTGCAGTGCTCCCTCAGTACTGACCCTCTGACAGTGCAGCACTCTCTCAGTACTGGCCCTTTGAATGTTCAGCTCTCCCTCAGTACTGACCCTCCGACAGTGCAGCACTCCCTCTGTACTGACGCTCTGACAGTGCAGCTCTCCCTCAGTACAGACCCTTCGACAGTGCAGCACTCCCTCAGTACTGCCCCTCTGACAGTGCAGCACTCCCTCAGTACTGGCCCTTTGAAAGTTCCGCTCTCCCTCAGTACTGACCCTCTGACAGTGCAGGACACCCTCAGTACTGACCCTCTGACAGTGGTTTGCTCCCTCAGTACTGACCCTCTGACAGTGCAATGCTCCCTCAGTACTGACCCTCTGACAGTGCAGCACTCCCTCAGTACTGACCCTCTGACAGTGCAGTGCTCCCTCAGTACTGACCCCTCTGACAGTGTCGCACTCCCTCAGTACTGCCCCTCCGACAGTGCAGCACTCCCTCAGTACTGGCCCTTTGAAAGTTCAGCTCTCCCTCAGTACTGACCTTCCGACAGTGCAGCACTCCCTCAGTACTGCCCCTCTGACAGTGCAGCACTCGCTCTGTACTGACCCTCTGACAGTGCAGTGCTTCCTCAGTACTGACCCTCTGACAGTGCAGCACTCCCTCAGTACTGACCCTCTGACACTGCAGATCTCCCTCAGTACTGACCCTTCAACAGTGCAGCACTCCATCAGTACTGATCCTCTGACTGTGGTTTGCTCCCTCAGTACAGACCCTTCGACAGTGCAGCACTCCCTCAGTACTGCCCCTCTGACAGTGCAGCACTCCCTCTGTACTGACCCTCTGACAGTGCAGTGCTTCCTCAGTACTGACCCTCTGACAGTGCAGCACTCCCTCAGTACTGCCCCTCTGACAGTGCAGCATTCCCTCAGTACTGACCCTCTGACAGTGCAGCACTCCCTCAGTACTGACCCTCTGACAGTGCAGCACTCCCTCAGTACTGACCCTCTGACAGTGCAGCGCTCCCTCAGTACTGACCCTTCGACAGTGCAGCACTCCCTCAGTACTGACCCTTCGACAGTGCAGCACTCCCTCAGTACTGGCCCTTTGAAAGTTCAGCTCTCCCTCAGTACTGACGCTTCGACAGTGCAGCGCTCCCTCAGTACTGATCCCTCTGACAGTGTCGCACACCCTCAGTACTGACCCTTCGACAGTGCAGCACTCCCTCAGTTCTGGCCCTTTGAAAGTTCAGCTCACCCTCAGTACTGACCCTCTGACAGTGGTTTGCTCCCTCAGTACTGACCCTCTGACAGTGCAGCACTCCCTCAGTACTGACCCTCTGAGAGTGCAGTGCTCCCTCAGTACTGACCCTCTGACAGTGCAGCACTCCCTCAGTACTGACCCTCTGACAGTGCAGTACTCCCTCAGTACTGACCCTCCGACAGTGCAGCGCTCCCTCAGTACTGACCCTCTGAAAGTGCAGCACTCCCTCAGTACTGACCCTCTGACAGTGCAGCACTCCCTCAGTACTGACCCTCTGACAGTGCAGCGCTCCCTCAGTACTGACCCTTCGACAGTGCAGCACTCCCTCAGTACTGACCCTTCGACAGTGCAGCACTCCCTCAGTACTGGCCCTTTGAAAGTTCAGCTCTCCCTCAGTACTGACCCTTCGACAGTGCAGCGCTCCCTCAGTACTGACGCTTCGACAGTGCAGCACTCCCTCAGCACTGACTCTCTGACAGTGCAGCGCTCCCTCAGTACTAACCCCTCTGACAGTGTCGCACTCCCTCAGTACTGACCCTCCGACAGTGCAGCACTCCCTCAGTACTGACCCTCTGACAGTGCTGCACTCCCTAAGTACTGCCCCTCTGACAATGCAGCACTCCCTCTGTACTGACCCTCTAACAGTGTAGCACTCCCTCTGTACTGACCCTCTGACAGTGCAGTGCTTCCTCAGTACTGCCCCTCTGACAGTGCAGCACTCCCTCAGTACTGCCCCTCTGACAGTGCAGCACTCCCTCAGTACTGACGCTCTGACAGTGCAGCTCTCCCTCAGTACTGACCCTTCGACAGTGCAGCACTCCATCAGTACTGACCCTCTGACAGTAGTTTGCTCCCTCAGTACAGACCCTTCGACAGTGCAGCACTCCCTCAGTACTGCCCCTCTGACAGTGCAGCACTCCCTCTGTACTGTCCCTCTGACAGTGCAGTACTTCCTCAGTACTGACCCTCTGACAGTGCAGCACTCCCTCAGTACTGCCCCTCTGACAGTGCAGCATTCCCTCAGTACTGACCCTCTGACAGTGCAGCACTCCCTCAGTACTGACCCTCTGACAGTGCAGCACTCCCTCAGTACTGACCCTCTGACAGTGCAGCGCTTCCTCAGTACTGACCCTTCGACAGTGCAGCACTCCCTCAGAACTGACCCTTCGACAGTGCAGCACTCCCTCAGTACTGGCCCTTTGAAAGTTCAGCTCTCCCTCAGTACTGATCCTTCGACAGTGCAGCGCTCCCTCAGTACTGACGCTTCGACAGTGCAGCACTCCCTCAGCACTGACTCTCTGACAGTGCAGCGCTCCCTCAGTACTGACCCCTCTGACAGTGTCGCACTCCCTCAGTACTGACCCTTCGACAGTGCAGCACTCCCTCAGTACTGGCCCTTTGAAAGTTCAGCTCCCCCTCAGTACTGACCCTCTGACAGTGGTTTGCTCCCTCAGTACTGACCCTCTGACAGTGCAGCACTCCCTCAGTACTGACCCTCTGACAGTGCAGTGCTCCCTCAGTACTGACCCTCTGACAGTGCAGCACTCCCTCAGTACTGACCCTCTGACAGTGCAGCACTCCCTCAGTAATGAACCTCCGACAGTGCAGCGCTCCCTCAGTACTGACCCTCTGACAGGGCAGCACTCCCTCAGTACTGACCCTCTGACAGTGCAGCGCTCCCTCAGTACTGACCCTTCGACAGTGCAGCACTCCCTCAGTACTGACCCTTCGACAGTGCAGCACTCCCTCAGTACTGGCCCTTTGAAAGTTCAGCTCTCCCTCAGTACTGACACTTCGACAGTGCAGCGCTCCCTCAGTACTGACGCTTCGACAGTGCAGCACTCCCTCAGCACTGACTCTCTGACAGTGCAGCGCTCCCTCAGTACTGACCACTCTGACAGTGTCGCACTCCCTCAGTACTGACCCTCCGACAGTGCAGCACTCCCTCAGTACTGACCCTCTGACAGTGCTGCACTCCATCAGTACTGCCCCTCTGACAGTGCAGTGCTCCCTCAGTACAGACCCTTCGACAGTGCAGCACTCCCTCAGTACTTACCTTCTGACAGTGCAGCACTCTCTCAGTACTGCCCCTCTGACAGTGCAGCACTCCCTCAGTACTCACCCTCTGACAGTGCAGTGCTCCCTCAGTACTGACCCTCTGACAGTGCAGCACTCCCTCAGTACTGGCCCTTTGAAAGTTCAGCTCTCCCTCAGTACTGACCCTCCGACAGTGCAGCACTCCCTCAGTACTATCCCTCTGACAGTGCAGCACTCCCTCTGTACTGACCCTCTGACAGTGCAGTGCTTCCTCATTACTGACCCTCTGACAGTGCAGCACTCCCTCAGTGCTGCCCCTCTGACAGTGCAGCACTCCCTCAGTACTGCCCCTCTGACAGTGCAGCACTCCCTCAGTACTCACCCTCTGACAGCGCAGTGCTCCCTCAGTACTGACCCTCTAACAGTGTAGCACTCCCTCAGTACTGACCCTCTGACAGGGCAGCACTCCCTCAGTACTGACCCTCTGACAGTGCAGCACTCCCTCAGTACTGACCCTCTGACAGTGCAGTGCTCCCTCAGTACTGACCCCTCTGACAATGCAGCACTCCCTCAGTACTGCCCCTCTGACAGTGCAGTGCTCCCTCAGTACAGACCCTTCGACAGTGCAGCACTCCCTCAGTGCTTACCGTCTGACAGTGCAGCACTCTCTCAGTACTGCCCCTCTGACAGTGCAGCACTCCCTCAGTACTCACCCTCTGACAGTGCAGTGCTCCCTCAGTACTGACCCTCTGACAGTGCAGCACTCTCTCAATACTGGCCCTTTGAAAGTTCAGCTCTCCCTCAGTACTGACCCTCCGACAGTGCAGCACTCCCTCTGTACTGACCCTCTGACAGTGCAGTGCTTCCTCATTACTGACCCTCTGACAGTGCAGCACTCCCTCTGTACTGACGCTCTGACAGTGCAGCTCTCCCTCAGTACAGACCCTTCGACAGTGCAGCACTCCCTCAGTACTGCCGCTCTGACAGTGCAGGACACCCTCAGTACTGACCCTCTGACAGTGGTTTGCTCCCTCAGTACTGACCCTCTGACAGTGCAATGCTCCCTCAGTACTGACCCTCTGACAGTGCAGCACTCCCTCAGTACTGACCCTCTGACTGCAGTGCTCCCTCAGTACTGACCCCTCTGACAGTGTCGCACTCCCTCAGTACTGCCCCTCCGACAGTGCAGCACTCCCTCAGTACTGGCCCTTTGAAAGTTCAGCTCTCCCTCAGTACTGACCCTCCGACAGTGCAGCACTCCCTCAGTACTGCCCCTCTGACAGTGCAGCACTCGCTCTGTACTGACCCTCTGACAGTGCAGTGCTTCCTCAGTACTGACCCTCTGACAGTGCAGCACTCCCTCAGTACTGACCCTCTGACACTGCAGATCTCCCTCAGTACTGACCCTTCAACAGTGCAGCACTCCATCAGTACTGATCCTCTGACTGTGGTTTGCTCCCTCAGTACAGACCCTTCGACAGTGCAGCACTCCCTCAGTACTGCCCCTCTGACAGTGCAGCACTCCCTCTGTACTGACCCTCTGACAGTGCAGCACTCCCTCAGTACTGACCCTCTGACAGTGCAGCACTCCCTCAGTAATGAACCTCCGACAGTGCAGCGCTCCCTCAGTACTGACCCTCTGACAGGGCAGCACTCCCTCAGTACTGACCCTCTGACAGTGCAGCGCTCCCTCAGTACTGACCCTTCGACAGTGCAGCACTCCCTCAGTACTGACCCTTCGACAGTGCAGCACTCCCTCAGTACTGGCCCTTTGAAAGTTCAGCTCTCCCTCAGTACTGACACTTCGACAGTGCAGCGCTCCCTCAGTACTGACGCTTCGACAGTGCAGCACTCCCTCAGCACTGACTCTCTGACAGTGCAGCGCTCCCTCAGTACTGACCACTCTGACAGTGTCGCACTCCCTCAGTACTGACCCTCCGACAGTGCAGCACTCCCTCAGTACTGACCCTCTGACAGTGCTGCACTCCATCAGTACTGCCCCTCTGACAGTGCAGTGCTCCCTCAGTACTGACCCTTCGACAGTGCAGCACTCCCTCAGTACTTACCTTCTGACAGTGCAGCACTCTCTCAGTACTGCCCCTCTGACAGTGCAGCACTCCCTCAGTACTCACCCTCTGACAGTGCAGTGCTCCCTCAGTACTGACCCTCTGACAGTGCAGCACTCCCTCAGTACTGGCCCTTTGAAAGTTCAGCTCTCCCTCAGTACTGACCCTCCGACAGTGCAGCACTCCCTCAGTACTATCCCTCTGACAGTGCAGCACTCCCTCTGTACTGACCCTCTGACAGTGCAGTGCTTCCTCATTACTGACCCTCTGACAGTGCAGCACTCCCTCAGTGCTGCCCCTCTGACAGTGCAGCACTCCCTCAGTACTGCCCCTCTGACAGTGCAGCACTCCCTCAGTACTCACCCTCTGACAGCGCAGTGCTCCCTCAGTACTGACCCTCTAACAGTGTAGCACTCCCTCAGTACTGACCCTCTGACAGGGCAGCACTCCCTCAGTACTGACCCTCTGACAGTGCAGCACTCCCTCAGTACTGACCCTCTGACAGTGCAGTGCTCCCTCAGTACTGACCCCTCTGACAATGCAGCACTCCCTCAGTACTGCCCCTCTGACAGTGCAGTGCTCCCTCAGTACAGACCCTTCGACAGTGCAGCACTCCCTCAGTGCTTACCGTCTGACAGTGCAGCACTCTCTCAGTACTGCCCCTCTGACAGTGCAGCACTCCCTCAGTACTCACCCTCTGACAGTGCAGTGCTCCCTCAGTACTGACCCTCTGACAGTAGTTTGCTCCCTCAGTACAGACCCTTCGACAGTGCAGCACTCCCTCAGTACTGCCCCTCTGACAGTGCAGCACTCCCTCTGTACTGTCCCTCTGACAGTGCAGTACTTCCTCAGTACTGACCCTCTGACAGTGCAGCACTCCCTCAGTACTGCCCCTCTGACAGTGCAGCATTCCCTCAGTACTGACCCTCTGACAGTGCAGCACTCCCTCAGTACTGACCCTCTGACAGTGCAGCACTCCCTCAGTACTGACCCTCTGACAGTGCAGCGCTTCCTCAGTACTGACCCTTCGACAGTGCAGCACTCCCTCAGAACTGACCCTTCGACAGTGCAGCACTCCCTCAGTACTGGCCCTTTGAAAGTTCAGCTCTCCCTCAGTACTGATCCTTCGACAGTGCAGCGCTCCCTCAGTACTGACGCTTCGACAGTGCAGCACTCCCTCAGCACTGACTCTCTGACAGTGCAGCGCTCCCTCAGTACTGACCCCTCTGACAGTGTCGCACTCCCTCAGTACTGACCCTTCGACAGTGCAGCACTCCCTCAGTACTGGCCCTTTGAAAGTTCAGCTCCCCCTCAGTACTGACCCTCTGACAGTGGTTTGCTCCCTCAGTACTGACCCTCTGACAGTGCAGCACTCCCTCAGTACTGACCCTCTGACAGTGCAGTGCTCCCTCAGTACTGACCCTCTGACAGTGCAGCACTCCCTCAGTACTGACCCTCTGACAGTGCAGCACTCCCTCAGTAATGAACCTCCGACAGTGCAGCGCTCCCTCAGTACTGACCCTCTGACAGGGCAGCACTCCCTCAGTACTGACCCTCTGACAGTGCAGCGCTCCCTCAGTACTGACCCTTCGACAGTGCAGCACTCCCTCAGTACTGACCCTTCGACAGTGCAGCACTCCCTCAGTACTGGCCCTTTGAAAGTTCAGCTCTCCCTCAGTACTGACACTTCGACAGTGCAGCGCTCCCTCAGTACTGACGCTTCGACAGTGCAGCACTCCCTCAGCACTGACTCTCTGACAGTGCAGCGCTCCCTCAGTACTGACCACTCTGACAGTGTCGCACTCCCTCAGTACTGACCCTCCGACAGTGCAGCACTCCCTCAGTACTGACCCTCTGACAGTGCTGCACTCCATCAGTACTGCCCCTCTGACAGTGCAGTGCTCCCTCAGTACAGACCCTTCGACAGTGCAGCACTCCCTCAGTACTTACCATCTGACAGTGCAGCACTCTCTCAGTACTGCCCCTCTGACAGTGCAGCACTCCCTCAGTACTCACCCTCTGACAGTGCAGTGCTCCCTCAGTACTGACCCTCTGACAGTGCAGCACTCCCTCAGTACTGGCCCTTTGAAAGTTCAGCTCTCCCTCAGTACTGACCCTCCGACAGTGCAGCACTCCCTCAGTACTATCCCTCTGACAGTGCAGCACTCCCTCTGTACTGACCCTCTGACAGTGCAGTGCTTCCTCATTACTGACCCTCTGACAGTGCAGCACTCCCTCAGTGCTGCCCCTCTGACAGTGCAGCACTCCCTCAGTACTGCCCCTCTGACAGTGCAGCACTCCCTCAGTACTCACCCTCTGACAGCGCAGTGCTCCCTCAGTACTGACCCTCTAACAGTGTAGCACTCCCTCAGTACTGACCCTCTGACAGGGCAGCACTCCCTCAGTACTGACCCTCTGACAGTGCAGCACTCCCTCAGTACTGACCCTCTGACAGTGCAGTGCTCCCTCAGTACTGACCCCTCTGACAATGCAGCACTCCCTCAGTACTGCCCCTCTGACAGTGCAGTGCTCCCTCAGTACAGACCCTTCGACAGTGCAGCACTCCCTCAATGCTTACCGTCTGACAGTGCAGCACTCTCTCAGTACTGCCCCTCTGACAGTGCAGCACTCCCTCAGTACTCACCCTCTGACAGTGCAGTGCTCCCTCAGTACTGACCCTCTGACAGTGCAGCACTCTCTCAGTACTGGCCCTTTGAAAGTTCAGCTCTCCCTCAGTACTGACCCTCCGACAGTGCAGCACTCCCTCTGTACTGACCCTCTGACAGTGCAGTGCTTCCTCATTACTGACCCTCTGACAGTGCAGCACTCCCTCTGTACTGACGCTCTGACAGTGCAGCTCTCCCTCAGTACAGACCCTTCGACAGTGCAGCACTCCCTCAGTACTGCCCCTCTGACAGTGCAGGACACCCTCAGTACTGACCCTCTGACAGTGGTTTGCTCCCTCAGTACTGACCCTCTGACAGTGCAATGCTCCCTCAGTACTGACCCTCTGACAGTGCAGCACTCCCTCAGTACTGACCCTCTGACTGCAGTGCTCCCTCAGTACTGACCCCTCTGACAGTGTCGCACTCCCTCAGTACTGCCCCTCCGACAGTGCAGCACTCCCTCAGTACTGGCCCTTTGAAAGTTCAGCTCTCCCTCAGTACTGACCCTCCGACAGTGCAGCACTCCCTCAGTACTGCCCCTCTGACAGTGCAGCACTCGCTCTGTACTGACCCTCTGACAGTGCAGTGCTTCCTCAGTACTGACCCTCTGACAGTGCAGCACTCCCTCAGTACTGACCCTCTGACACTGCAGATCTCCCTCAGTACTGACCCTTCAACAGTGCAGCACTCCATCAGTACTGATCCTCTGACTGTGGTTTGCTCCCTCAGTACAGACCCTTCGACAGTGCAGCACTCCCTCAGTACTGCCCCTCTGACAGTGCAGCACTCCCTCTGTACTGACCCTCTGACAGTGCAGTGCTTCCTCAGTACTGACCCTCTGACAGTGCAGCACTCCCTCAGTACTGCCCCTCTGACAGTGCAGCATTCCCTCAGTACTGACCCTCTGACAGTGCAGCACTCCCTCAGTACTGACCCTCTGACAGTGCAGCACTCCCTCAGTACTGACCCTCTGACAGTGCAGCGCTCCCTCAGTACTGACCCTTCGACAGTGCAGCACTCCCTCAGTACTGACCCTTCGACAGTGCAGCACTCCCTCAGTACTGGCCCTTTGAAAGTTCAGCTCTCCCTCAGTACTGACGCTTCGACAGTGCAGCGCTCCCTCAGTACTGATCCCTCTGACAGTGTCGCACACCCTCAGTACTGACCCTTCGACAGTGCAGCACTCCCTAAGTTCTGGCCCTTTGAAAGTTCAGCTCACCCTCAGTACTGACCCTCTGACAGTGGTTTGCTCCCTCAGTACTGACCCTCTGACAGTGCAGCACTCCCTCTGAACTGACCCTCTGACAGTGCAGTGCTCCCTCAGTACTGACCCTCTGACAGTGCAGCACTCCCTCAGTACTGACCCTCTGACAGTGCAGCACTCCCTCAGTACTGATCCTCCGACAGTGCAGCGCTCCCTCAGTACTGACCCTCTGACAGTGCAGCACTCCCTCAGTACTGACCCTCTGACAGTGCAGCACTCCCTCAGTACTGACCCTCTGACAGTGCAGCGCTCCCTCAGTACTGACCCTTCGACAGTGCAGCACTCCCTCAGTACTGACCCTTCGACAGTGCAGCACTCCCTCAGTACTGGCCCTTTGAAAGTTCAGCTCTCCCTCAGTACTGACCCTTCGACAGTGCAGCGCTCCCTCAGTACTGACGCTTCGACAGTGCAGCACTCCCTCAGCACTGACTCTCTGACAGTGCAGCGCTCCCTCAGTACTGACCCCTCTGACAGTGTCGCACTCCCTCAGTACTGACCCTCCGACAGTGCAGCACTCCCTCAGTACTGACCCTCTGACAGTGCTGCACTCCCTAAGTACTGCCCCTCTGACAATGCAGCACTCCCTCTGTACTGACCCTCTAACAGTGTAGCACTCCCTCTGTACTGACCCTCTGACAGTGCAGTGCTTCCTCAGTACTGCCCCTCTGACAGTGCAGCACTCCCTCAGTACTGCCCCTCTGACAGTGCAGCACTCCCTCAGTACTGACGCTCTGACAGTGCAGCTCTCCCTCAGTACTGACCCTTCGACAGTGCAGCACTCCATCAGTACTGACCCTCTGACAGTAGTTTGCTCCCTCAGTACAGACCCTTCGACAGTGCAGCACTCCCTCAGTACTGCCCCTCTGACAGTGCAGCACTCCCTCAGTAATGGCCCTTTGAAAGTTCAGCTCTCCCTCAGTACTGTCCCTCTGACAGTGCAGCACTCCCTCAGTACTGACCCTCTGACAGTGGTTTGCTCCCTCAGTACTGACCCTCTGACAGTGCAGTGCTTCCTTACTACTGACACTCTGACAGTGCAGCACTCCCTCAGTACTGCCCCTCTGACAGTGCAGCACTCCCTCAGTACTGACCGTCTGACAGTGCAGCACTCCCTCAGTACTGACCCTCTGACAGTGCAGCACTCCCTCAGTACTGACCCTCCGACAGTGCAGCGCTCCCTCAGTACTGACCCTCTGACAGTGCAGCACTCCCTCAGTACTGACCCTCTGACAGTGCAGCACTCCCTCAGTACTGACCCTCTGACAGTGCAGCACTCCCTCAGTACTGACCCTCTGACAGTGCAGCGCTCCCTCAGTACTGACCCTTCGACAGTGCAGCATTCCCTCAGTACTGACCCTTCGACAGTGCAGCACTCCCTCAGTACTGGCCCTTTGAAAGTTCAGCTCTCCCTCAGTACTGACCCTTCGACATTGCAGCGCTCCCTCAGTACTGACGCTTCGACAGTGCAGCACTCCCTCAGCACTGACCCTCTGACAGTGCAGCGCTCCCTCAGTACTGACCCCTCTGACGGTGTCGCACTCCCTCAGTACTGACCTTTCGACAGTGCAGCACTCCCTCAGTACTGGCCCTTTGAAAGTTCAGCACACCCTCAGTACTGACCCTCTGACAATGGTTTGCTCCCTCAGTACTGACCCTCTGACAGTGCAGCACTCCCTCAGTACTGACCCTCTGACAGTGCAATGCTCCCTCAGTACAGACCCTTCGACAGTGCAGCACTCCCTCAGTACTGACCCTCTGACAGTGCAGCACTCCCTCAGTACTGACCTTCTGACAGTGCAGCACTCCCTCAGTACTGACCCTCTGACAGTGCAGTGCTCCCTCAGTACTGACACCTCTGACAGTGTCGCACTCCCTCAGTACTGACCCTCTGACAGTGCAGCACTCCCTCAGTACTGCCCCTCTGACAGTGCAGTGCTCCCTCAGTACAGACCCTTCGACAGTGCAGCACTCCCTCAGTACTTACCCTCTGACAGTGCAGTACTCCCTCAGTACTGCCCCTCTGACAGTGCAGCACTCCGTCAGTACTGACCCTCTGACAGTGCAGTGCTCCCTCAGTACTGACCCTCTGACAGTGCAGCACTCCCTCAGTACTGGCCCTTTGAAAGTTCAGCTCTCCCTCAGTACTGACCCTCCGACAGTGCAGCACTCCCTCAGTACTGACCCTCTGACAGTGCAGCACTCCCTCAGTACTGCCCCTCTGACAGTGCAGCACTCCCTCTGTACTGACCCTCTGACAGTGCAGTGCTTCCTCAGTACTGCCCCTCTGACATTGCAGCTCTCCCTCAGTACTGCCCCTCTGACAGTGCAGCACTCCCTCAGTACTGACGCTCTGACAGTGCAGCTCTCCCTCAGTACTGACCCTTCGACAGTGCAGCACTCCATCAGTACTGACCCTCTGACAGTGGTTTGCTCCCTCAGTACAGACACTTCGACAGTGCAGCACTCCCTCAGTACTGCCCCTCTGACAGTGCAGCACTCCCTCAGTACTGGCCCTTTGAAAGTTCAGCTCTCCCTCAGTACTGACCCCTCTGACAGTGCAGCACTCCCTCAGTACTGACGCTCTGACAGTGGTTTGCTCCCTCAGTACTGACCCTCTGACAGTGCAGCACTCCCTCAGTACTGCCCCTCTGACAGTGCAATGCTCCTTCAGTACTGACCCTCTGACAGTGCAGCACTCCCTCAGTACTGACCCTCTGACAGTGCAGCACTCCCTCAGTACTGCCCCCTGACAGTGCAGCACTCCCTCAGTACTGCCCCTCTGACAGTGCAGCACTCCCTCAGTACTGACTCTCTGACAGTGCAGTGCTCCCTCAGTACTGACCCTCTGACAGTGCAGCACTCCCTCAGTACTGGCCCTTTGAAAGTTCAGCTCTCCCTCAGTACTGACCCTCCGACAGTGCAGCACTCCCTCAGTACTGACCCTCTGACAGTGCAGCACTCCCTCAGTACTGCCCCTCTGACAGTGCAGCACTCCCTCTGTACTGACCCTCTGACAGTGCAGTGCTTCCTCAGTACTGACCCTCTGACAGTGCAGCACTCCCTCAGTACTGCCCCACTGACAGTGCAGCACTCCCTCAGTACTGCCCCTCTGACAGTGCAGCACTCCCTCAGTACTGCCCCTCTGACAGTGCAGCACTCCCTCTGTACTGACCCTCTGACAGTGCAGTGCTTCCTCAGTACTGCCCCTCTGACAGTGCAGCACTCCCTCAGTACTGCCCCTCTGACAGTGCAGCACTCCCTCAGTACTGACCCTCTGACAGTGCAGCACTCCCTCAGTACTGACCCTATGACAGTGCAGCACTCCCTCAGTACTGACCCTTCGACAGTGCAGCGCTCCCTCAGAACTGGGCCTCTGACAGTGCAGAACTCCCTCAGTACTGACCCTCTGACAGTGCAGCACTCCCTCAGTACTGGCCCTTTGAAAGTTCAGCTCTCCCTCAGTACTGACCCTTAGACAGAGCAGCGCTCCCTCAGTACTGACCCTCTGACAGTGCAGCACTCCCTCAGTGCTGACCCTCTGACAGTGCAGCACTCCCTCAGTACTGACCCTCTGACAGTGCAGCACTCCCTCAGTACTGACCCTCTGACAGTGCAGCACTCCCTCAGTACTGACCCTCTGACAGTGCAGCGCTCCCTCAATACTGACCCTTCGACAGTGCAGCGCTCCCTCAGTACTGACCCTTCGACAGTGCAGCACTCCCTCAGTACTGACCCTTCGACAGTGCAGCACTCCCTCAGTACTGACCCTCTGACAGTGGTTTGCTCCCTCAGTACTGACCCTCTGACAGTGCAGCACTCCCTCAGTACTGACTCTCTGACAGTGCATTGCTCCCTCAGTACTGACCCTCTGACAATGCAGCACTCCCTCAGTACTGTCCCTCTGACAGTGCAGCTCTCCCTCAGTACTGACCCTTCGACAGTGCAGCACTCCCTCAGTACCGACCCTCTGACAGTGGTTTGCTCCCTCAGTACAGACCCTTCGACAGTGCAGCACTCCCTCAGTACTGGCCCTCTGACAGTGCATTGCTCCCTCAGTACTGACCCTCTGACAATGCAGCACTCCCTCAGTACTGCCCATCTGACAGTGCAGCACTCCCTCAGTACTGACCCTCTGACAGTGCAGCTCTCCCTCAGTACTGACCCTTCGACAGTGCAGCACTCCATCAGTACTGACCCTCTGACAGTGGTTTGCTCCCTCAGTACAGACCCTTCGACAGTGCAGCACTCCCTCAGTACTGGCCCTTTGAAAGTTCAGCTCTACCTCAGTACTGACCCTTCGACAGTCTAGCACTCCCTCAGTACTGATGCTCGACAGTGCAGCACTCCCTCAGCACTGACTCTCTGATATTGCAGCTCTCCCTCAGTACTGATCCCTCTGACAGTGTCGCACTCCCTCAGTACTGACCCTTCGACAGTGCAGCACTCCCTCAGTACTGGCCCTTTGAAAGTTCAGCTCTCCCTCAGTACTGACCCCTCTGACAGTTTAGCACTCCCTCAGCACTGACTCTCTGATAGTGCAGCGCTCCCTCAGTACTGACCCTCTGACAGTGCAGCACTCCCTCAGTACTGCCCCTCTGACAGTGCAGCACTCCCTCTGTACTGACCCTCTGACAGTGCAGTGCTTCCTCAGTACTGACCCTCTGACAGTGCAGCACTCCCTCAGTACTGCCCCACTGACAGTGCAGCACTCCCTCAGTACTGCCCCTCTGACAGTGCAGCACTCCCTCAGTACTGCCCCTCTGACAGTGCAGCACTCCCTCTGTACTGACCCTCTGACAGTGCAGTGCTTCCTCAGTACTGCCCCTCTGACAGTGCAGCACTCCCTCAGTACTGCCCCTCTGACAGTGCAGCACTCCCTCAGTACTGACCCTCTGACAGTGCAGCACTCCCTCAGTACTGACCCTATGACAGTGCAGCACTCCCTCAGTACTGACCCTTCGACAGTGCAGCGCTCCCTCAGAACTGAGCCTCTGACAGTGCAGAACTCCCTCAGTACTGACCCTCTGACAGTGCAGCACTCCCTCAGTACTGGCCCTTTGAAAGTTCAGCTCTCCCTCAGTACTGACCCTTAGACAGAGCAGCGCTCCCTCAGTACTGACCCTCTGACAGTGCAGCACTCCCTCAGTGCTGACCCTCTGACAGTGCAGCACTCCCTCAGTACTGACCCTCTGACAGTGCAGCACTCCCTCAGTACTGACCCTCTGACAGTGCAGCACTCCCTCAGTACTGACCCTCTGACAGTGCAGCGCTCCCTCAATACTGACCCTTCGACAGTGCAGCGCTTCCTCAGTACTGACCCTTCGACAGTGCAGCACTCCCTCAGTACTGACCCTTCGACAGTGCAGCACTCCCTCAGTACTGACCCTCTGACAGTGGTTTGCTCCCTCAGTACTGACCCTCTGACAGTGCAGCACTCCCTCAGTACTGACTCTCTGACAGTGCATTGCTCCCTCAGTACTGACCCTCTGACAATGCAGCACTCCCTCAGTACTGTCCCTCTGACAGTGCAGCTCTCCCTCAGTACTGACCCTTCGACAGTGCAGCACTCCCTCAGTACCGACCCTCTGACAGTGGTTTGCTCCCTCAGTACAGACCCTTCGACAGTGCAGCACTCCCTCAGTACTGGCCCTCTGACAGTGCATTGCTCCCTCAGTACTGACCCTCTGACAATGCAGCACTCCCTCAGTACTGCCCATCTGACAGTGCAGCACTCCCTCAGTACTGACCCTCTGACAGTGCAGCTCTCCCTCAGTACTGACCCTTCGACAGTGCAGCACTCCATCAGTACTGACCCTCTGACAGTGGTGTGCTCCCTCAGTACAGACCCTTCGACAGTGCAGCACTCCCTCAGTACTGGCCCTTTGAAAGTTCAGCTCTACCTCAGTACTGACCCTTCGACAGTGCAGCACTCCCTCAGTACTGATGCTCGACAGTGCAGCACTCCCTCAGCACTGACTCTCTGATATTGCAGCTCTCCCTCAGTACTGACCCCTCTGACAGTGCCGCACTCCCTCAGTACTGACCCTTCGACAGTGCAGCACTCCCTCAGTACTGGCCCTTTGAAAGTTCAGCTCTCCCTCAGTACTGACCCCTCTGACAGTTTAGCACTCCCTCAGCACTGACTCTCTGATAGTGCAGCGCTCCCTCAGTACTGACCCTCTGACAGTGCAGCACTCCCTCAGTACTGACCGTCTGACAATGGTTTGCTCCCTCAGTACTGACCCTCTGACAGTGCAGCACTCCCTCAGTCCTGACCCTCTGACATTGCAGCACTCCCTCAGTACTGACCCTCTGACAGTGCAGCACTCCCTCAGTACTGACCCTCTGACAGTGCAGTGCTCCCTCAGTACTGACCCCTCTGACAATGCAGCACTCCCTCAGTACTGCCCCTCTGACAGTGCAGTGCTCCCTCAGTACAGACCCTTCGACAGTGCAGCACTCCCTCAGTACTTACCCTCTGACAGTGCAGCACTCCCTCAGTACTGCCCCTCTGACAGTGCAGCACTCCCTCAGTACTGGCCCTTTGAAAGTTCAGCTCTCCCTCAGTACTGACCCTCCGACAGTGCAGCACTCCCTCAGTACTGACCCACTGACTTTGCAGCACTCCCTCTGTACTGACCCTCTGACAGTGCAGTGCTTCCTCAGTACGGACCATCTGACAGTGCAGCACTCCCTCAGTACTGCCCCTCTGACAGTGTTCACTCCCTCAGTACTGACGCTCTGACAGTGCAGCTCTCCCTCAGTACTGACCTTTCGACAGTGCAGCACTCCATCAGTACTGACCCTCTGACAGTGGTTTGCTCCCTCAGTACAGACCCTTCGACAGTGCAGCACTCCCTCAGTACTGCCCCTCTGACAGTGCAGCACTCCCTCAGTACTGCCCCTCTGACAGTGCAGCACTCCCTCAGTACTGACCCTCTGACAGTGCAGTGCTCCCTCAGTACTGACCCTCTGACAGTGCAGCACTCACTCAGTACTGGCCCTTTGAAATTTCAGCTCTCCCTCAGTACTGACCCTCCGACAGTGCAGCACTCCCTCAGTACTGACCCTCTGACTTTGCAGCACTCCCTCTGTACTGACCCTCTGACAGTGCAGTGCTTCCTCAGTACTGACCATCTGACAGTGCAGCACTCCCTCAGTACTGCCCCTCTGACAGTGTTCACTCCCTCAGTACTGACGCTCTGACAGTGCAGCTCTCCCTCAGTACTGACCTTTCGACAGTGCAGCACTCCATCAGTACTGACCCTCTGACAGTGGTTTGCTCCCTCAGTACAGACCCTTCGACAGTGCAGCACTCCCTCAGTACTGCCCCTCTGACAGTGCAGCACTCCCTCAGTACTGGCCCTTTGAAAGTTCAGCTCTCCCTCAGTACTGACCCTCTGACAGTGCAGCACACCCTCAGTACTGACCCTCTGACAGTGGTTTGCTCCCTCAGTACTGACCCTCTGACAGTGCAGCACTCCCTCAGTACTGACCCTCTGACAGTGCAGTGCTCCCTCAGTACTGACCCCTCTGACAGTGTCGCACTCCCTCAGTACTGACCCTCTGACAGTGCAGCACTCCCTCAGTACTGCCCCTCTGACAGTGCAGCACTCCCTCAGTACTGCCCCTCTGACAGTGCTGCACGCCCTCAGTACTGCCCCTCTGACAGTGCAGCACTCCCTCAGTACTGACCCTCTGACAGTGCAGTGCTCCCTCAGTACTGACCCATCTGACAGTGTCGCACTCCCTCAGTACTGACCCTCTGACAGTGCAGCACTCCCTCAGTACTGCCCCTCTGACAGTGCAGCACTCCCTCAGTACTGCCCCTCTGACAGTGCAGTGCTCCCTCAGTACTGACCCTCTGACAGTGCAGCACTCCCTCAGTACTGGCCTTTTGAAAGTTCAGCTCTCCCTCAGTACTGACCCTCAGACAGTGCAGCACTCCCTCAGTACTGACCCTCTGACAGTGCAGCACTCCCTCAGTACTGCCCCTCTGACAGTGCAGCACTCCCTCTGTACTGACCCTCTGACAGTGCAGTGCTTCCTCAGTACTGACCCTCTGACTGTGCAGCACTCCCTCAGTACAGCCCCTCTGACAGTGCAGCACTCCCTCAGTACTGCCCCTCTGACACTGCAGCACTCCCTCAGTACTGACCCTCTGACATTGCAGCACTCCCTCAGTACTGACCCTCTGACAGTGCAGCACTCCCTCAGTACTGACCCTTCGATAGTGCAGCGCTCCCTCAGTACTGACCCTCTGACAGTGCAGCACTCCCTCAGTACTGCCCCTCTGACAGTGCAGCACTCCCTCAGTACTGCCCCTCTGACAGTGCAGCACTCCCTCAGTAATGCCCCTCTGACAGTGCAGCACTCTCTCTGTACTGACCCTCTGACAGTGCAGTGCTTCCTCAGTACTGCCCCTCTGACAGTGCAGCACTCCCTCAGTACTGCCCCTCTGACAGTGCAGCACTCCCTCAGTACTGACCCTCTGACAGTACAGCACTCCCTCAGTACTGACCCTCTGACAGTGCAGCACTCCCTCAGTACTGATGCTTCGACAGTGCAGCACTCCCTCAGCACTGACTCTCTGATAGTGCAGCGCTCCCTCAGTACTGACCCCTCTGACAGTGTCGCACTCCCTCAGTACTGACCCTTCGACAGTGCAGCACTCCCTCAGTACTGGCCCTTTGAAAGTTCAGCTCTCCCTCAGTACTGACCCCTCTGACAGTGTAGCACTCCCTCAGCACTGACTCTCTGATAGTGCAGCGCTCCCTCAGTACTGACCCTCTGACAGTGCAGCACTCCCTCAGTACTGACCCTCTGACAATGGTTTGCTCCCTCAGTACTGACCCTCTGACAGTGCAGCACTCCCTCAGTCCTGACCCTCTGACATTGCAGCACTCCCTCAGTACTGACCCTCTGACAGTGCAGCACTCCCTCAGTACTGACCCTCTGACAGTGCAGTGCTCCCTCAGTACTGACCCCTCTGACAATGCAGCACTCCCTCAGTACTGCCCCTCTGACAGTGCAGTGCTCCCTCAGTACAGACCCTTCGACAGTGCAGCACTCCCTCAGTACTTACCCTCTGACAGTGCAGCACTCCCTCAGTACTGCCCCTCTGACAGTGCAGCACTCTCTCAGTACTGACCCTCTGACAGTGCAGTGCTCCCTCAGTACTGACCCTCTGACAGTGCAGCACTCCCTCAGTACTGGCCCTTTGAAAGTTCAGCTCTCCCTCAGTACTGACCCTCCGACAGTGCAGCACTCCCTCAGTACTGAACCTCTGACAGTGCAGCACTCCCTCTGTACTGACCCTCTGACAGTGCAGTGCTTCCTCAGTACTGAACCTCTGACAGTGCAGCACTCCCTCAGTACTGCCCCTCTGACAGTGTTCACTCCCTCAGTACTGACGCTCTGACAGTGCAGCTCTCCCTCAGTACTGACCCTTCGGCAGTGCAGTACTCCATCAGTACTGACCCTCTGACAGTGGTTTGCTCCCTCAGTACAGACCCTTCGACAGTGCAGCACTCCCTCAGTACTGCCCCTCTGACAGTGCAGCACTCCCTCAGTTCTGGCCCTTTGAAAGTTCAGCTCTCCCTCAGTACTGACCCTCTGACAGTGCAGCACACCCTCAGTACTGACCCTCTGACAGTGGTTTGCTCCCTCAGTACTGACCCTCTGACAGTGCAATGCTCCCTCAGTACTGACCCTCTGACAGTGCAGCACTCCCTCAGCACTGCCCCTCTGACAGTGCAGCACTCCCTCAGTACTGCCCCTCTGACAGTGCAGCACTCCCTCAGTACTGCCCCTCTGACAGTGCAGCACTCCCTCTGTACTGACCCTCTGACAGTGCAGTGCTTCCTCAGTACTGCCCCTCTGACAGTGCAGCACTCCCTCAGTACTGCCCCTCTGACAGTGCAGCACTCCCTCAGTACTGACCCTCTGACAGTGTAGCACTCCCTCAGTACTGACCCTCTGACAGTGCAGCACTCCCTCAGTACTGATGCTTCGACAGTGCAGCACTCCCTCAGCACTGACTCTCTGATAGTGCAGCGCTCCCTCAGTACTGACCCCTCTGACAGTGCAGCACTCCCTCAGTACTGGCCCTTGGACAGTGCAGCGCTCCCTCAGTACTGACCCTTCGACAGTGCAGCACTCCCTCAGTACTGACCCTTGGACAGTGCAGCACTCCCTCAGTACTGACCCCTCTGACAGTGTCGCACTCCCTCAGTACTGGCCCTCTGACAGTGCAGTGCTCCCTCAGTACAGACCCTTCGACAGTGCAGCACTCCCTCAGTACTGCCCCTCTGACAGTGCAGCACTCCCTCAGTACTGACCCTCTGACAGTGCAGCACTCCCTCAATACTGACCCTCTGACAGTGCAGCACTCCCTCAGTACTGGCCCTTTGAAAGTTCAGCTCTCCCTCAGTACTGACCCTCCGACAGTGCAGCACTCCCTCAGTACTGACCCTCTGACAGTGCAGCACTCCCTCAGTACTGACCCTCTGACAGTGCAGTGCTTCCTTAGTACTGACCCTCTGACAGTGCAGCACTCCCTCAGTACTGCCCCTCTGACAGTGCAGCACTCCCTCAGTACTGACTCTCTGACAGTGCAGCACTCCCTCAGTACTGACCCTTCGACAGAGCAGCGCTCCCTCAGTACTGACCCTCTGACAGTGCAGCACTCCCTCAGTACTGACCCTCCGACAGTGCAGCGCCCCCTCATTACTGAACCTCTGACAGTGCAGCACTCCTTCAGTACTGACCCTCTGACAGTGCAGCACTCCCTCAGTACTGACCCTCTGACAGTGCAGCACTCCCTCAGTACTGACCCTCTGACAGTGCCGCGCTCCCTCAATACTGACCCTTCGACAGTGCAGCGCTCCCTCAGTACTGACCCTTCGACAGTGCAGCACTCCCTCAGTACTGACCCTTCGACAGTGCAGCACTCCCTCAGTACTGACCCTCTGACAGTGGTTTGCTCCCTCAGTACTGACCCTCTGACAGTGCAGCACTCCCTCAGTACTGACCCTCTGACAGTGCATTGCTCCCTCAGTACTGACTCTCTGACAATGCAGCACTCCCTCAGTACTGACCCTCTGACAGTGCAGCTCTCCCTCAGTACTGACCCTTCGACAGTGCAGCACTCCCTCAGTACCGACCCTCTGACAGTGGTTTGCTCCCTCAGTACAGACCCTTCGACAGTGCAGCAGTCCCTCAGTACTGGCCCTCTGACAGTGCATTGCTCCCTCAGTACTGACCCTCTGACAATGCAGCACTCCCTCAGTACTGCCCATCTGACAAGGCAGCACTCCCTCAGTACTGACCCTCTGACAGTGCAGCTCTCCCTCAGTACTGACCCTTTGACAGTGCAGCACTCCATCAGTACTGACCCTCTGACATTGGTTTGCAACCTCAGTACAGACACTTCGACAGTGCAGCACTCCCTCAGTACTGGCCCTTTGAAAGTTCAGCTCTCCCTCAGTACTGACCCTTCGACAGTGCAGCACTCCCTCAAAACTGATGCTTCGACAGTGCAGCACTCCCTCAGCACTGACTCTCTGATAGTGCAGCGCTCCCTCAGTACTGACCCCTCTGACAGTGTCGCACTCCCTCAGTACTGACCCTTCGACAGTGCAGCACTCCATCAGTACTGGCCCTTTGAAAGTTCAGCTCTCCCTCAGTACTGACCCCTCTGACAGTGTAGCACTCCCTCAGCACTGACTTTCTGATAGTGCAGCGCTCCCTCAGTACTGACCCTCTGACAGTGCAGCACTCCCTCAGTACTGACCCTCTGGCAATGGTTTGCTCCCTCAGTACTGACCCTCTGATTTTGCAGCACTCCCTCAGTCCTGACCCTCTGACATTGCAGCACTCCCTCGTACTGACCCTCTGACAGTGCAGCACTCCCTCAGTACTGACCATCTGACAGTGCAGTGCTCCCTCAGTACTGACCCCTCTGACAATGCAGCACTCCCTCAGTACTGCCCCTCTGACAGTGCAGTGCTCCCTCAGTACAGACCCTTCGACAGTGCAGCACTCCCTCAGTACTTACCCTCTGACAGTGCAGCACTCCCTCAGTACTGCCCCTCTGACAGTGCAGCACTCCCTCAGTACTGACCCTCTGACAGTGCAGTGCTCCCTCAGTACTGACCCTCTGACAGTGCAGCACTCCCTCAGTACTGGCCCTTTGAAAGTTCAGCTCTCCCTCAGTACTGACCCTCCGACAGTGCAGGACTCCCTCAGTACTGACCCTCTGACAGTGCAGCACTCCCTCTGTACTGACCCTCTGACAGTGCAGTGCTTCCTCAGTACTGACCCTCTGACAGTGCAGCACTGCCTCAGTACTGCCCCTCTGACAGTGTTCACTCCCTCAGTACTGACGCTCTGACAGTGCAGCTCTCCCTCAGTACTGACCCTTCGACAGTGCAGCACTCCATCAGTACTGACCCTCTGACAGTGGTTTGCTCCCTCAGTACAGACCCTTCGACAGTGCAGCACTCCCTCAGTACTGCCCCTCTGACAGTGCAGCACTCCCTCAGTACTGGCCCTTTGAAAGTTCAGCTCTCCCTCAGTACTGACCATCTGACAGTGCAGCACACCCTCAGTACTGACCCTCTGACAGTGGTTTGCTCCCTCATTACTGACCCTCTGCCAGTGCAATGCTCCCTCAGTACTGACCCTCTGACAGCGCAGCACTCCCTCAGTACTGACCCTCTGACAGTGCAGTGCTCCCTCAGTACTGACCCCTCTGACAGTGTCGCACTCCCTCAGTACTGACCCTCTGACAGTGCAGCACTCCCTCAGTACTGCCCCTCTGACAGTGCAGCACTCCCTCAGTACTGCCCCTCTGACAGTGCTGCACTCCCTCAGTACTGCCCCTCTGACAGTGCAGCACTCCCTCAGTACTGACCCTCTGACAGTGCAGTGCTCCCTCAGTACCGACCCCTCTGACAGTGTCGCACTCCCTCAGTACTGACCCTCTGACAGTGCAGCACTCCCTCAGTACTGCCCCTCTGACAGTGCAGCACTCCCTCAGTACTGCCCCTCTGACAGTGCAGTGCTCCCTCAGTACTGACCCTCTGACAGTGCAGCACTCCCTCAGTACTGGCCTTTTGAAAGTTCAGCTCTCCCTCAGTACTGACCCTCCGACAGTGCAGCACTCCCTCAGTACTGACCCTCTGACAGTGCAGCACTCCCTCAGTACTGACCCTCTGACAGTGCAGTGCTCCCTCAGTACTGACCCTCTGACAGTGCAGCACTCCCTCACTACTGGCCCTTTGAAAGTTCAGATCTCCCTCAGTACTGACCCTCTGACAGTGCAGCACTCACTCAGTCCTGACCCTCTGACATTGCAGCACTCCCTCAGTACTGACCCTCTGACAGTGCAGCACTCCCTCAGTACTGCCCCTCTGACAGTGCAGCACTCCCTCAGTACTGCCCCTCTGACAGTGCAGTGCTCCCTCAGTACTGACCCTCTGACAGTGCAGCACTCCCTCAGTACTGGCCTTTTGAAAGTTCAGCTCTCCCTCAGTACTGACCCTCCGACAGTGCAGCACTCCCTCAGTACTGCCCCTCTGACAGTGCAGCACTCCCTCAGTACTGACCCTCTGACAGTGCAGTGCTCCCTCAGTACTGACCCTCTGACAGTGCAGCACTCCCTCACTACTGGCACTTTGAAAGTTCAGTTCTCCCTCAGTACTGACCCTCTGACAGTGCAGCACTCCCTCAGTCCTGACCCTCTGACATTGCAGCACTCCCTCAGTACTGACCCTCTGACAGTGCAGCACTCCCTCAGTACTGACCCTCTGACAGTGCAGTGCTCCCTCAGTACTGACCCCTCTCACAATGCAGCACTCCCTCAGTACTGCCCCTCTGACAGTGCAGTGCTCCCTCAGTACAGACCCTTCGACAGTACAGCACTCCCTCAGTACTTACCCTCTGACAGTGCAGCACTCCCTCAGTACTGCCCCTCTTACAGTGCAGCACTCCCTCAGTACTGACCCTCTGACAGTGCAGTGCTCCCTCAGTACTGACCATCTGACAGTGCAGCACTCCCTCAGTACTGGCCCTTTGAAAGTTCAGCTCTCCCTCAGTCCTGACCCTCCGACAGTGCAGCACTCTCTCAGTACTGACCCTCTGACAGTGCAGCACTCCCTCTGTACTGACCCTCTGACAGTGCAGTGCTTCCTCAGTACTGACCCTCTGACAGTGCAGCACTCCCTCAGTACTGCCCCTCTGACAGTGTTCACTCCCTCAGTACTGACGCTCTGACAGTGCAGCTCTCCCTCAGTACTGACCCTTCGACAGTGCAGCACTCCATCAGTACTGATCCTCTGACAGTTGTTTGATCCCTCAGTACAGACCCTTCGACAGTGCAGCACTCCCTCAGTACTGCCCCTCTGACAGTGCAGCACTCCCTCAGTACTGGCCCTTTGAAAGTTCAGCTCTCCCTCAGTACTGCCCCTCTGACAGTGCAGCACTCCCTCAGTACTGACCCTCTGACAGTGCAGCACTCCTTCAGTACTGACCCTCTGACAGTGCAGCACTCCCTCAGTACTTGCCCTTTGAAAGTTCAGCTCTCCCTCAGTACTGACCCTCCGACAGTGCAGCACTACCTCAGCACTGACCCTCTGACAGTGCAGCACTCCCTCTGTACTGACCCTCTGACAGTGCAGTGCTTCCTCAGTACTGACCCTCTGACAGTGCAGCACTCCCTCAGTACTGCCCCTCTGACAGTGCAGCACTCCCTCAGTACTGCCCCTCTGACAGTGCAGCACTCCCTCAGTACTGACCCTCTGACAGTGCAGCACTCCCTCAGTACTGACCCTCTGACAGTGCAGCACTCCCTCAGTACTGACCCTTCGATAGTGCAGCGCTCCCTCAGTACTGACCCTCTGACAGTGCAGCACTCCCTCAGTACTGACCCTCTGACAGTGCAGCACTCCCTCAGTACTGACCCTTGGACAGTGCAGCTCTCCCTCAGTACTGACCCTTCGACAGTGCAGCACTCCCTCAGGACTGACCCTTGGACAGTGCAGCACTCCCTCAGTACTCACCCCTCTGACAGTGTCGCACTCCCTCAGTACTGGCCCTCTGACAGTGCAGTGCTCCCTCAGTACAGACCCTTCGACAGTGCAGCACTCTCTCAGTACTTACCCTCTGACAGTGCAGCACTCCCTCAGTACTGACCCTCTGACAGTGCAGTGCTCCCTCAGTACTGACCCTCTGACAGTGCAGCACTCCCTCACTACTGGCCCTTTGAAAGTTCAGATCTCCCTCAGTACTGACCCTCTGACAGTGCAGCACTCCCTCAGTCCTGACCCTCTGACATTGCAGCACTCCCTCAGTACTGACCCTCTGACAGTGCAGCACTCCCTCAGTACTGACCCTCTGACAGTGCAGTGCTCCCTCAGTACTGACCCCTCTCACAATGCAGCACTCCCTCAGTACTGCGCCTCTGACAGTGCAGTGCTCCCTCAGTACAGACCCTTCGACAGTACAGCACTCCCTCAGTACTTACCCTCTGACAGTGCAGCATTCCCTCAGTACTGCCCCTCTGACAGTGCAGCACTCCCTCAGTACTGACCCTCTGACAGTGCAGTGCTCCCTCAGTACTGACCCTCTGACAGTGCAGCACCCCCTCAGAACTGGCCCTTTGAAAGTTCAGCTCTCCCTCAGTACTGACCCTCCGACAGTGCAGCACTCCCTCAGTACTGACCCTCTGACAGTGCAGCACTCCCTCTGTACTGACCCTCTGACAGTGCAGTGCTTCCTCAGTACTGACCCTCTGACAGTGCAGCACTCCCTCAGTACTGCCCCTCTGACAGTGTTCACTCCCTCAGTACTGACGCTCTGACAGTGCAGCTCTCCCTCAGTACTGACCCTTCGACAGTGCAGCACTCCATCAGTACTGACTCTCTGACAGTGGTTTGCTCCCTCAGTACAGACCCTTCGAAAGTGCAGCACTCCCTCAGTACTGCCCCTCTGACAGTGCAGCACTCCCTCAGTACTGGCCCTTTGAAAGTTCAGCTCGCCCTCAGTACTGACCCTCTGACAGTGCAGCACACCCTCAGTACTGACCCTCTGACAGTGGTTTGCTCCCTCAGTACTGACCCTCTGACAGTGCAATGCTCCCTCAGTACTGACCCTCTGACAGTGCAGCACTCCCTCAGTACTGACCCTCTGACAGTGCAGTGCTCCCTCAGTACTGACCCCTCTGACAGTGTCGCACTCCCTCAGTACTGACCCTCTGACAGTGCAGCACTCCCTCAGTACTGCCCCTCTGACAATGCAGCACTCCCTCAGTACTGCCCCTCTGACAGTGCTGCATTCCCTCAGTACTGCCCCTCTGACAGTGCAGCACTCCCTCAGTACTGACCCTCTGACAGTGCAGTGCTCCCTCAGTACTGACCCCTCTGACAGTGTCGCACTCCCTCAGTGCTGACCCTCTGACAGTGCAGCACTCCCTCAGTACTGCCCCTCTGACAGTGCAGCACTCCCTCAGTACTGCCCCTCTGACAGTGCAGTGCTCCCTCAGTACTGACCCTCTGACAGTGCAGCACTCCCTCAGTACTGGCCTTTTGAAAGTTCAGCTCTCCCTCAGTACTGACCCTCCGACAGTGCAGCACTCCCTCAGTACTGACCCTCTGACAGTGCAGCACTCCCTCTGTACTGCCCCTCTGACAGAGCAGCACTCCCTCTGTACTGACCCTCTGACAGTGCAGTGCTTCCTCAGTACTTACCCTCTGACAGTGCAGCACTCCCTCAGTACTGCCCCTCTGACAGTGCAGCACTCCCTCAGTACTGCCCCTCTGACAGTGCAGCACTCCCTCAGTACTGACCCTCTGACAGTGCAGCACTCCCTCAGTACTGTCCCTCTGACAGTGCAGCACTCCCTCAGTACTGACCCTTCGATAGTGCAGCGCTCCCTCAGTACTGACCCTCTGACAGTGCAGCACTCCCTCAGTACTGTCCCTCTGAAAGTGCAGCACTCCCTCAGTACTGACCCTTGGACAGTGCAGCGCTCCCTCAGTACTGACCCTTCGGCAGTGCAGCACTCCCTCAGTACTGACCCTTGGACAGTGCAGCACTCCCTCAGTACTGACCCCTCTGACAGTGTCGCACTCCCTCAGTACTGGCCCTCTGACAGTGCAGCACTCCCTCAGTACTGCCCCTCTGACAGTGCAGCACTCCCTCAGTACTGACCCTCTGACAGTGCAGTGCTCCCTCAGTACTGACCCTCTGACAGTGCAGCACTCCCTCACTACTGGACCTTTGAAAGTTCAGATCTCCCTCAGTACTGACCCGCTGACAGTGCGGCACTCCCTCAGTACTGACCCTCTGACAGTGCAGCACTCCCTCAGTACTGACCCTCTGACAGTGCAGCACTCCCTCAGTACTGACCCTTCGACAGTGCAGCGCTCCCTCAGTACTGACACTCCGACAGTGCAGCACTCCCTCAGTACTGACCCTGAGACAGTGCAGCACTCCCTCAGTACTGACCCTCTGACAATGCAGCACTCCCTCAGTACTGCCCCTCTGACAGTGCAGTGCTCCCTCAGTACTGACCCTCTGACAGTGCAGCACTCCCTCAGTACTGACCCTCTGACAGTGCAGTGCTCCATCAGTACTGACCCTCTGACAGTGCAGCACTCCCTCAGTACTGACCCTCTGACAGTGCAGCACTTCCTCAGTACTGCCCCTCTGACATTGCAGCACTCCCTCAGTACTGCACCTCTGACAGTGCAGCACTCCCTCAGTACTGCCCCTCTGACAGTGCAGCACTCCCTCAGTTCTGACCCTTCGACAGGGCAGCGCTCCCTCAGTACTGACCCTTCGACAGTGCAGCGCTCCCTCAGTACTGACCCTTCGACAGTGCAGCACTCCCTCAGTACTGACCCTTCGACAGTGCAGAACTCCCTCAGTACTGACCCTCTGACAGTGGTTTGCTCCCTCAGTACTGACCCTTCGACAGTGCAGCACTGCGTCAGTACTGACCCTCTGACAGTGGTTAACTCCCTCAGTACAGACCTTTCGACAGTGCAGCACTCCCTCAGTACTGCCCCTCTGACAGTGCAGCACTCACTCAGTACTGACCCTCTGACAATGGTTTGCTCCCTCAGTACTGACACTCTGACAGTGCAGCACTCCCTCAGTACTGACCCTCTGACAGTACAGTGCTCCCTCAGTACTGACCCCTCTGACAATGCTGCAGTCCCTCAGTTCTGCCCCTCTGACAGTGCAGTGCTCCCTCAGTACAGACCCTTCGACAGTGCAGCACTCCCTCAGTACTTACCCTCTGACAGTGCAGTGCTCCCTCAGTACTGACCCTTCGACAGTGCAGCGCACCCTCAGTACTGACCCTTGGACAGTGCAGCACTCACTCAATACTGACCCCTCTGACAGTGTCGCAGTCACTCAGTACTGCCCCTCTGACTGTGCAGCACTCCCTCAGTACTGACCCTCTGACAGTGCAGTGCTCCCTCAGTACTGACCCTCTGACAGTGCAGCACTCCCTCAGTACTGGCCCTTTGAAAGTTCAGCTCTCCCTCAGTACTGACCCTTTGACAGTGCAGCACTCCCTCAGTACTGAATCTCTGACAGTGCAGCACTCCCTCTGTACTGACCCTCTGACAGTGCAGTGCTTCCTCAGTACTGCACCTCTGACAGTGCAGCACTCCCTCAGTACTGCCCCTCTGACATTGCAGCACTCCCTCAGTACTGACGCTCTGACAGTGCAGCTCTCCCTGAGTACTGACCCTTCGACAGTGCAGCACTCCATCAGTACTGACCCTCTGACAGTGCAGTGCTCCCTCAGTACTGACCCTCTGACAGTGCAGCACTCCTTCACTACTGGCCCTTTGAAAGTTCAGATCTCCCTCAGTACTGACCCGCTGACAGTGCAGCACTCCCTCAGTACTGACCCTCTGACAGTGCAGCACTCCCTCAGTACTGACCCTACGACAGTGCAGCGCTCCCTCAGTACTGACACTCCGACAGTGCAGCACTCCCTCAGTACTGACCCTGAGACAGTGCAGCACTCATTCAGTACTGACCCTCTGACAATGCAGCACTCCCTCAGTACTGCCCCTCTGACAGTGCAGTGCTCCCTCAGTACTGACCCTCTGACAGTGCAGCACTGCCTCAGTACTGACCGTCTGACAGTGCAGTGCTCCATCATTACTGACCCTCTGACAGTGCAGCACTCCCTCAGTACTGACCCTCTGACATTGCAGCACTCCCTCAGTACTGCCCCTCTGACATTGCAGCACTCCCTCAGTACTGCCCCTCTGACAGTGCAGCACTCCCTCAGTACTGCCCCTCTGACAGTGCAGCACTCCCTCAGTTCTGACCCTTCGACAGTGCAGCGCTCCCTCAGTATTGACCCTTCGACAGTGCAGCGCTCCCTCAGTACTGACTCTGACAGTGCAGCGCTCCCTCAGTACTGCCCCTCTGACAGTGCAGCACTCCCTCAGTACTGCCCCTCTGACAGTGCAGCACTCCCTCAGTAAAGCCCCTCTGACAGTGCAGCACTCCCTCAGTACTGCCCCTCTGACAGTGCAACACTCCCTCAGTACTGACCCTTCGACATTGCAGCGCTCCCTCAGTACTGACCCTTCGACAGGGCAGCGCTCCCTCAGTACTGACCCTTCGACAGTGCAGCGCTCCCTCAGTACTGACCCTTCGACAGTGCAGCACTCCCTCAGTACTGACCGTTCGACAGTGCAGCACTCCCTCAGTACTGACCCTCTGACAGTGGTTTGCTCCCTCAGTACTGACCCTTCGACAGTGCAGCACTGCGTCAGTACTGACCCTCTGACAGTGGTTTGCTCCCTCAGTACAGACCTTTCGACAGTGCAGCACTCCCTCAGTACAGGCCCTTTGAAAGTTCAGCTCTCCCTCAGTACTGACCCTTCGACAGTGCAGCACTCCCTCAGTACTGACGCTTCGACAGTGCAGCACTCCCTCAGCACTGACTCTCTGATAGTGCAGCGCTCCCTCAGTACTGACCACTCTGACAGTGTCGCACTCCCTCAGTACTGACCCTTCGACAGTGCAGCACTCCCTCAGTACTGGCCCTTTGAAAGTTCAGCTCTCCCTCAGTACTGACCCCTCTGACAGTGTCGCACTCCCTCAGCACTGACTCTCTGATAGTGCAGCGCTCCCTCAGTACTGACCCTCTGACAGTTCAGCACTCCCTCAGTACTGACCCTCTGACAATGGTTTGCTCCCTCAGTACTGACCCTCTGACAGTGCAGCACTCCCTCAGTACTGACCCTCTGACAGTGCAGCACTCCCTCAGTACTGACCCCTCTGACAGTGCAGCACTCCATCAGTACTGACCCTCTGACAGTGGTTTGCTCCCTCAGTACAGACCCTTCGACAGTGCAGCACTCCCTCAGTACTGTCCCTCTGACAGTGCAGCACTCCCACAGTTCTGGCCCTTTGAAAGTTCAGCTCTCCCTCAGTACTGACCCTCTGACAGTGCAGCACACCCTCAGTACTGACCCTCTGACAGTGGTTTGCTCCATCAGTACTGACCCTCTGACAGTGCAATGCTCCCTCAGTACTGACCCTCTGACAGTGCAGCACTCCCTCAGTACTGACCCTCTGACAGTGCAGTGCTCCCTCAGTACTGACCCCTCTGACAGTGTCGCACTCCCTCAGTAGTGACCCTCTGACAGTGTCGCACTCCCTCAGTACTGACCCTCTGACAGTGCAGCACTCCCTCAGTACTGCCCCTCAGACAGTGCAGCACTCCCTCAGTACTGTCCCACTGACAGTGCAGCACTCCCTCAGTACTGCCCCTCTGACAGTGCAGCACTCCCTCAGTACTGACCCTCTGACAGTGCAGTGCTCCCTCAGTACTGACCCCTCTGACAGTGTCGCACTCCCTCAGTACTGCCACTCTGACAGTGCAGCACTCCCTCAGTACTGCCCCTCTGACAGTGCAGTGCTCCCTCAGTACTGACCCTCTGACAGTGCAGCACTCCATCAGTACTGGCCCTTTGAAAGTTCAGCTCTCCCTCAGTACTGACCCTCCGACAGTGCAGCACTCCCTCAGTACTGACCCTCTGACAGTGCAGCACTCCCTCAGTACTGACCCTCTGACAGTGCAGCACTCCCTCTGTACTGACACTCTGACAGTGCAGTGCTTCCTCAGTACTGACCCTCTGACAGTGCAGCGCTCCCTCAGTACTGCCCCTCTGACAGTGCAGCACTCCCTCAGTACTGCCCCTCTGACAGTGCAGCACTCCCTCAGTACTGCCCCTCTGACAGTGCAGCACTCCCTCAGTACTGCCCCTCTGACAGTGCAACACTCCCTCAGTACTGACCCTTCGACAGTGCAGCGCTCCCTCAGTACTGACCCTTCGAAAGGGCAGCGCTCCCACAGTACTGACCCTTCGACAGTGCAGCGCTCCCTCAGTACTGACCCTTCGACAGTGCAGCACTCCCTCAGTACTGACCGTTCGACAGTGCAGCACTCCTTCAGTACTGACCCTCTGACAGTGGTTTGCTCCCTCAGTACTGACCCTTCGACAGTGCAGCACTGCGTCAGTACTGACCCTCTGACAGTGGTTTGCTCCCTCAGTACAGACCTTTCGACAGTGCAGCACTCCCTCAGTACTGGCCCTTTGAAAGTTCAGCTCTCCCTCAGTACTGACCCTTCGACAGTGCAGCACTCCCTCAGTACTGACGCTTCGACAGTGCAGCACTCCCTCAGCACTGACTCTCTGATAGTGCAGCGCTCCCTCAGTACTGACCACTCTGACAGTGTCGCACTCCCTCAGTACTGACCCTTCGACAGTGCAGCACTCCCTCAGTACTGGCCCTTTGAAAGTTCAGCTCTCCCTCAGTACTGACCCCTCTGACAGTGTCGCACTCCCTCACCACTGACTCTCTGATAGTGCAGCGCTCCCTCAGTACTGACCCTCTGACAGTGCAGCACTCCCTCAGTACTGACCCTCTGACAATGGTTTGCTCCCTCAGCACTGACCCTCTGACAGTGCAGCACTCCCTCAGTACTGACCCTCTGACAGTGCAGCACTCCCTCAGTACTGCCCCTCTGACAGTGCAGTGCTCCCTCAGTACTGACCCTCTGACAGTGCAGCACTCCATCAGTACTGGCCCTTTGAAAGTTCAGCTCTCCCTCAGTACTGACCCTCCGACAGTGCAGCACTCCCTCAGTACTGACCCTATGACAGTGCAGCACTCCCTCAGTACTGACCCTCTGACAGTGCAGCACTCCCTCTGTACTGACACTCTGACAGTGCAGTGCTTCCTCAGTACTGACCCTCTGACAGTGCAGCGCTCCCTCAGTACTGCCCCTCTGACAGTGCAGCACTCCCTCAGTACTGCCCCTCTGACAGTGCAGCACTCCCTCAGTACTGCCCCTCTGACAGTGCAGCACTCCCTCAGTACTGCCCCTCTGACAGTGCAACACTCCCTCAGTACTGACCCTTCGACAGTGCAGCGCTCCCTCAGTACTGACCCTTCGAAAGGGCAGCGCTCCCACAGTACTGACCCTTCGACAGTGCAGCGCTCCCTCAGTACTGACCCTTCGACAGTGCAGCACTCCCTCAGTACTGACCGTTCGACAGTGCAGCACTCCTTCAGTACTGACCCTCTGACAGTGGTTTGCTCCCTCAGTACTGACCCTTCGACAGTGCAGCACTGCGTCAGTACTGACCCTCTGACAGTGGTTTGCTCCCTCAGTACAGACCTTTCGACAGTGCAGCACTCCCTCAGTACTGGCCCTTTGAAAGTTCAGCTCTCCCTCAGTACTGACCCTTCGACAGTGCAGCACTCCCTCAGTACTGACGCTTCGACAGTGCAGCACTCCCTCAGCACTGACTCTCTGATAGTGCAGCGCTCCCTCAGTACTGACCACTCTGACAGTGTCGCACTCCCTCAGTACTGACCCTTCGACAGTGCAGCACTCCCTCAGTACTGGCCCTTTGAAAGTTCAGCTCTCCCTCAGTACTGACCCCTCTGACAGTGTCGCACTCCCTCACCACTGACTCTCTGATAGTGCAGCGCTCCCTCAGTACTGACCCTCTGACAGTGCAGCACTCCCTCAGTACTGACCCTCTGACAATGGTTTGCTCCCTCAGTACTGACCCTCTGACAGTGCAGCACTCCCTCAGTACTGACCCTCTGACAGTGCAGCACTCCCTCAGTACTGACCCTCTGACAGTGCAGCACTCCATCAGTACTGACCCTCTGACAGTGGTTTGCTCCCTCAGTACAGACCCTTCGACAGTGCAGCACTCCCTCAGTACTGTCCCTCTGACAGTGCAGCACTCCCACAGTACTGGCCCTTTGAAAGTTCAGCTCTCCCTCAGTACTGACCCTCTGACAGTGCAGCACACCCTCAGTACTGACCCTCTGACAGTGGTTTGCTCCCTCAGTACTGACCCTCTGACAGTGCAATGCTCCCTCAGTACTGACCCTCTGACAGTGCAGCACTCCCTCAGTACTGACCCTCTGACAGTGCAGTGCTCCCTCAGTACTGACCCCTCTGACAGTGTCGCACTCCCTCAGTAGTGACCCTCTGACAGTGTCGCACTCCCTCAGTACTGACCCTCTGACAGTGCAGCACTCCCTCAGTACTGCCCCTCAGACAGTGCAGCACTCCCTCAGTGCTGTCCCTCTGACAGTGCAGCACTCCCTCAGTACTGCCCCTCTGACAGTGCAGCACTCCCTCAGTACTGACCCTCTGACAGTGCAGTGCTCCCTCAGTACTGACCCCTCTGACAGTGTCGCACTCCCTCAGTACTGACCCTCTGACAGTGCAGCACTCCCTCAGTACTGCCCCTCTGACAGTGCAGCACTCCCTCAGTACTGCCCCTCTGACAGTGCAGTGCTCCCTCAAACTGAGACAGCCGCTCAAACTAATGCAGCCCCTCAGTCTAAAGCAGCCCCTCAGTCTAAAGCAGCCCCTCAGTCTAAAGCAGCCGCTCAAACTCAGGCTGCCTCTCAATCTAAGGCAGCCGCTCAAACTAAGGCAGCCCCTCAAACTAAGACAGTCGCTCAAACTAATGCAGCCCCTCAAACTAAGGCAGCCGCTCTAATTGAGGCAGCCCCTCAAACTATGGCAGACTGTCAAACGAGGGCAGCCCCTCAAACTTAGGCAGCCTCTCAAACTAAGGCTGCCCCTTAAACGAATGCAGCCTCTCAAACTAATGCAGAACTCTATCTAAGGCAGCCCCTCAAAATAAGGCAGCCCCTCAAACTAATGCAGCCCCTCAACCTAATGCAGCCCCTCAACCTAATGCAGCCCCTCAATCTAAGGCAGCCCCTCAAACTAATGCACCCACTCAAACTAATGCAGCCCCTCAAACTAATGCAGCCCCTCAAACTAATGCATCCCCTCAATCTGAGGCAGCCCCTCAAACTAATGCAGCCACTCAATCAAAGGCAGACTCTCAAACTAATGCAGCCACTCAATCAAAAGCAGCCCCTCAAACTAAGCCAACCCCTCAAACTAAGGCAGCCCCTCAAACTAAGGCAGACTCTCAAACTGACGCTGCCCATTAAAGTAAGGCAGCCCGACAAACTAAGGGAGCGCCTCAACCAAAGGCAGCCCCTCAAACTAATGCAGCCGCTCAAACTAAGGCAGCCCCTCAAACTCACGCAGCCTCTTAAAACTAAGGCAGCCGCTGAAACTAAGGCAGCCGCTCAAACTAAGGCAGCCGCTCAAACTAAGGCAGACTCTCAAACTAAGGCAACCCCTCAAACTAAGGCAGCCACTCAAACTAACGCAGCCACTCAAACTAAGGCAGACTCTCAAACTAAGGCAGCCTCTCAAACTAAGTCAGCTGCTCAATCTGAGGCAGCCCCTCAATCTGAGGCAGCCCCTCAAACTAAGGCAGCCCCTCAAACTAAGGCAGACTCTCAAACTAAGGCAGCCGCTCAAACTAAGGCAGCCGCTCAAACTCAGGCAGCCGCTCAAATTAAGGCAGCCGCTCAAACTAAGGCAGCCGCTCAAACTAATACAGCCCCTCAATCTGAGGCAGCCCCTCAAACTAAGGCAGCCCCTCAAACTAAGGCAGCCCCTCAAACTAAGGCAGCCCCTCAATCTAAGGCAGCCCATCAAACAAATGCAGCCCCTCAAACTACGTCAGCCCCTCAAACTAAGTCAGCCCCTCAAACTAATGCAGCCACTCAATCAAAGGCAGACTCTCAAACTAATGCAGACTCTCAAACTAAGGCAGCCCCTCAAACTAAGGCAGCCCCTCAAACTAAGGCAGCCCCTCAAACTCAGGCAGCCTCTCAAACTAACGCAGCCGCTCAAACTAAGGCAGCCTGTCAAAGTAAGGCAGACCCTCAAACTAAGGGAGCGCCTCAACCAAAGATAGCCCCTCAAACTAATGCAGCCGCTCAAATTAAGGCAGCCCCTCAAAATAAGGCAGCCTCAAAAAGTAAGGCAGACCCTCAAACTAAGGCAGCCGCTGAAACTAAGGCAGACTCTCAAACTAAGGCAGACTCTGAAACTAAGGGAGCGCCTCAACCAAAGGCATCCCCTCAAACTAATGCAGCCGCTCAAATTAAGGCAGCCCCTCAAACTAAGGAAGCCTCTAAAAGTAAGGCAGACCCTCAAACTAAGGCAGCCGCTCAAACTAAGGAAGACTCTCAAACTAAGGCAGCCCCTCAAACTAAGGCAGCCCCTCAAACTAAGGCAGCCGCTCAAACTAAGGCAGCCGCTCAAACTAATGCACTCTCAAACTGAGGCAGCCTCTCAAACTAAGCCAGCCGCTCAAACTAAGGCAGCCTCTCAAATTAAGGCAGCCACTCAAACTAAGGCAGCCCCTCAAAGTAAGGCAGCCCCTCAAAGTAAGGCAGCCTCTCAAACTAAGGCACTCCCTCAAACTAATGCAGCCCCTCAATCTAAGGCAGCCCCACATTCTAATGCAACCCCTCAAACTAATGCAGCCCCTCAAACTAAGGCAGCCCCTCTAACTTAGCCAACCCCTCAAACTAAGGCATCCCCTCAACTAAAGCAGACTCTCAAACTAATTCAGCAGCCACTCAATCTAAGGCAGCCCCTCAAACTAAGCTCACCCCTCAAACTAAGGCAGCCCCTCAAACTGAGGCAGCCCCTCAAACTGAGGCAGCCCCTCAAACTAATGCAGACCCTCAATCGAATGCAGACCCTCAATCGAATGCAGACCCTCAATCAAAGGCAGACTCTCAAACTAATGCAGCGCCTCAACCAAAGGCAGCCCCTCAAACTAATGCAGCCGCTCAAATTAAGGCAGCCTCTAAAAGTAAGGCAGACACTCAAACTAAGGCAGCCGCTCAAACTAAGGCAGACTCTCAAACTAAGGCAGCCCCTCAAACTAAGGCAGCCCCTCAAACTAAGACAGCCCCTCAAACTAATGCAGACTCTCAAACTAATGCAGACTCTCAAACTAAGGCAGCCGCTCAAACTAATGCAGCCCCTCAACCTAATGCAGCCCCTCAACCTAATGCAGCCCCTCAATCTAAGGCAGCCCCTCAAACTAATGCACCCACTCAAACTAATGCAGCCCCTCAAACTAATGCAGCCCCTCAAACTAATGCAGCCCCTCAAACTAATGCAGAGGCGCAAGGGGAGAGCCAACTGTGTAACAGCCCCGACAAACACATTTCTCTGCAGCACAAGTGGAAGAGCCTGTCACTCCAGAATTGGCCTTTTTTGCCACTCCAGGCGCGTATCCATTGTCTCTCGAGATAAGGAGGCCCAAAAGAAAAAAAGATAATGGGGATCCTGTAGATGTAGTATATCTGGACTTCCAGAAGGCATTTGATAAGGTGCCGCACGAAAGATTAATATACAAGGTAAGATCACATGGGATTAGGGGCAATTTATTAGCTTGGATAGAGGATTGGCTAACCAACAGAAAACAGAGAGTCGGGATAAATGGGTCTTTTTCCGGCTGGCAAGGTGTAACTAGTGGGGTGCCACAGGGTTCGGTCCTCGGGGCCCCAACTATTTGCAATCCATATTAATGACTTGGATGCAGGGATAGAATGTACGATCGCCAAATATGCAGATGACACTAAAATAGGTGGGATAGTAAGTTGCAATAAAGAAATAAGAAATTTACAAATGGATATGGATCGGTTAGGTGAATGGGCCAAAATGTGGCAGATGGAGTTTAACGTGGATAAGTGTGAGGTTATCCATTTTGGTCAGAAGAATAGAAAGGCAAATTATTCAGAGTGTTTCAATGCAGAGGGATCTGGGTGTCCTTGTGCATGATTCGCTGAAAACTAGTTTGCAGGTACAGAAGGTGATAAGGAAGGCAAATGGAATTTTGGCATTTACTGCTAAAGTAGGGAGGTGTTGCTGCAACTGTACAAGGCATTAGTGAGACCGCACCTGGAGTATTGCGTACAGTTTTGGTCCCCTTACTTGAGGAGGGATGTAGTTGCATTGGAGGCAGTTCAGAGGAGGTTCACTAGATTGATTCCAGATATGGGGGGCTTGTCTTATGAAGAGAGATTGAGCAGTTTAGGCCTTTACTCTCTGGAGTTTAGAAGAATGAGAGGAGATTTAATTGAGGTATATAAGATGATTAAGGGGATTGACAAAGTAGACGTAGAGAGGATGTTTCCTCTTGTGGGGCAATCTAAAACGAGAGGTCATAGTTTTCGAATCAGGGGTAGCAGATTTAAAACAGAGATGAGGAGAAATTACTATTGTCAAAGGATTGTGAATCTGTGGAATTCACTACCCCAGAGTGCGGTGGATGCCGGGACATTGAGTAAATTTGAGGAGGAGATGGACAGATTTTTATCTAGTAAAGGGTTGAAGGGTTATGGAGAACGGGCAGGAAAGTGGAGTTGAAGCCGAGATGAGATCAGCCATGATCGTATTGAATGGCGGAGCAGGCTCGAGGGGCTGAATTGCCTACTCCTGCTCCTAGTTCTTATGTTCTTATATCATTGTACACCCTTCATCAAACCTGATGTATCTCATCAGAGCTTTAAACCAGTATTAATGGAATCTGGTGATAAGAATAAACAAAATTGTCTGAAAGTTACACAGACAATTTGTTCAGCCTACTTGTCGCAGGTTAAACATCCTGCTAAAATATGTAGGTGTGATTACCAGGCTAAAAGAGATTAGTGAGAAGTATGAAATCTGTAAAAAGTTTCAGTGGATAATGCAACATCCTATTGTCAGCCTTTCATTGGCATTTGACTTTAACAAGGCTGTTGCCATGGATCTAAAGGTATTGGACAAACAGAAATATTTTCATCTGCATTTTGCAGACCTGTTGGCCAGGTTTAGTCTTTATTTTCAGTCATTTCATGGGATGTGGGTGTCTCTGGCTAGGCCACCATTTATTGCCCATCCCTCATTGACCTTGAGAAGGTGGTGGTGAGCTGCCTTTGTGAACCCCTGCAGTCCATACTGAGGACAAAAGGGTTATTATAGATAGAATCATGGAGAAATGGATAGGGAGCAGACTTGGGACACCAGCATATTTTCTGACTGATAATGGAGGGGAATTTGACAATGACGAGTTCAGAGACATGTGTGAAAACATGAATATAATGGTCAAGAATATTACAGCTGAAATTCCTTTCAGCAATGGACTCTGTAAAATCTCAGAATCTGAACAGCTGGTAGAAGTAAACGAGGTACCTTGTTCCTCAAATGCTCGTGTGTTTTATGATGAAGGTCCTGAGGAACAGAATACAGTCGATCAAGGGTTGGACAGTGGTAATGTGAGTGATCATTACGCACAGGACAGAGCTATTACATCCACAGACCAGTTGCCCAGACAGGGTACTCGGATGACGTATATTCCAGAGGGGTCTAATGAATGGATGTAACAATTGTGGGACATGAAGAAAAGGCAGCTGGCAAGTTGTAATATTGGTTGACTGTTCAGGAAGTGAGGTCCATGGACAGGCAGAATGGGGTGAAAGAGTGGAGAGTAAGAAAGAGAGTAAAGTACTGATAGTGGGTCTGGAAGTGACTCTTGGATTCAAAAATGATCTCAAACCAGAGAAAGAGCCTCTGATAGTGCAAGAGGGAGATCTCACAGTCATAGTCCCGACAGACAGAAAAACACAAGCAGAGACTGGGAGCTTGTATAGATTAGACAATGAAATGCAGGCCAGAGAACAGTCTCAGAACAGAACTGGAAGCAGAGGTGCTCATGATTGTGAAATTTTGGTGGCTGCCAATAAACTGGAGGATAAAATAATGAGGCAAAACCAAGGGAATTGGAGAGTTGGAGAGTTTGGAGTTTATTCTGAGGTATCAGGTAAGGGGAAACTAGCTTTGTCATATAGATGGATTTGTACTGAAAAGGTTCTTGCAGATGGGATGAATCAGACTAAAGCGAGGCTAGTTGTCTGGGTTTTGAGGAGTGACTGGGGAAGACTGATGTTAGAGTGGACTCTCCCACAGCTGGGAAAGTAATCTTGAAAATCTTGCTAGCTCTTCACAGGAGTGTAGATCAATCGACAGAAAAGCTGCATTTCAGAGAAAAGTGTTTCTGAAACACCCCAAAGAAACAGCAGGTGCAGAAGGGAAACTATGGAATCTAAACAAATGCTTCTCTGGCCTGAATGATGCTTCCAGGGTGTAGTTTTTTCTGGTGAGATCTGTTTTGCTGAAAATATGTTGTGTTGAACTAAAAGCAGATCCTGCAATGTTTTATTGGTAGAAAGGAAAACTTTCAGGTATCTTAATGATGCTCTTAATGATTTCTTCTGGGTCGGTTCTGTGGAATTTGACAAATGTGTTATTAATAAGATTAGAGTAGAAATTAAAATTGGGAGTCAGGCGTTGTGGGGCGTTTATATATATTAATTTAGATATTGAGCAGAGTAGGTCTGGAATAATTTTAAATCAACAATTCTATTTCGAGAATGTGTCCCTTCACAGAACGATGATATATCTAAAGAAGAGACAGAGCTATTGCAAAGTTTCATTGTCAATTGTCCTGGTTGGTACACAGATTAGACCTGATGTTAATTTTGATGTACTGGGGTGAGGTAATGTGATGAAACACCTGAAAGTCAAGATTGATTTAAGGGCAAATAAAATATTAAAAAATTAAATCTAGATAAACATGCAATTAAGCTACCATCTTTAGGTGACCCAAAGAACATGAAACTATTCATTTCTAGTGATGCTTCACATGCTAATCTTCCTGATGGATATTCAAATGCAGCTAGTTTCAGAATGCTTCTTATGGGTGAAAATGGGAAATGGGAAATCCTCACAAGAGGATTTGAGTACAGAAATCGTGAAATCTTGCTTCAATTGTATAGAACCTTGGTTAGACCGCGCTTGGAGTACTGTGTGCAGTTTTGGTCCCCGTACCCTAGGAAGGATATTATTGCCATAGAGGGAGTGCAACAAATGTTCACCAGATTTGTTCCTGGGATGGCGGGACTGTCCGATGAAGAGAGATTGGGGAAACTGGACCTGTTTCGAAGAATGAGAGGTGATCTTGTTGAAACCTACACAATACTTAAAGGGATAGACAGGGTAGATGCAGCTAAGATGTTTCCCCTGGTTGGGGAGTTCAGAACCAGGGGACACAATTGCAAAATAAGGGGGAAGCCACTTAGGACAGAGATGAAGAGAAATTTCTTTACTCAAGGGGTTGTGAATCTTTGGAATTCTCTACCCCAGAGGGCTGTGGAAGCTCAGTCATTGAGTTTAAAGCAGAGATTTAAAGCAGCGATTAGGGCAGCACAGTGGCGCAGTGGTTAGCACCGCAGCCTCACAGCTCCAGGGACCCGGGTTCGATTTTGGGTACTGCCTGTGCGGAGTTTGCAAGTTCTCCCTGTGACCGTGTGGGTTTTCACCGGGTGCTCCGGTTTCCTCCCACAGCCAAAGACTTGCAGGTGATAGGTAAATTGGCTGTTGTAAATTGCCCCTAGTGTAGGTAGGTGGTAGGGAATATGGGATTACTGTCGGGTTAGTATGAATGGGTGGTTGTTGGTCGGCACAGACTTGGTGGGCCGAAGGGCCTGTTTCAGTGCTGTATCTCTAAATAAAATAAATAAATATAAAATTGACAGATTTCTAAATACCAATGACATAAAGGGATAGTCTGGGAAAAAGGCATTGAAGTAGATGATCAGCCCTGATCATATTGAATGATGGAGCAGGCTCAATGGGCTAAATGGCCTACTCCTGCTCCTATGTTCTCATAGAGTCACATAGAAACAGGCCCTTCGTCCCACCACGTCCAGGCCGACTATAATGCCTATCTATACTAATCCCATCTGCCTGCATTAATTCCATATTCCTCTATGCCTTGCTCATTCAAGTCCCTGTCCAGTTGCCTCTTAAATGTCGCTACTGTTCCTGCCTCCACCACATCCTCTGGCAGCTTATCCCAGATACCCACTATTCTTTGTGTGAAAAATGTACCCTTTTGATCCCCTTTAAACCTCCTCCGTCTCACCTTAAGTCCATGCCCTCTAGTTTTAGTCACCCCTACCATAGGAAACAGACTCTGGCTATTTACCCTATCTATGCCTCTCATAATTTTATATACCTCTATCATGTTTCCTCTCAGCCTCCTTTACTCTCGGGAAAACAGACCCAGCCTATCCAATCTCTCGTTATAACTCAAGCCCTCCAAACCAGGCAACATCCTTGTGAATCTTTTCTGCACCCTCTCTAGCTTAATCACATCTTTCCTGTAGTGCGGTAACCAGAACAGCACACAGTATTCCAAATGCGGCCTAACCAACGTTATGTCCAACTGTAACATGACGTCCCAACTCTTGTACTCAATGCCTCGGCCGATGAAGGCAAGCATGCCATACGCCTTCTTCACCACCCTGTCTACCTGTGTTGCCACATTCAGGGAACTATATACTTGCACCCCAAGGTCTCTCTGCTCAACAACACTCCCCAGGGCCCTGCCATTCACTGTACATGTCGCCCTGGTTTAACTTCCCAAAATGCATCACTTCGCACTTGACTGCGTTAAATTCCATTTGCCAATCCCTTGCCCACTTTCCCAGTTGATCTATATCCTGTTGTAACCTCAGACAACCTTCTTCACTGTCCACTATACCACCAATTTTGATGTCATCTGCAAAATTACTAATCATGCCCCCGACATTCGCATCCAAGTCATTAATATATATGACAAACAACAGAGGGCCCAGCACCGATCCCTGAGGCACACCACTGGTCACCGGCCTCCAATCTGCAAAACAACCCTCCACTACGGCACAGTGGCGCAGTGGTTAGCACCGCAGCCTCACAGCTCCAGCGACCCGGGTTCAATTCTGGGTACTGCCTGTGTGGAGTTTGCAAGTTCTCCCTGTGTCTGCGTGGGTTTTCTCCGGGTGCTCCGGTTTCCTCCCACAAGCCAAAAACTTGCAGGTTGGTAGGTAAATTGGCCATTATAAATTGCCACTAGTATAGGTAGGTGGTAGGGAAATATAGAGACAGGTGGGGATGTGGTAGGAATAAGGGATTAGCGTAGGATTAGTATAAATGGGTGGTTGATGGTCGGCACAGATTCGGTGGGCCGAAGGGCCTGTTTCAGTGCTGTATCTCTGAACAAATATACAAATAAACTACCACCCTCTGCCTCCTATTACCAAGCCAATTTTGTATCCAATTTGCTCGCTCACCCTGGATCCCATGTCTTTGAACCTTCTAGACCAGCCTACCATGTGGGACCTTGACAAAGGCCTCACTAAAGTCCATGTAGACAACGTCTTCAATCCTCTTGGTCACCTTCGCGAAAAACTTAATCAAATTTGTGAGACATGATTTCCCATGCACAAAGCCATGCTGACTATCTCGAATCAGACCTTGCCTTTCCAAATGCATACAAATCGTGTCTCTCAGAATCCCTTCCAATAACTTTCTCACCACTGATGTAAGGCTCACCGGCCTGTAGTTCCCTGGCTTATCCCTGCTGCCCTTCTTAAATAAAGGCACAACATTAGCTCTCCTCCAGTCTTCCGGTACCCCACCCGTGGCTAACGATGATACAAAAATCTCTGCCAGGGCCCCAACAATCTCCTCCCTTGCTTCCCATAGCATCCTAGGATACACCTGGTCAGGCCCTGGGGATTTATCCACCTTAATGCGCTTCAAAACCTCCAACACCTCCTCCTTTGTAATGTTGATCTGCTCCAGGATATCACTGTTCCCTCCTTCGCTTCCATGACCTTCTCCACGGTAACTACAGATGAGAAGTATTCATTTAAGACCTCGCCCATTTCCCGTGACTCCACACATAGATTACCACACTGATCCTTAAGGGGACCTACTCTCTCCCTGGCTACCCTTTTACTCTTAATATACTTATAGAATATTTTAGGATTCTCCTTTATCTTATCTGCCAGGGAAATCTCATGGCCCCTTTTTGCCCTCCTAATTTCCTTCTTAAGTGTACTCCTATATCCCCTATATCTAGGGACTGATCCCAGCTCCCTATACCTGACATATGCCTCCTTCTTTGTCCTGACCAGACCCTCAATATCCCTCGTCAACCAAGGTTCCCTAAACTTGCCAGCCTTGCCCTTCCATCTAACAGGAACATGCCGGCCCTGAACTCTTTCTATCTCACTTTTAAAATGTGCGCATTTATAATGCGTATCTTCTTTTGGGCCTCCTTATCTCGAGAGACAATGGATACGCGCCTGGAGGTGGTCAGTGGTTTGTGAAGCAGCGCCTGGAGTGGCTATAAAGGCCAATTCTGGAGTGACAGGCTCTTCCACAGGTGCTGCAGAGAAATTTGTTTGTTGGGGCTGTTGCACAGTTGGCTCTCCCCTTGCGCCTCTGTCTTTTTTCCTGCCAACTACTAAGTCTCTTCGACTCGCCACAATTTAGCCCTGTCTTTATGGCTGCCCGCCAGCTCTGGCGAATGCTGGCAACTGACTCCCACGACTTGTGATCAATGTCACACGATTTCATGTCGCGTTTGCAGACGTCTTTATAACGGAGACATGGACGGCCGGTGGGTCTGATACCAGTGGCGAGCTCGCTGTACAATGTGTCTCTGTAAATAAAAGCTTATAAACTATGGAAAGATTGGCTCCAGTTCTATCCTTCACCACCTGGCTTTCAGCAGTAGAACAGGGTGAGGTGGTGACAGGGATAGTCTATTCTGAGGATGCTTGCAACAAATTACAAGAAGACATTAATAAAATTGCAGAATGGGCATTTATTTGGAAAATTAATTTTAACACAGTTAAGTGTGAGGTAATATATTTTAGTAAAAAAAAATGAGGTCACATTACTTGGAAAATAAGAATCTCAATGGGGTAGAGGAACAAAGGGATCGGGGAGTACAACTAAACAAATCATTAAGAGTAGCGATGCAGTTTAATAAGGTCATAAAAAGGGCAAACCAAGTACTGGGTTTATTTCTACAGGAAGAGAATTGAAAAGTAAAGTTATGCTAAACCTGTATCGAACCTTGGTTAGATCATACAAAAGCAAAATACTGCAGATGCTAGAAATGTGAAATAAAAACAGAAAATTCTGGAAATACTCAGCAGATCTGGCAGCATCTGTGGTGAGAGAAACCAAGTTAATGTTTCAGGTCTGTGAACTTTCATTAGTTCGATCATATTTGGAATACTCTGTTGGTAACCATCTCATAAAAAGGATAAAGAGACACTGGAGAGGGTATAAAAAAGATTTACAAGGAAGATACCAGATCTGTGAGGTTCTATTGAAAAGAGAAGACTGAGGAGTGAACTAATAGAAGTCTTTAAAATTATGACATTTTGATAGACTAGACACAAAGAGTGTTTCTACTTGTGTGGAAGAGCAGAACTAGAGGGCGTCAATATAAAATAATCACCAAGAAATCCAATAGGGAATTCGGAGAGTGGAGAGAATGTGGAACTCTCTACCACCGGGTGTGGTTGACGTGAATGGTATAGATGCATTTAAGGGAAAGCTAGATTAGCAAATCAAGGAGAAGGGAATAGGGTTATGCTGGGTGAGGAAGGATGGGAGGAGGCACGAGTGGAGCATAAACGCCAGCATGGACTGTTTGGGCCGAATGGACTGAATCTGTGCTGCATAGTTTATATAATTATCTGTAACTGTCACATCACAGACACAGTTGGGGTCAGAGTGTGTTCCTTATCATAATCTCAGATACATAGGCTGAGGTACAGATTAATTAAGCCATAGAGTTGTGGGATGAATAAAAAGAAGCTCTGATTAAGGACAGTGACAGGCTCATAAAGTTAATATGAGACAATGATGAGAAAGGTTGTTGTGTAATAAATGCATGATGCTGTCAGTAAATCAGTTCAAAGTTTACTCCAAAAACCAGCTGGCCAATAACAGGCTGTGATAATAGGGAGAGGGAAATCCACCCTGTCAGCACCCCTCAGGATCTTATATGTTTCAGTCAAATCACCTCTTACTCTTCTAAACTCCGTGGGATCATAGAATCATAGAAAGTTTTCAGCACAGCAAGAGACCACTCGGCCCATCGTGTCTGCACTGTCCGCAAGACAAGCCACCCAGCCTAATCCCACCTTCCAGCATTTGGTCCATAGCCCTGCAGATTACGGCACATGAGGTACATATTCAGACACCTTTTAAATGAGTTGAGGTTTTCTGCTTCGACTCCCCTTACAGGCAGAAAGTTCCAGAACCCCACCATCCTCTGGGTGAAAATATGTGTCCTCATCGCCCCTCTAATCTTTCTACCTTACCTATCTTCTTTAACAAACGAATGCTGACTATCCTTGATTAACCTGTGCCTTTCTAAGTGACACTTTATCCTGTCTCTCAGAATAGATTCCAATAATTTCACTACTGAGGTTAGACTGAATGGCCTGTAATTTTTCGGTCTATCCCTCGTTCCTTTTTAAACAGAGGTACAACATTAACAGTTCTCCAATCCTCCAGCACCACACCTATATCCAGTGAGGACTGGAAAATGATGGTCAGACCTGCAGCTATTTCCTCTCTGGCTTATTTTAACAACCCAGGATACCTTTCATCTGGCCTTGGTGATTTATCAACTTTCAAGGATGTTAATCCCATTAATACTTCCTCTCTCCCTATGTTTATCACATCCAATACTTCACACTCCTCCTCCTTAACTACAATATCTGCATCATCCCTCTCTTTGTAAAGACAAACGCAAAGTATTCATTAAGAACCATACCAATATCTTCCACTCCTACACATAGGTTATCTTTTTGGTCTTTTATGGGCCCTACTCTCTCCTTAGTTATCCTCTTACTTTTAATGTATTGATGAAACATCTTTGGGTTCACCTTGATTTTGCTGCCAATATTCTTTCAAGCCCTCTCTTTCCTTTCTTAATTTCCTTTTTGATTTCACCCCTCCACTTTCTATACTCCTCTCAGCTTTCTGTAGTATTGAGTTCTCGGTGTCGGACATAAACTTTCCTTTTCTGCCTTATCTTACCCTGTAGGCTCCTTAACATCCATCGGGCTCGAGATTTGGCCACTTCACACTTTTTCTTGGTGGGAACATGTTTACTCTGAACCCCTTGAATCTCCCCTTTGAAAGCCTCCCAATGTTCTGACACTGATTTACCTTCAACTAGCTGTTTCCAGTCCACTTTCGCTGAATCACTCCTCAGTTTAGTAAAATTGGCCTTGCCTCAATTGAGAACGCTAACTCCTGTTCGATTCTTGTCCTTTTCCATAATTATGTTAAAGCTGACTGAATTATGATCACTATCACCAAAATGCTCTCCCACTGCCAATCCTTCCACCTGCCCATCTTCATTTCCTAAAACTAAGTCTAAATCTGCTCCCTCTCTTGTTGGACCTGCTACAGATTGGGCAAGAAAGTTCTCCTGAATGCACCTCAAGAATTCTGTTCCCTCAATTCCTTTCACACTAAAACTATTACAGTTAATATCTGGGTAGTTAAAATCCCCTACTATTATTGCCCTATTATTCTCGCACTTCTCAGAGATTTGCCTCCATATCTGCTCTTCTATCTCCCTCTGACTGTTTGGGGGTCTATAGTACACTCCCAGCAGTGTGATTGCCCCTTTTCTGTTCCTTAGCTCAATCCATATGGCCTCATTTGATGAACCTTCCAACAGATCATCCCTCCTCACAGCTCTAATCATTTCCTTGACAAAAATTGCCACTCCCCTCCTTTCTTATCCTCCTCCCTATCACGTCTGAAAACCCTGTAACCAGGAACATTGAGCTGCCATTCCTGTCCCTCCTTCAGCCATGTTTCTGTAATAGCTATGATATCATACTGCCACATGTCTGTCTGTGCCCTCAGCTCATCTGCTTTATTTGCTATACTCCTTGCATTGAATTAGATACCCTTGAGCACTGCCAAACTCTTTTTTATCTTTTAACCCTCGTTTCCTCTGTCTTCCAGACTCTTCCATTAATTTTCTGCCTTCCATTTTCATTTCTGATTTTGTCCCAACTGAGTCTACCCTCAGGTCCCCATCCCCCTGCCAAACTAGTTTAAACCCTCCCCAACAGCATAAGCAAAACGTTCCGCAAGGAACTCAGTCCCGGCTCTGTTCAGGTGCAACCCGTCCAGCCTGTACAGGTCCCATCTCCCCCAGACCCAATGTCCCAGGAATATGAAGCCCTCCCTCCTGCACCATCTTTCTTGCCATGCATTCATTTGTCTTATCCTTTTTCTATACTCACTTGTGCGTGGCACTGGGAGTAATCCAGAGATTACTACTTTTGAGGTCCTGCTTGCTAATTTCTTACCTAGCTCCCTAAATTCTGACTGCAAGACCACATCCCTCTTTCTACCTATGTTGTTGGTTCCAATGTGGACCACGACTGCTGGCTGTTCACCCTCCCCCTTCAGGATGCTCTGCAGCCGCTCAGTGACATCCTTGACCCTGACACCAGGGAGGCAGCACACCATCCTGCATTCATGTCTGCGGCCGCAGAAACGCCTGTCTGTTCCCCTATCGAATCTCCTATTACTATCGCTCTTCCAGTCTTCCTTGTACCCCACTGTGCAGCTGAGCCGCCCATGGTGCCATGGACTTGGCTCCCCAGATGAACCATCACCTTCTTCAGTATTTAGTACTGAATACCTGTTGCAGAGTGAGATGCACTCAGGCATTTCCTGCACTACGTGCCTGATTCTTTTTGACTGCCTGGTGGTCATCCAATCCCTCTCTCCCAGCTGCGGGGTGACCACACCTATAAACATGATATCCACGTAGCTCTCATCCTCATGAATGCACCACAGTGTCACCAGCTGCTGCTCAAGTTCCAAACCCAGAGCTCAAACTGCTGCAACTGATGACACTTCCTGCACCTAGGGTTATCCAGCACCTGAGAAGCATCCTGGAGTTCCCACATAGCACAGGATGTGCGCTCCAGAGGTTGCAGCAGCCCTGCCGTTCCTTTATCTATTAGATAGTAACTTGGTACTACAACTAAATCCTGCTACTAATAAACCCTGCTATGACTAATATTAATAACCCTACCAATAGTAAAAAATCTTACCAATACTAATAATAATTGTACTACTGCTAATACCAAACTTTATCAAAACTAATATACTCTACCACTATTAATATACCCTACCATACTAAAACGTGAACATTAGTAGAAATAACCTCACCAATAGTAATAAACCTCATTTAAAAATCATTTAAAGAATCATTTGATAAAAATTATTTAAACCTTATTTCAAGATAAAAGACAACACCCAGCAGCTATCTACTACCTACTTATTACTTGCTATTAATACTTAATAATTTTAACATTTCAAAAGCCCCAGTTGTTTAGACTGACTTCCTAAGCAGCAACTACTCACCAGCCAATCAACTCACCGCTTTTCTGTGATGTCAAAGTTTGATGATTTTTTTCCTCCACTTCAAACTCTGGCTCCTGAAGATAGATTCCACTCAGGGTCCTCCTCCGTCACTCCCGACTCTCTCCCCAGTAGATTCCACTCAGGGTCCTCCTCCGTCACTCCCGACTCTCTCCCCAGTAGATTCCACTCAGGGTCCTCCTCCGTCACTCCCGACTCTCTCCCCAGTAGATTCCACTCAGGGTCCTCCTCCGTCACTCCCGACTCTCTCCCCAGTAGATTCCACTCAGGGTCCTCCTCCGTCACTCCCGACTCTCTCCCCAGTAGAGTCCACTCAGGGTCCTCCTCCGTCACTCCCGACTCTCTCCCCAGTAGATTCCACTCAGGGTCTTCCTCCGTCACTCCCGACTCTCTCCCCAGTAGATTCCACTCAGGGTCCTCCTCCGTCACTCCCGACTCTCTCCCCAGTAGATTCCACTCAGGGTCCTCCTCCGTCACTCCCGACTCTCTCCCCAGTAGATTCCACTCAGGGTCCTCCTCCGTCACTCCCGACTCTCTCCCCAGTAGATTCCACTCAGGGTCCTGCTCCGTCACTCCCGACTCTCTCCCCAGTAGATTCCACTCAGGGTCCTCCTCCATCACTCCCGACTCTCTCCCCAGTAGATTCCACTCGGGGTCCTCCTCCGTCACTCCCGACTCTCTCCCCAGTAGATTCCACTCGGGGTCCTCCTCCGTCACTCCCGACTCTCTCCCCAGTAGATTCCACTCGGGGTCCTCCTCCGTCACTCCCGACTCTCTCACCAGTAGATTCCACTCAGGGTCCTCCTCCGTCACTCCCGACTCTCTCCCCAGTAGATTCCACTCAGGGTCCTCCTCCGTCACTCCCGACTCTCTCCCCAGTAAATTCCACTCAGGGTCCTCCTCCGTCACTCCCGACTCTCTCCCCAGTAGATTCCACTCAGGGTCCTCCTCCGTCACTCCCGACTCTCTCCCCAGTAGATGCCACTCAGTGTCCTCCTCCGTCACTCCCGACTCTCTCCCCAGTAGATTCCACTCAGGGTCCTCCTCCGTCACTCCCGACTCTCTCCCCAGTAGATTCCACTCAGGGTCCTCCTCCGTCACCCCCGACTCTCTCCCCAGTAGATTCCACTCAGGGTCCTCCTCCCTCACTCCAGATTCTCTCCCCAGTAGATTCCACTCAGGGTCCTCCTCCGTCACTCCAGATTCTCTCCCCAGTAGATTCCACTCAGGGTCCTCCTCCGTCACTCCTGACTCTCTCCCCAGTAGATTCCACTCAGGGTCCTCCTCCGTCACTCCAGATTCTCTCCCCAGTAGATTCCACTCAGGGTCCTCCTCCCTCACTCCAGATTCTCTCCCCAGTAGATTCCACTCAGGGTCCTCCTCCGTCACTCCAGATTCTCTCCCCAGTAGATTCCACTCAGGGTCCTCCTCCGTCACTCCTGACTCTCTCCCCAGTAGATTCCACTCAGGGTCCTCCTCCGTCACTCCTGACTCTCTCCCCAGTAGATTCCACTCAGGGTCCTCCTCCGTCACTCCAGATTCTCTCCCCAGTAGATTCCACTCAGGGTCCTCCTCCGTCACTCCCGACTCTCTCCAGGTAAGTGAAGGCCCGAGCCTGGCTCTGGATTTACTCTCTCCCCAGTAGATTTCATGTAGGGTCCGCCGCTGTCACTCCTGACTCTCTCCAGGTAAGTGAAGGCCCGAGCCGGGCTCTGGATTTACTCTCTCCCCAGTAGATTTCATGTAGGGTCCGCCGCTGTCACTCCTGACTCTCTCCAGGTAAGTGAAGGCCCGAGCCGGGCTCTGGATTTACTCTCTCCCCAGTAGATTTCATGTAGGGTCCGCCGCTGTCACTCCTGACTCTCTCCAGGTAAGTGAAGGCCCGAGCCTGGGTCTGGATTTACTCTCTCTCCAGTAAGTTCCATGTCGGGTCCGCCGCTGTCACTCCTGACTCTCTCCAGGTAAGTGAAGGCCCGAGCCTGGGTCTGGATTTACTCTCTCTCCAGTAAGTTCCACGCAGGGTACGCTGCTCTCACTCCTGACTCTCATGAGGTGCATGCCTAGCCTGTCCAATATTTCCTCATAAGACAACATGCCCATTCCAGGTAATAGTCCAGTAAACCTTCTCTCTACTGCCTCCAGCGCATTTACATAAATAAGGAGACCAGTACTGTACACAGTACTCCAGATGTGGTCTCACCAATGCCCTGTATAATTGAAACATAACCTCCCTACTTTTGTCTTGGACTTTGGTTCGGCCACATTTGGAATACTGCGTGCTGTTCTGGTCGCCACATTACCAAAAGGATGTGGATGCTTTGGAGAGGGTGCAGAGGAGGTTCACCAGGATGTTGCCTGGTATGGAGGGCGCTAGCTATGAAGAGAGGTTGAGCAGATTAGGATTATTTTCATTCGAAAGATGGAGGTTGAGGGGGGACCTGATTGAGGTGGACAAAATCATGAGAGGTATAGACAGGGTGGATGGCAAGAGGCTTTTTCCCAGAGTGGGGGATTCAATTACTAGAGGACACGAGTTCATAGTGAAAGGGAAAAAGTTTAGGGGGGATATGCGTGGAAAGTTCTTTACGCAGAGGGTGGTGGGTGCCTGGAACGCGTTGCCAGCGGAGGTGGTAGATGCGGGCACGATGGCGTCTTTTAAGATGTATCTAGACAGATACATGAATGGGCGGTAAGAAAAGAGATACAGACCCTTAGAAAATAGGCGACATGTTTAGGTAGAGGATCTGGATCGGCGCAGGCTTGGAGGGCCGAAGGGCCTGTTCATGTGCTGTAATTTTCTTTGTTCTTTGTTCTTTTGTATTCAATTCCCCTCGCGATAAACAATAACATTCCATTAACTTTCCCAATTACGTGCTGAACCTGCATACTAACCTTTTGTGATTCATGCACGAGGACACCCAGATCCCTCTGCGTCTCTCAGCTCTGCAATCTCTCACCATTTTGATAATATGCTTCTTTTTTATTCTTCCTGCCAAAGTGGACAATTTCACACTTTCCCGCATTATGTACATTTGCCAGATCTTTGCCCACTCACTTAACCTACCTATATCTCTTTTTAACCTCCTTATGTCCTCTTCACAACCTATTTTCCTATCTATCTTTGTGTCATCATCAAATTTAGCAACCATACCTTCGGTCCCTACATCCAAGTCATAGAGAGAATTGTAAATCGTGTGGTTGCTGATGAAGAATGCTGCAGACTGCAGGAAGATATCAATTGATAGGTGGGCCGAAAAGTAGCAAAATGAGTTCAATCCAGAGAAGTGTGAAGTAATGCATTTGGGGAAGGCAAACAAGGCAAGGGAATACACAATAAATGGTAAGATAGTGAGAAATGTAGAGGAACAGAGGGACCTTGGAGTGCAAGTCCACATCCCTGAAAGTGGTTGAACTGGTAGATAAGGTGGTTAAGAAGGCATACGGGATACTCTCCTTTATTGGCTGAGGCACAGAATGTAAGAGCTGGGGGGGTGGGGGTTTATGGCCGAACTGTTAAAATCTAGTTCGGCCACAGTTGGAGCACTGCATATAGGTCACCACACTGCAGGAAGGATGATTGCATTAGGGAGGGTAAGGAGCAGATTTATGATGATCCAGTGATGAATGGATAATTTTAGCCATGAGGAAAGATTGGATAAGTTAGGATTGTTTTCTTTGAAACAGAGGAGGTAAAGGAGAGATTTAATTGGGCTGTATAAATTTATGAGGAGCCCAGATAGATTGGATAAGAGGGACCTGTTTCCCTCTGTAGAGAGATCAATAACCAGGGGGCAGAGATTTAAAATGACTGGCAAAACATTAGAGGGCAGTTGAGTAATTTTTTCACCCAGAGGGTGGTGAGGGTCTGGAACTTACTGCTCGACAGGGTGGAAGAGGCTGAAACCCTCATTCCATTTAAAAACACTTCGATATGCAATGAGATGCCACAACCTGCAGAGCTACAGACAAAGAGATTACAAATGGAATGAGACTGGATTGCTCTATTTTGGCTGGCACAGAGATGATGGGTTTTATATCCTCCTGCTGCTGTAACTTTCTGTTTCATACAGGAGTTTAGTGGGACATCTTCATGTTTTATGAACTGTAATCTCTGTAGTAACACAGAGACAGCAATGGGATCACTGAGCTCTTTGTTCAACAGCTGGATTTACATCCCAACAAATGGAAAGTTCTTCAATGTGGGACTGATAGAGAGAGCAGTACGGATGAACGGCTGATAGATCAGCTCATTTGAGGTTCTGCACATCCTGAAGTACAGAAAGCTCTAATCGGACAGGACAAGCTCACAATATCACAGGCTGTGGACACTGCCAGAACAGGAAAGCCACGAGCAGACAGATGAAGACACTGACTTTCCAAATGGCTAACTTTCAGTTAAGCCAAGAGACAGGCAGCAGGGTTGATGCAGTGAAACAACAACTAAAGAATGTACATCAGACAGAGAGAACGATGTGCAGGAGCTGTGGACGACCACATGAATTGACCGACAGAAGGAAATGTCTCGCATGTGGATCAATCTGCAGAGCTTGTGGAAAGACCAATCGCTGGGCAAAGATGTGCAGAACAAGGCAAGAAGGTTGTGGACGAGTCAGCAGAACCAGAGTAACAGGGCGAAGGAATAGTGAAAGAAACCAAAACATCCATATCCTGGAGGATGGTGCTGGGTTTGAGAGCATGTTAGACATAGGAACCATAGAATTTCATGAAATGTCTGAATGTGACGGTTCCCAGAGAAAAGAAATTCACACAACCATTCAGATCAGGAAGAGGCTGAGAAATAAGCCCACAATGATAAATCTGAAGGTAAAGATTGATACTGGAGTGCAGAGTAACATCATCCTGCTCAGACTATACCAGCAGATCTTTCCTGAAAATTTGGAGAAAATGATTATCCAATGGAAGGTGCTCTGAAACCAAACAACATCATGCTAACAGCATACGGGGGAACTGAGATTTGACAGCGAGGAACAACCCAAATCAGAGGGACACACAAAGGAAAAGACGTTAACTGTATGTTCTACATCACAGAAACAGATGGTCCGGCTATCCTGGGGTTGAGCAGTTCTGAAGAGCTGCAGATTATCTCAGTAAACCCTGAGATGAAGGAGGTGACAATGAGAGGTGAAGATAGTACACCCATTGAAAAGCGCCCTCCGATCAGAAACAAAGAACAAAGAACAAAGAAAATTACAGCACAGGAACAGGCCCTTCGGCCCTCTAAGCCTGCGCCGATCCAGATCCTCTATCTAAACATGTTGCCTATTTTCTAAGGAGATCTGGTACAAATGTATCCAGAGTGTTTTGATTTGACGGTTGGATGCTTCGAAGATTTTGAGTATCACATCACTATTGACCCAGCGATGAAACCAGTGATTCATCCCCCACGTAAAGTACTAGCAGAACTAAAAGGAAATCTTGAAAGAGAGCTCCATGAAATGGAAGAAAAGGTGATCGCCAGAGTCACAGGGCCTACAGGTTGGGTAAATTCCATTGTGGTGAGAGAGAAGCCAAATGGACGGCTAAGAATTTGCCTGGATCCCAAAGATCTTAACCAAGCAATAAAGAGGGATCACTATTATAATAAAAACAAGAAATGCTGGAATCACTCAGCAGGTCTGGCAACATCTGTGGAAAGAGAAGCAGAGTTAACGTTTCGGGTCAGTGACCCTTCTTCGGAACTTCGGAAGGGTCACTGACCCGAAACGTTAACTCTGTTTCTCTTTCCACAGATGCTGCTAGACCTGCTGAGTGATTCCAGCATTTCTTGTTTTTATTTCAGATTTCCAGCATCCGCAGTATTTTGCTTTTATATAAGAGGGATCACTACCCTATTCCAACATTGGAAGAAATCACACCAGCACTGACAGGGGCAAATGTTTTCAGCAAGTTTGATGCCAGAAATGGCTACTGGAATGTGAAGCTAGACACAGAATCTTCACTATTGACAGCATTCAACACACCCTTTGGACGGTACAAATTCCTGCGTCTACCCTTTGGCCTCAAAGTGAGCCAGGATGTGTTCCAACAGAAAGTAGACGAGACAAATAGGGGATGCAAAGGAGCAATCGGCATAGCTGGTGATATCCAGATATATGGTGTAGATGGAAAAGATCATGACAACCATCTACATGAAGCCAAGGAGAGAACCAGGAAAGCTGGGATTAAGCTAAATACAGACAAATGCATTGTGAAAGTGACAGAATACCTGTTCTTCGGAATGGTGTACAGACCTGACGGAGTTAAGCCGAGTCCTGAAAGAATCTCAGCCACCTCGGGGATGGAAGCCCCAAGAGATATGAGAGAGTTGGCAATCCTATGGGAACTAATGAAAGAAGATGTAAAGTACCAGTGGTCAGAGTCACATGACAGGAGTTTCAACAAACTCAAAGAGGTAGTATGCAAGGAGACAAGTCTGTTGTACTATGATAGAAAGAAACCTGTCACTCTGCAAACAGATGTTTCCACAAAAGGACTGGGAGCAGCCCTGGTACAAGAGGGAAAGCCAATAGCATTTACGTCCAAAGCTCTAACATCAGCTGAGAACAGATCTGCCAACATAGAGAGAGAGAGCTTTTGGCAGTCAACAAAGAACAAAAGAACAAAGAACAGTACAGCACAGGAATAGGCCATTCGGCCCTCCAAGCCTGTGCCGATCTTGATGCCTGCCGAAACTAAAACCTTCTGCACTTCCGGGGTCCGTATCCCTCTCTTCCCATCCTATTCATGTATTTCTCAAGATGCCTCTTAAGCGTCTCCATCGTACCTGCTTCCACCACCTCCCCCGGCAACAAGTTCCAGGCACTCACCACCCTCTGTGTAAAGAACTTGCCTCGCACATCCCCTCTAAACTTTGCCCCTCTCACCTTAAACCTATGTCCCATAGTAACTGACTCTTCCACCCTGGGAAAAAGCTTCTGACTATCCACTCTGTCCATGCCGCTTATAACTTTGAAAACCTCTATCATGTCGCCCCTCCACCTCCGTCGTTCCAGTGAAAACAATCCGAGTTTAACCAACCTCTCCTCATAGCTAATGCCCAGACCAGGCAACATCCTGGTAAACCTCTTCTGTACCCTCTCCAAAGCCTCCACGTCCTTCTGGTTATGTGGCGACCAGAATTGCACGCAATATTCTAAGTGTGGCCTAACTAAAGTTCTGTACACCTGCAGCATAACTTGCCAATTTTTATACTCTATGCCCTGACCGATGAAGGCAAGCATGCCGTATGCCTTCTTGACTAACGTATCCACCTGCATTGCCACGTTCAGTGACCTGTCGACCTGTACGCCCAGATCTCTCTGCCTGTCAATACTCCTAAGGGTTCTGCCATTTACTGTATACTTCCCACCTGCATTAGACCTTCCAAAATGCATTACCTCACATTTGTCCGGATTAAACTCCATCTGCCATTTCTCCGCCCAAGTCTCCAACCGATCTATATCCTGCTGTATCCTCCGACAATCCTCATCACTGTCCGCAACTCCACCAACCTTTGTGTCGTTCACAAACTTACTAATCAGACCAGCTGCATTTTCCTCCAAATCATTTATATATACTACAAACAGCAAAAGTCCCAGCACTGATCTCTGTGGAACACCACTAGTCACAGCCCTCCATTCAGAAAAGCACCCTTCCACTGCTACCCTCTGTCTTCTATGACTGAGCCATTTCTGTATCCATCTTGCCAGCTCCCCTCTGATCCCATGTGACTTCACCTTTTGTACCAGTCTGCCATGAGGGACCTTGTCAAAGGCTTTACTGAAGTCCATATAGATAACATCCACTGCCCTTCCTTCATCAATCATCTTCGTCACTTCCTCAAAAAACTCAATCAAATTAGTGAGACACGACCTCCCCTTCACAAAACCATGCTGCCTCTCGCTAATGAAAAGGTGATGTCAGGAGTGGGATGTGAGAAGTTCCACATATATCTCCGAGGGAGAAAGTTCACAGTGGAGAGTGATCATCGTCCACTGGAGCAGATCTACAAGATAAATCTATGTAAAGCATCAGCAAGACTGCAGAGGTTACTCTTGAGGTTTCAGAGTTATGATTTCACTCTGAAATATAAGCCAGTGAGAAAAATGGTGCTGGCAGACACTCTATCTCGGTTGTCACCACAGGAGAAACATGAGATGGAAGATCTCGGCATAAAGATTCATCACCGAGTGAACGTAACACCACCGAAACAGATGCTGTCTCAGAAGTGATCCAGGGATGGCCTGATAAGATACAGCACACACAACCAGCAATACAGCAGTACTGGTCTATCAGAGATGACATCTCACGAGAAGATGGTGTTCTGCTAGCCAGATCCAGAATAATTATTCCCAAAACAATGCAGGAAGAACTTCTCCAAAAGATACATGAAGGTCACATGAGAATGGAGAAGTGTAAGCTCAGAGCCAAATCAGCTGAGTACTGGATAGGAATAGACAAAGATATGGAAAATATGGTGTCTACATGCAATGTATGTCAGAAGTACAGAAACTCACAACAGAAAGAGGTGATGATAGCTGCTGAAGTACCACTCAGACCATGGCATACTGTAGGAGTCGATTTATTCACGCATAATAATCGCAGACTATTACTTAAAATTCCCTTTTATCCGGAAGGTGAAAGACTTGAGAGCCACAACAATAATCTCAGCAGTATGAGTTCTGTTCGCTGAGCAAGGGATTCCTGAAAGGTTAATATGTGACAATGGGACCCAATTCACATCCAGAGAATTGAAGGAATTCACTGACCAGTACGGGTTCAACACCATCACCTCATCACCACACTACCCACAGGGACACAGATTTATAGAAAGACACATCCAGACGGTCAAAGGAACACTTGTGAAATGCCAGGAGGCGAAGGAAGACCCAAACCTGGCCTTATTGTCACTCCGATCCACACCTCTCAAGGCTGACATGAAATCACCTGCAGAGCTGTTAAATGGAAGAAAATATCAGACAACTCTGCCAAGCAAAGTACATCCTTCAAGTGAGGAGGAGGAAGTGAGATAACAAGTCACTGAAGCACAGGTAAGAGGAGAGCAACACTTCAACAAACATGCTAAATCCCTACCCGAACTGTTAAAAGGACAAACTGTAAACGTACAGGATCCAATCATGTAAACCTGGAGCCCAGTAAAAGTTGTTGGTGAAGTTAAGACTCCAAGGTCATATATCATTGAGACTGAAACCAGTAACCAAATGAGAAGGAACAGAATCCATATTCAACCTACACCTGAGCTGGAACAACAGAAAAGAATATCAACAACACCGGAAACATCACTATCCAGTGAGACAACATTAAACACATCACCAGCAAATGACACAACATCACCTGTAGAGCGTGCCAACTCACCACCCAGAGCAACAAACACCAAATCTACAAAATGGAGGCACAACATCTTACTACCCAAGCGATACCGTGAATATGTTTTTTAAAAAAGAATACACGCTACAAAACACTCTACAAAGGGTTCAGATTATTTCCACAAGTCGATCGATAATCTTCTTTAGTTATATTGATATAGGGGCATTATGTTTTAAAGAGGGATGTTATATATTGTTTTCCTATGTGTAAAGTGCAAGGAACTAGTTGTTATGTGTAAGTGTTCCAGTGGGGCCACATTGACGGCTGCACTGGAGAACGCAGAAGAGCAATAGTTATCGGGGACTCTATAGTCAGGGGCACAGATAGGTGTTTCTGTGGACGTGAACGAGACTCCAGGATGGTATGTTGCCTCCCTGGTGCCATGGTCAATGATGTCTCTGAACGGACAGAGGGCATTCTGAAGGGGGAGGGTGAACATCCAGACGTTGTGGTACACATCGGTACCAACGACATAGGCAGGAAGAGTGATGAGGTCCTGCAGGGGGAGTTCAGGGAGTTGGGTAGTAAGTTAAAAAAACAGGACCTCTCGGGTTGTAATCTCGGGATTACTCCCTTTGCCACGTGCCAGTGAGGCGAGAAATAGGAAGATAGTGCAGCTAAACACGTGGCTGAACAGCTGATGTAGGAGGGAGGGTTCAGATATCTGGATCATTGGGATCTCTTCCGGGACAGGTGGGACCTGTACAAGAAGGATGAGTTGCATCTAAACTGGAGGGGCACAAATATCCTGGCTGCGAGGTTTGCTAGCATCACTCGGGAGGGTTTAAACTAGTGTGGCAGGGGGGTGGGAACCAGAGCAGTAGGTCAGCTGGTGAAATAACTGAGGGGGAACTAGTAAATAAGGCCAGTAAGACTAAGAGGAAGAGCAGGCAGGGAGATGTTGCTGAGCACAGCGGGACTGGTGGTCTGAAGTGCATTTGTTTCAATGCGAGAAGTATAACAGGTAAGGCAGATGAACTTAGAGCTTGGATTAGTCCTTGGAACTATGATGTTGTTGCTATTACAGAGACTTGGTTGAGGGAAGGATAGGATTGGCAGCTAAACGTTCCAGGATTTAGATGCTTCAGGCAGGATAGAGGGGGATGTAAAAGGGGTGAGGCAGTTGCATTACTTGTTAAGGAGAATATCACAGTTGTACTGTGGGAGGACACCTCGGAGGGTTCATGCAGCGAGGCAATATGGGTGGAGCTCAGGAATAGGAAGGGTGCAGTCACGATGTTGGGGGTTTACTACAGGCCTCCCAACAGCCAGCGGGAGGTAGAGGAGCAAATATGTCAACAGATTTTGGAAAGATGTAAAGGTAACAGGGTTGTAATGGTGGGTGATTTTAACTTTCACTATATTGACTGGGACTCACTTAGTGCTAGGGGCTTGGATGGGGCAGAATTTGTGAGGAGCATCCAGGAGGGCTTCTTGAAACAATATGTAGATAGTCCAACTAGGGAAGGGGCCGTACTGGACCTGGTATTGGGGAATGAGCCCGGCCAGGTGGTCGAAGTTTCAGTAGGGGAGCATTTCGGGAACAGTGACCATAATTCTGTAAGTTCTAAGGATAAGGATAAGAGTAGTCCTCGGGTGAAGGTGCTAAATTGGGGGAAGCCTAATTCTAACATTATTAGGCAAGAACTGAAGAATTTAGATTGTGGGCGGCTGTTTGAGGGTAAATCAACATCTGACATGTGGGAGTCTTTCAAATGTCAGTTGATTAGACTCCAGGACCAGCATGTTCCTGTGAGGAAGAAGGATAAATTTGGCAAGTTTTGGGAACCTTGTATAACGAGCCTTGTCAAAAAGAAAAAGGACGCATTCATAAGGGCGAGAAGGCTAGGAACAGACAAAGCCCTTGAGGAATATAAAGAAAGTAGGAAGGAACTTAAGCAAAGAGTTAGGAGGGCTAAAAGGGGTCATGAAAAGTCATTGGCAAACAGGATTAATGAGAATCCCAAGGCTTTTTATACGTATATAAAGAGCAAGAGGGTAGCCAGGGAAAGGGTTGGCCCACCAAGGACAGAGGAGGGAATCTATGCGTGGAGCCAGAGGAAATGGGCGAGGTACTAAATGAGTACTTTGCATCAGTATTCACCAAAGAGAAGGACTTGGTGGATGATGAGTCTAGGGAAGGGAGTGTAGATAGTCTGGGTCATGTCGATATCAAAAAGGAGGAGGTGTTGGGCATCTTGAAAAACATGAAGGTAGACAAGTTCCCAGGGCCTGATGGGATCTACCCCAGAATACTGAGGGAGGCAAGGGAGGAAATTGCTGGGGCCTTGACAGAAATCTTTACATCCTCATTGACTACAGGTGAGGTCCCAGAGGACTGGAGAATAGCCAATGTTGTTCCCTTGTTTAAGAAGGGTAGCAAGGATAATCCAGGAAATTACAGGCCAGAGAGCCTTACGTCAGTGGTAGGGAAATTGTTGGAGAGGATTCTTCAGGACAGGATTTACTCCCATTTGAAAACAAATGGACTTATTAGCGAGAGGCAGCATGGTTTTGTGAAGGCAAGGTCGTGTCTTGATCGAGTTTCTTGGTGCGAGGGGCAAAGTTTAGAGGGGATGTGTGAGGCAAGTTTTTGACACAGAAATGTGGAGGTTGTATCGGGAGCACTTGCTGCGACTGCTGGATAGATTTGTCCTGACGAGGCAAGGAAGGGATGGTCGGGTGAAGGAACCTTGGATGACAAGAGATGTGGAACAGCTAGTCAAAAGGAAGAAGGAAGCTTACTTAAGGTTGAGGAAGCAAGGATCAGACAGGGCTCTCGAGGGTTACAAGGTAGCCAGGAAAGAACTGAAGAATGGACTTAGGAGAGCTAGAAGGGGACATGAAAAAGTCTTGGCGGGTAGGATTAAGGAAAATCCCAAGGCGTTCTACACTGATGTGAGGGTACAAGAGGATGGCCAGAGGAGGGCCGATCAGGGATAGTGGAGGGAACCTGTGCCTGGAGTCGGAGGAGGTAGGGGAGGTCCTAAATGAATACTTTGCTTCACCATTCACCAGTGGGAGGGACCTGGACGTTTGTTGGGACAGCGTGAAACAGGCTGATATGCTCGAACAGGTTGATGTTAAGAAGGAGGATGTGCTGTAAATTTTGAAAGACATGAAGATGGATAAGTCCCTGGGGCCAGACGGGATATACCCAAGGTTATTACGGGAAGCGAGGGAAGAGATTACCGCGCCTTTGGCGATGGTCTTTGCGTCCTCACTGTCCACTGGAGTAGTACCAGATGATTGGAGGGTGGCAAATGTTATTCCATTGTTCAAGAAAGTGAATAGGGATAACCCTGGGAATTACAGACCAGTCAGTCTTACGTCGGTGGTGGGCAAATTATTGAAGAGGATTCTGAGAGACTGGATTTATGATTATTTGGAAAAGCATAGTTTGATTAGAGATAGTCAGCATGGCTTTGTGAGGGGCAGGTCATGCCTCACAAGCCTTATTGAAGTCTTTGAAGATGTGACAAAACACATTGATGAAGAAAGAGCAGTGGATGTGGTGTATATGGAAGGCGTTTGATAAGGTTCCCCATGGTAGGCTCATTCAGAAAGTAAGGACGCATGGGATACAGGGAAATTTGGCTGTCTGGATACAGAATTGGCTGGCCCATAGAAGTCAGAGGGTGGTAGTAGATGGAAATTATTCAGCCTGGATCTCGGTGACCAGTGGTGTTCCGCAGGGATCTGTTCTGTGACCTCTGCTCTTTGTGATTTTTATGAATGACTTGGATGAGGAAGTGGAAGGCTGGGTTAGCAAGTTTGCCGATGACACGAAGGTTGCTGGAGTTGTGGATAGTGTGGAAGGCTGTTGTAGGTTGCAACGGGACATTGACAGGATGCAGAGCTGGGCTGAGAAGTGGCAGATGGAGTTCAACCTGGAAAAGTGTGAAGTGATTCATTTTGGAAGGTTGAATTAGAATGCGGAATACAGGCTAAAAGACAGGAGTCTTGGCAGTGTGGAGGAACAGAGTGATCTTGGGGTCCACATCCATAGACCGCTCAAAGTTGCCACCCAAGTTGATAGGGTTGTTAAGAAGGTGTATTGTGTGTTGGCTTTCATTAACAGGGGGATTGAGTTTAAGAGCCGCGAGGTTATGCTGCAGCTCTATAAGGCCCTGGTTCGACCACACTTGGAATATTGTGTTCAGTTCTGGTCACTTCGTTATAGGAAGCATGTGGAAGCTTTAGAGAGGGTGCAGAGGAGATTTACCAGGATGCTGCCTGGACTGGAGGACATGTCTTACAAAGAAAGGTTGGGGGAGCTAGGGCTTTTCTCATTGGAGCGAAGAAGGATGAGAGGTGACTTGATAGAGGGGTACAAGATGATGAGAGGCATAGAGTGGATAGTCAGAGTCTTTTTCCCAGGGCGGAAAGGGCTATCACCAGGGGGCATAATTTTAAGGTGATTGGAGGTCGGTTTCGGGGGGATGTCAGAGGTAGGTTCTTTGCACAGAGAGTGGTGGGTGCGTGGAATGCACTGCCAGCGGTGGTAGTAGAAGCAGATACATTTAAGCAACTCTTGGATAGGTACATGGATGACAGTAGAATGAAGGGTATGTAGGTAGTTTGATCTTAGAGTATGTTAAAGTGTCGGCACAACATCGTGGGCTGAAGGGCCTGCACTGTGCTGTACTGCTCTATGTTCTATGTTCTAGGGTGGTGAGTGCCTGGAACTTGCTGCCGGGGGAGGTGGTGGAAGCTGGTACGATAGCGACGTTTAAGAGGCATCTTGACAAATACATGAATAGGATGGGAATAGAGTGATACGGACCCCAGAAGTGCAGAAGGTGTTAGTTTAGACAGGCATCATAATCGGCGCAGGCTTGGAGGGCTGAATGGCCTGTTCCTGTGCTGTACTGTTCTTTGTTCTTTGTTCTTTGACTCTAGGAGGTGAGTTACTTGCTGCAGAATTCCCAGCCTCTGACCTGCTCTTGTAGCCATGGTATTTATGTGGCTGGTCCAGTTCTGTTTCTGGTCAATGGAGACCCCCAGGATGTTGATGGTGGGGTATTCAATGATGGTAATGCTATTGAATGTAAAGTGGAGATGGTCAGACATGGCTGCAAGGTGGCCAGGACTGGGAAATAAATATAACAGGTTATCAGGTCTACAGGAAAGATAGGGAAAATGGTCGCCTTACGTCTTCTTGTTGTTTTCTGGTTCCCAGATGTCAGAAATAAACATACTTTAAACTTGGAAAGGCTTGAGCCTTTATTTATTTATTTGTTCAGGCATCATGCTGCCTGCTTGTGAGAAAACCTGTAGCTCATGGAATAAAAGGGATGGTAGCAACATGGATACAAAATTGGCTGAGTGACAGGAAACAGAGAGCAGTGGTTAATGGATATTTTTTAGGCTGAAGAAAGGTTTGTAGTGTTGGGACCCTTGCTTTTCCTGATATATATTAATGACCTAGACCTTGGTACAGGACACAATTTCAAAATTTTCAGATGATACGATACTTGGAAGCATTGTGAACTGTGAGGAGGATAGTGTAGAACTGCAAAAGGGACATAGACAAGTTGGTGGAATGGGCAGACAGGTGGCAGATGAAGTTCAATGCAGAGAAATGTGAAGTGATTCATTTTGGTAGGAAGAACATATAGGGACAATATAGAATAAAGGGTACATTTCGAAAGAGGCTGCAAGAGCAGAGGGACCTGAGTGTATTGTGCATAACTCATTGAAGGTGGCAGAACAGGTTGAGAGAGCGGTTAATAAAGCATACAGTATCCTGGGCTTTATTAATAGGGGCATAGAGTACAAGAGCAAGGAAGTTATGTTAAACTTATATAAGACACTAGTTCAGCCTCAGCTGGAGTATTGTGTCCAGCTCTGCACTTTAGGAAAGACATGAGGGCATTGGAGAGAGTACAGAAAAGATTCACAAGAATGGTTTCAGGGATGAGGAATTTCAGTTATGAAGATAGATTGGAGAAGTTAGGACTGTTTTCCTTGGAGAAGAGAAGGCTGAGAGGTGATTTGATCGAGGTGTTTAATCATGAGGGTCTGGACAGAGTAGATAGAGAGAAACTGTTCCCACTCGTGAAAGGATTGAGAACGAGAGGGCACAAATTTAAAGTATTTGGTAAGAGAAGCAAAAGTGACATGAGGAAAAACTTTATCACACAGCGAGTGGTTAAGGTCTGGAATGCACTGCCTGAGAGTATGGTGGAGGCAGGTTCAATTGAAGCATTCAAAAGGGAATTAGACAGTTATATGAAAAGGAAGAATGTGCAGGGTTAAGGGGAGAAGGCAGGGGAATTTAACTGAGCGAGTAGCTCTTTCAGAGAGCCAGTGTGGACACAATGGGCTGAATGGCCTCCTTCTGCACTGTAACAATTCTGCGATTCTTTAGGACTGCTGAGACTGGTTTTCTGTTACATATCACATGACAACAAAGAACAAAGAATACTACAGCACAGGAACAGGTCATTCGGCCCTCCAAGCCTGCGCCGATCTTGTTGCTTGTCTGAACTAAAACCTTCTGCACTTCCGGGGACCGTATCCCTATATTCCCATCCTATTCATGTATTTGTCAAGATGCCTCTTAAACGTCGCTATTGTACCTGCTTCCACCGCCTCCCCCGGCAGCAAGTTCCAGGCACTCACCACCCTCTGTGTAAAGAACTTGCCTCGCACATCCCCTCTAAACATTGCCCCTCGCACCTTAAGCCTATGTCCCCCAGTAACTGACTCTTCCATCCTGGGAAAAAGCTTCTGACTATCCACTCTGTCCATGCCACTCATAACTTTGTAAACGTCTATCTATCTTCGGGACAGGATTTACTCCCATTTGGAAACAAACGAACTTATTAGCAAGAGGCAGCATGGTTTTGTGAAGGGGAGGTCGTGTCTTACTAACTTGATTGAGTTTTTTGAGGAAGTGACAAAGATGATTGATGAAGGAAGGGCAGTGGATATTATCGATATGGAATTCAGTAAAGCCTTTGACAAAGTCCCTCATGGCAGACTGGTACAAAAGGTGAAGTCAGATGGGATCAGAGGGGAGCTGGCAAGATGGATACAGAACTGGCTCGGTCATAGAAGACAGAGGGTAGCAGTGGAAGGGTGCTTTTCTGAATGGAGGGATGTGACTAGTGGTGTTCCGCAGGGATTAGCGCTGGGACCTTTGCTGTTTGTAGTATATATAAATGATCTGGAGGAAAATGTAGCTGGTCTGATTAGTAAGTATGCGGACGACACAAAGGTTGGTGGAGTTGCGGATAATGATGAGGATTGTCAGAGGATACAGCAGGATATAGATCGGTTGGAGACTTGGGCGGAGAAATGGCAGATGGAGTTTAATCCGGAAAAATGTGACGTAATGCATTTTGGAAGATCTAATGCAGGTGGGAAGTATACAGTAAATGGCAGAACCCTTAGGAGTATTGACAGGCAGAGAGATCTGGGCGTACAGGTCCACAGGTCACTGAAAGTGGCAACGCAGGTGGATAAGGTAGTCAAGAAGGCATACGGCATGCTTGCCTTCATCGGTCGGGGCATAGAGGAGAAAAATTGGCAAGTCATGCTGCAGCTGTACAGAACCTTAGTTATGCCACACTTGGAATATTATGTGCAATTCTGGTCGCCACACTACCAGAAGGACGTGGAGGCTTTGGAGAGGGGACAGAAGAGGTTTACCAGGATGTTGCCTGGTCTGGAGGGCATTAGCTATGAGGAGAGGTTGGTTAAACTCGGATTGTTTTCACTGGAACAACAGAGGTGGAGGGGCGACATGATAGAGGTTTACAAAGTTATGAGCGGCATGGACAGAGTGGATAGTCAGAAGATTTTTCCCAGGAGTGAGTTTCCCAAGAGTGAGTTACTAGGGAACATAGCTTTCAGGTGCGAGGGGCAAAGTTTAGAGGGGATGTGCGAGGCAGGTTCTTTCCACAGAGGATGGTGAGTGCCTGGAACTTGCTGCCGGGGGAGGTGGTGGAGGCAGGTACCATAGAGACGTTTAAGAGACATCTTGACAAATACATGAATAGGATAGGAATAGAGGGATACAGTCCCTGGAAGTGCAGAAGGTTCTAGTTTAGGCAGGCATCAAGATTGGCGCAGGCTTGGAGGGTCGAATGGCCTGTTCCTGTGCTGTAATGTTTTTTGTTCTTTGTTTTTATCATGTCGCCCCTCTACCTCCATTGTTCCAGTGAAAACAATCCGAGTTTATCCAACCTTTCATAGAACATAGAACATAGAACATTACAGCGCAGTGCAGGCCCTTCGGCCCTCGATGTTGCACCGACCTGTGAAACCATCTGACCTACACTATTCCATTTTCAACCATATGTCTATCCAATGCCCACTTAAATGCCCTTAAAGTTGGCGAATCTACTACTGTTGCAGGCAAGGCGTTCCACGCCCTTACTACTCTCTGAGTAAAGAAACTACCTCTAACATCTGTCCTATATCTATCACCCCTCAACTTAAAGCTATGTCCCCTCGTGTTTGCCATCACCATCCGAGGAAAAAGACTCTCACTATCCACCCTATCTAACCCTCTGATCATCTTATATGTCTCTATTAAGTCACCTCTCCTCCTCCTTCTCTCTAACGAAAACAACCTCAAGTCCCTCAGCCTTTCCTCGTAAGACCTTCCCTCCATACCAGGAAACATCCTAGTAAATCTCCTCTGCACCCTTTCCATAGCTTCCACGTCCTTCTGGTAGTGTGGTGACCAGAATTGCACGCAATATTCCAAGTGTGGCCTAACTAAGGTTCTGTACAGCTGCAGCATGACTTGCTAATTTTTATACTCGATGCCCCGACCGATGAAGGCAAGCATAGAGTTATACAGCACAAAAACGGTCCCTTCGGCCCATCATGTCCATGCTGGCCATCAAGGACCTATCTACTCTAATCCCATTTTCCAGCACTTGGCCAGTATCCTTGTATGCTATTGCATTTCAGGTGCTCATCTAATTACTTCTTAAATGTTGTGAGGGTTCCTGCCTCTACCATCCCTTCAGGCTTACTCCCCAAAGCCTGTACACCATCCACAAGGCACAAGTCAGGAGTGTGATGGAATACTTTCTACTTGCTTGGATGAATGCAAGTCCAACAACACTCAAGAAGCTTGTCACCATCCAAGACAAAGCAGTCTGCTTGATCAGCATGCCATCCACCAACTTAAACATTCACTCCCTCCAACACTGGCATCCAGTGACAGCAGTGTGTACCATCTACAAGATGCACTGCAGCAACTTGCCGAGCCTTCTTCAACAGCACTTTCCAAACCTGTGATCTCTACCCCCTCGAAGAACAGATGTACAAAGGCAGCAGACGCATGGGAACATCACCACCTGCAAGTTCCCCTCCAAGTCACACGCCATCCTGACTTGGAACTATATCACCGTTCCTTCACTGTCGCTGGGTCAAAATCCTGGAGCTCCCTTCCTAACAGCACCGTGGGTGTACCTACCCCACATGGACTGCAGCGGTTCAAAAGGCAGCTCACCACCACCTTCTCAAGAACAGTTAGGGATGGGCAATAAATGCTTGCCTAGCCAGCGATGCCCACATCCCATCAATGAAAAAAAACATGTTCTAGTGAGATCCCAGGGATGGACTATAAGTTGGTGCTGGGATCCCATTTGTGTGCTGTGGGTTGAACTGGGATGCTACTCAGGGTGTGGAGGGCAAAGTGTTGGTGAAAGAGTGCTTTGTTAACAAAGTGCTGAAGTTGGAGAATTTTTTGGAAATGGGAACTCTCGTAACAGTTTCTCAAGATGAAATTTAGTTTAACATTTAGAATTTGACTTAGAACTTTAAAAACTGTTAAACAGAATTGCAAGCCAGTTAAGCTAACTAGTTAACAATTAACATAGAAAGTTTAAGGCACAGAAAGAGGCCACTTGGCCCATCAAAATAAGAGCAGGTGGGTTATGTTGGAGCTGTATAAAACACTAGTTAGGCCACAGCTGGAGTATTGTGTACAGTTCTGGGCACCACACTAGAGGAAGGATGTGATTGCACTGGAGAGGGTGCAAAGGAGATTCACCAGGATGTTGCCTGGGCTGGAGCATTTCAGCTATGAAGAGAGACTGGATAGGCTGGGGTTGTTTTCCTGAGAGCCGAGAAGGCTGAGGGGGAACATGATTGAGATATCCAAGATTATGAGGGACATTGATAGGTTAGATAGGAGGAAACTTTTTCCCTTAGCGGAGGGGTCAAGAACCAGGGGACATAGATTTAGGGTAAGGGGCAGAAGGTTTAGGAGAGATTTGAGGAAACATTTTTTCACCCAGAGGGTGTTTGGAATTTGGAAAGCACTGCCTGAAGAGGTGGTGGAGGCAGGAACCCTCACAACATTTAAGAAGTATTTAGCTGAGCACTTGAAACACCATAGCATACAGGGCTACAGGCTAAGTGCAGGAATATGAGATTAGAATAGTTGGGTGCTGTATGGCCGGCACAGACATGATGGGCCAAAGGGCCTGTTTCTGTACTGTATATGTCTCTATGACTCTATGTCTGTACCAGCCGAAAAATTATCCACCTATTCTAATCCCATCTTCCAGCATTTGGTTCGTAGCCCTGCAGATTACGGCACTTGAGGTGCATATCCAGACTCCTTTTGAATGAGCTGAGGGTCTCTAACTCAACTACCCTTTCAGGCAGTGAGTTCCAGACCCCCACCACCCTCTGGGTGATAATGTTTTTCCTCATCTGTCCTCTAATTTTTCTACCAATCACTTTAAATCTATGCCCCCTCATCACTGACTTTTCTGCTAAGGTGAATAGACCCTTCACCTCCACTCTATCCAGGCCCCTCACAATTTTGTACATTTTAATCAGATCTCCCCTCAGCCTTCTCTGTTCCAAGGAGAACAACCCCAGCCTTCCCAAACTTTCCTCATAGTTGCATTTTTCCAGTTCTGGCAACATCCTCGTAAATCTCCTCTGTACCCTCTCCAGTGCAATTACATCCTTTCTGTAATGAGGTGACCAGAACTGCACACAGTACTCAAGTTGTGGCCTAACCAATGAGTTCTACAGTTCCAGCATAACCTCCCTGCTCTTATATTCTATACCTTGGCTAATAAAGGAAAGGATTCCATCTGCCTTCTTAACCACTTTATCGACCTGTCCTACCTTCAGGGATCTGTGGACATTCACTCCAAGGTCCCTCACTTCCTCTACACTTCTCAGTATTTTCCCACTAATCATTTATTCCTTTTCCTAGTTTGACCTCCCCAAATACATCACCTCACACTTCTCCAGGTTGAATTCCATTTGCCACTTTTCTGCACATTTGACCAGACCATCAATATCTTCCTGCAGCCTACAGCTATCCTCCTCGCTATCTACCACACGGCCAATCTTTGTGTTTTCTGCAAACTTCTTGATCATGCTCCCTACATTTACGTCCAAATCGTTCATATGTGCCACAAAAAGCAGGGGACCCAGCACGGGGCCCTGCGGAACGCCACTGGAAACAGCTCTCCAGTCGCTATAACAGCTGTCAATAATGAGACTTTGTTTCCTGCCACTGAGCCAATTTTGTATCCACCTTGCTGCATTTCCCTGGATCCCATGGGATTTTATTTTTTTAACCAGTCTGCCATGTGGGACCTTGTCAAAAGCCTTGCTAATATCCATGTAGACCACATCAACTGCACTACCCTCAACTATCTTCTCTGTTACTTCTTCAAAAAATTCATTCAAGTTGGTCAAACAAGATCTTCCCTGAACAAATCCATGCTGACTATCCTTGATTAACCTACACCTTTCTCAGTGACAGTTTATCCTGTCTCTCAGAATTGATTCCAATAATTTGCCCACTACTGAGGTTAGACTGACTGGCCTGTAATTATTCGGTCTATCCTTTGCTCCCTTTTTAAACAGGGGTACAATGTTAGCAATTCTCCAATCTTCCAGCACCACACCTGTATCCAGTGAGGACTGGAAAATGATGGTCAGACCTTCTGCTATTTCCTCTCAGGCTTCATTTAACAGCCAGGGGTACATTTCATCTGGTCCTGGTGATTTATCAACTTTCAAGGATGCTAATCCCATTACTACTTCCTCTCTCCCGATGTTTATCACAACCAATACTTCACACTCCTCCTGCTTAACTACAATATCTGCATCATTCCCCGCTTTTGTGAAGACAATATATTCCGCCCCCTACACATATTCCGCCCCCTACACATAGTTTACCTTTTTGGTCTTTTATGGTCCCAACTCTCTCCTTAGTTATCGTCTTACTCATAATGTATTGATAAAACATCTTTGGGTTCACCTTGATTTTGCTTGCCAATATTCTTTCATGCCCTCTATTTGCTTTCCTAATTTCCTTTTTGATTTCACCCCTCCACTTTCTATAGTCCTCTCGGCTTTCTGTAGTATTGAGTTCTCAATGTCGGACATAAGCGTTTCTTTTCTGCCTTATCTTACCCTGTAAGCCCCTTGACATCCATGGGGCTCTAGATTTGGCCGCCTCACCCTCAGTATAGTAAAATTGGCTTTCCAGTCATAGAGTTATACAGCACAGAAACAGCCCTTAGGCCCATTGTGTTTGTGCCGACCATCAAGCACCTAACTATTCCAATCCCATTTTCCAGCACTTGGCCTGTAGCCTTGTATGCTATGGTGTTTCAAGTGCTCCTCTAAATACTTCTTAAATGTTGTGAGGATTCCTGCCTCTACCACCTCTTAGGGAAGTGTGTTCCAGATTCCAACCACCCTCTGGGTGAAAAAATTATTCCTCAAATCCCCTCGAAATCTCCTGTCCCTTATCTTAAATCTATGCCCCCTGGTTATTGACCCCTCCGCTAAGGGAAAAAGTTTCTTCCTATCTAACCTATCAATGTCCCTCATAATTTTGTATACCTCCACATCCCATGAATGATTTTAAAAAAAACAGGATTTGGGTATTCGTGACCAAGGTGGTATCAGGGATAATTAGAAAAAAGTTAAAGGCAGTATATCTGAATGCACGAAGCATGGATTAAATTCCATCTGCCATTTCTCCGCCCAAGTCTCCAAACCGATCTATATCCTGCTGTATCCTCCGACAATCCTCATCATTATCCGCAACTCCACCAACCTTTGTGTCGTCCGCAAACTTACTAATCAGACCCGCTACATTTTCCTCCAAATCATTTATATATACTACAAACAGCAAAGGTCCCAGCACAGATCCCTGCGGAACACCACTAGTCACAGCCCTCCATTCAGAAAAGCACCCTTCCACTGCTACCCTCTGTCTTCTATGACCGAGCCAGTTCTGTATCCATCTTGCCTGCTCACCTCTGATCCCGTGTGACTTCACCTTTTGTACCAGTCTGCCATGAGGGACCTTGTCAAAGGCTATACTGAAGTCCATATAGACAACATCCACTGCCCTTCCTTCATCAATCATCTTTGTCACTCATACAACTCGATCAAGTTAGTGAGACACAACCTCCCCTTCACAAAACCATGTTGCCTCTTGCTAATAAGTTTGTTTGTTCCCAAATGGGAGTAAATCCTGTCCCGAAGAATCCTCTCTAATAATTTCCAGAATGTTTGTAGATAGGGTGCCAATAAAGCGGGCTGCTTTGTCCTGGATGTTGTCGAGCTACTTCAGTGTTGTTGGAGCTGCACCCATCCAGGCAAGTGGAGAGTATTCCATCACACTCCTAACTTGTGCCTTGTAGATGGTGGATAGGCTTTGGGGAGTCAGGAGGTGAGTTACTCGCCTCAGGATTCCTAGACTCTGACCTGCTCTTGTAGCCACGGTATTTATATGGCTACTCCAGTTCAATTTCTGGTCAATGGTAGACCCTAGGATGTTGATAGTGGGGGATTCAGCGATGGTAATGCCGTTGAATGTCAAGGAGAGATGGTTAGATTCTCTCTTGTTGAAGATGGTCATTGCCCGGCACTTGAGTGGCGTGAATGTTACCTGCCACTTATCAGCCCAAGACTGGATATTGTCCAGGTCTTGCTGCATTTCTACATGGACTGCTTCAGTATCTGAGGAGTCACGAATGGTGCTGAACATTGTGCGAACATCCCCACTTCTGACCTTATGATTGAAGGAAGGTCATTGATGAAGCAGCTGATGATGGTTGGGCCGAGGACACTACCCTGAGGAACTCCTGCAGTGATGTCCTGGAACTCAGACGATTGACCTCCAACAACCACAACCATCTTCCTTTGCGCTAGGTATGACTCCAGCCAGCGGAGGGTTTTTCCCCTGATTCCCATTGACCTCAGTTTTGCTCCGGCTCCTTGATGCCATACTCAGTCAAATGCTGCCTTGATGTCAAGGGCAGTCGCTCTCACCTCACCTCCTGAGTTCAGCTCTTTTGTCCATGTTTGAACCAAGGCTGTAATGAGGTCAGGAGTTGAGTGGCCCTGGCGGAACCAAAACTGAGCATCACTGAGCAGGTTATTGCTAAGCAAGTGCTGCTTGATGGCACTGTCGATGACACCTTCCATCACTTTACTGATGATTGAGAGTAGGCTGAAGGGGCAGTAATTGGCCAGGTTGGACTTGTCCTGCTTTTTGTGTCCAGGACAAACCTGGGCAATTTTCCACATTGCAGGGTAGATGCCAGTGTTGTAGCTGTACTGGAACAGCTTGGCTAGGGGCGCGGCAAGTTCTGGAGCACAGGTCTTCAGTACTATTGCCGGAATATTGTCAGAGCCCATAGCTTTTGCAGTGTCCAGTGCCTTCAGTCATTTCTTGGTATCACGAGGAGTGAATCGAATTGGCTGAAGTCTGGCATCTGTGATGCTGGGGACTTCAGGAGGAGGCCGAGATGGATCATCAACTCGGCACTTCTGGCTGAAGATTGTTGCAAATAGTTTCAGCCTTATCTTTCGCACTGATGTGCTGGGCTCTCCCATCATTGAGGATGGGAATATTTGTGCAGCCACTTCCTCCAGTTAGTTGTTTAATTGTCCACCACAATTCTTGACTGGATGTGGCAGGACTGCAGAGCTTAGATCTGATCCGTTGGTTATGGGATCGCTTAGCTCTGTCTATTGCATGCTGCTGACGCAGTTTGGCATGTAAGTAGTCCTGTGTTGAAGCTTCACCAGGTTGACACCTCATTTTTAGGTATGCCTGGTGCTGCTCCTGGCATGCCCTCCTGCACTCTTCATTGAACCAGGGTTGGTCTCCTGGCTTGATGGTAATGGTAGCGTGGGGGATATGCCGGGCCATGAGGTTACAGATTGTGGTTGAATACAATTCTGCTGCTGCTGATGGCCCACAGCGCCTCATGGATGCCCAGTTTTGCATTGCTAGATCTATTCAAAATCTATCCCATTTAGCACGGTGATAGTGCCACACAACACGATGGACGGTATCCTCAATGTGAAGGTGGGACTTCATCTCCACAAGGACTGTGCGGTGGTCACTCCTACCAATACTGTCATGGACAGAAGCATCTGTGGCAGGCAGATTCATGAGGACGAGGTCAAGTATGTTTTTCCCTTGTGTTGGTTCCCCCACCACCTGTCGCAGACCCAGTCTAGCAGATATGTCCTTGAGGACTCAGCCAGCTCGGTCAGTAGTGGTGCTACCGAGCCACTCTCGGTGATGAACATTGAAGTCCCCCACCCAGAGTACATTTTGTGCCCTCGCCACCCTAAGTGCTTCCTCCAAGTGGTGTTCAACATGGAGGAGTACTGAGTCATCAGCTGAGGGAGGGCGGTAGGTGGTAATCAGTATGAGGTTACCTTGCCCATGTTTGACCTGATGCCATGAGACTTCATGGGGTCCGGAGTCGATTTTGAGGACTCCCAGGGCAACTCCCTCTCTACTGTATACCACCGCGCCACCACCTCTGCTTGGTCTGTCCTGCCAGTGAACAAAGAACAAAGAACAACGAACAGTACAGCACAGGAACAGGCCATTCGGCCTTCCAAGCCTGCGCCGATCTTGATGCCTGCCTAAACTAACACCTTCTGCACTTCCGTGTGGAGGGCCCATATCCCTCCATTCCCTTCCTATTCATATATTTGTCAAGATGTCTCTTAAACGTCGCTATCGTATCTGCTTCCACCACCTCCCCTGGCAGCAAGTTCCAGGCACTCACCACCCTCTGTGTAAAAGACTTGCCTCGCACATCCCCTCTAAACTTTGCCCCTCGCACCTTAAACTTATGTCCCCTAGTAACTGACTCTTCCACCCTGGGAAAAAGCTTCTGACTATCCACCCTGTCCATATCTTTGTAAACCTCTATCATGTCGCCCCTCCACCTCCGTCGTTCTAGTGAAAACAATCCGAGTTTTTCCAACCTCTCCTCATAGCTAATGCCCTCCAGACCAGGCAACATCCTGGTAAGCCTCTTCTGTACCCTCTCCAAAACCTCCACGTCCTTCTGGTAGTGTGGCGACCAGAATTGCACGCAATATTCTAAGTGTGGCCTAACTAAGGTTCTGTACAGCTGCAGCATGACTTGCCAATTTTTCTCCTCTATGCCCTGACCGATGAAGGCAAGCATGCCGTATGCCTTCTTGACTACCTTATCCACCTGCGTTGCCACATTCAGTGATCTGTGGACCTGTACACCCAGATCTCTCTGCTTGTCAATACTCCTAAGGGTTCTGCCATTTACTGTATACCGCCCACGTGCATTAGACCTTCCAAAATGCATTACCTCACATTTGTCCGGATTAAACTCCATCTGCCATTTCTCCGCCCAAGTCTCCAACCGATCTATATCCTGCTGTATCCTCTGACAATCCTCATCATTATCCGCAACTCCACCAACCTTTGTGTCGTCCGCAAACTTACTAATCAGACCAGCTACATTTTCCTCCAAATAATTTATATATACTACAAACAGCAAAAGTCCCAGCACTGATATCTTTGGAACACCACTAGTCACATCCCTCCATTCAGAAAAGCACCCTTCCACTGCTACACTCTGTCTTCTATGACAGAGCCAGTTCTGTATCCATCTTGCCAGCTCACCTCTGATCCCGTGTGACTCCACCTTTTGTACCAGTCTGCCATGAGGGACCTTGTCAAAGGCTTTACTGAAGTCCATATAGATAACATCCACTGCCCTTCCTTCATCAATCATCTTTGTCACTTCCTCAAAAAACTCAATCAAATTTATAAGACACGACCTCCCCTTCACAAAACCATGCTGTCTCTCGCTAATAAGTTCGTTTGTTTCCAAATGGGAGTAAATCCTGTCCCGAAGAATCCTCTCTAATAGTTTCCCTACCACTGATGTAAGGCTCACCGGCCTATAATTTCCTGGATTATCCTTACCACCCTTCTTAAACAAAGGATCAACATTGGCTATTCTCCAGTCCTCTGGGACCTCACCTGTAGCCAATGAGGACAGTGGGACAGGACATACCCGGGGATGGTGATGGCAGTGTCTCAGACATTGTCTGTAAGGTATGATTCCGTGAGTATGACTATGTCAGGCTGTTGTTTGACTAGTCTGTGGGACAGCTCTCCCAACTTTGGCACAAGCCCCCAGATGTTAGTAAGGAGGACTTTGCAGGGTCGACAGGGCTGGGTTTGCCGTAGTCATTTCCGGTGCCTAGGTCAATGCCGGGTGGTCCGTCCGGTTTCATTCCTTTTTATTGACTTTGTAGCGGTTAGGTACAACTGAGTGGTTTGCTCGGCCATTTCAGAGGGCATGTAAGAGTTAACCACATTGCTGTGGGTCTGGAGTCACATGTAGGCCAGATCAGGAAAGGACGGCTGATTTCCTTCCCTAAAGGACATTAGTGAACCAGATGGGTTTTTGCAACAATCGACAATGGTTTCATGGCCATCATTAGACTAGCTTTAATTCCAGATCTGTGTGTATTTGTGTCTGTGTCTGTGTGTCGTGTCTGTGTGTGTGCCTGTGTGTGTTTGTGTGTCAGTGGCTGTGTGTGTCTGTGTGTCAGAGTGTCTGTGTCAGTGTGTCTGTGTCTCCATGTCAGTGTCTATGACTGTGAGTCAGTGCCTGTGTGTGTGTGTGTGACACTGTCTCTGTGTGTCTGTGTGTGTGTGTACATCTGTGTGTCAGTGTCTGTGTGTGTGTGTTTGGCTGTGTGTGTTTCTGTGTATCAGTGGCTGTGTGTGTGTCTGTCTGTGTGTCTCTGTGTCAATGTCTGTGTGTGTGGATGTGCGCGCGTATTTGTGTATGTCTGTGTGTGTGTGTCTGTGTGTATATGTCTGTGTGTCAGTGGCTGTGTGTGTGTCTTTGTCTGTGTGTCTGTGAGTGTGTCTGTGTGTATATGTCTGTGTGTCAGTGGCTGTGTGTATGTCTTTGTCTGTGTGTGCGTGTCTTTGTCTGTGTGTCTGTGTCTGTGTGTCTGTGAATGTGCCTGTGTGTGTCGATGTTTCACTGTCTGTATGTGTGTCTGTATGTGTGCGTGTATGTCTGTGTGTCAGTGTCTGTGTGTCTGTATCTGTATATGTGTGTCTGTGCGTGTGTCTCTGTGTGTCAGTGTCTGTCTGTGTGTGTTCCTGTGTGTGTGTATGTTTGTGTGTCAGTGTCTGTGTGTCAGTGTCTGCGTGTCTGTGTGTCAGTGGCTTTGTCTGTGTGTCAGTGTCTGTGAGTGTGTCTGTCTGTGTGTATGTCTGTGTGTCAGTGTCTGTGAGTGTGTCTGTGTGTGTGTATGTCTGTGTGTCAGTGCTTGTGTCAGTGTCTGTGTTTGTGTGTGTCTGTGTGTTTGTGTGTGTCTGTGTTTGTCTGTGTGTCTGTGTGTGTCTGTGTGTCAATGGCTGTATGTGTGTGTGTGTTTCTGTGTGTGTCGATGTTTCACTGTCTATGTTTGTGTCTCTGTGTGTGTGTATGTCTGTGTGTAAGTGTCGGTGTGTCTGTGTGTGTCTGTGCGTGTGTCTTTGTGTGCCAGTGTCTGTGTTTGTGTGTGTCTGTGTGTCAGTGGCTGTGTGTCACAGAATCACAGAATAATACAGCACAGAAGAGGCCCTTCGGCCCATCGAGTCAGCACCCATGCATTAAAGACACCTGACCTGTCTACCTAATCCCATTTGCCAGCACTTGGCCCATAGCCTTGAATGTTATGACGTGCCAAGTGCTCATCCAGGTACTTTTTAAAGGATGTGAGGCAACCCGCTTCTACCACCCTCCCAGGCAGGGCATTCCAGACCGTCACCACCCTCTGAGTAAAAAAGTTCTTCCTCAAATCCCCCTTAAACCTCCTGCACCTCACCTTAAACTTGTGCCCCTTCGTAACTGACCCTTCAGCTAAGGGGAACAGCTGCTCCCTATCCACCCTGTCCATGCCCCTCATAATCTTGTACACCTCATTCAGGTCACCCCTCAGTCTTCTCTGCTCCAGTGAAAACAACCCAAGCCTATCCAACCTCTCTTCATAGCTTAAATGTTCCATCCCAAGCACCATCCTGGTGAATCACCTCTGCACCCCCTCCAGTGCAATCACATCCTTCCTATAATGTGGTGACCAGACTTGCACACAGTATTCCAGCTGTGGCCTTACCAAAGTTCTGTATAACTCCAACATGACCTCCCTGCTTTTGTAATCTATGCCTCGATTGATAAAGGCAAGTGTCCCATATCCCTTTTTCACCACCCTATTAACCTGCCCTTCTGCCTTCAGAGATCTATGGACAAACACGCCAAGGTCCCTTTGTTCCTCGGAACTTCCCAGTGTCAGGCCATTCATTGAATACTTCCATGTCACATTACTCCTTCCAAAGTGCATCACCTCACACTTTTCAGGGTTAATTTCCATCTGCCACATTTCTGCCCATTTGAACATCCCGTCTATAACTTCCTGTAACCTAAGACACTCCACCTCACTGTTAACCACTCGACCAATCTTTGTGTCATCCGTGAACTTACTGATCCTACCCCCCACATAGTCATCTATGTCGTTTATATAAATGACAAACAATCGGGGACCCAGCACAGATCCCTGTGGTACGCCACTGGACACTGGCTTCCAGTCACTAAAACAGCCATCTGTCATCACTCTCTGTCTCCTACAGCAAAGCCAATTTTGAATCCACCTTATCAAGTTACCTTGTATCCCATGTGCATTTGCTTTCTTGATAAGTCTCCCATGTGGGACCTTGTCAAAGGCTTTGCTGAAATCCATGTAAACTACATCAACTGCACTACCCTCATCTACACACCTGGTCACATGCTCAAAAAATTCAATCAAATTTGTTAGGCATGTCCTCCCTCTGACAAAGCCATGCTGACTATTCCTAATCAAATTTTGCCTCTCCAAGTGGAGAGAGATTCTCTCCTTCAGAATTTTCTCCCATAGTTTCCCTCCCACTGACGTGAGACTCACTGGTCTGTAGTTCCCTGGCTTATCTCTACAACCTTTCTTAAATAGTGGGACCACATTAGCTGTTCTCCAGTCCTCTGGCACCTCCCCCGTGGCCAGAGAGGAATTAAAAATTAGGGTCAGAGCCCCTGCAATCTCCACCCTCACCTCCCACAGCATCCTGGGACACAAATCGTCCGGACCTGGAGATTTGTCCACTTCTAAGCCTTCCAAAACCTCCAATACCTTGTCACTCCCTATGACAATTTGCTCAAGAACCTCACAGTCTCTCTCTCTGAGTTCCATATCTACATCCTCATTCTCTTGGGTGAAGACAGATGTGAAGTATTCATTCAACACCCTACCAATGTCCTCTGGCTCCACCCACAGATTTCCCCCTTGGTTCCTAATGGGTCCTACTCTTTCCTTGGTTATCCTCTTCCCGTTGATATACTTATGGAATATCTTGGGATTTTCCCTACTTTTACCAGCCAGTGCTTTCTCGAGTCCCCTCTTTGCTCTCCTAATTGCTTTCTTAAGCTCCATCCTACACTTTCTGTACTCCACTAATGCTTCCATTGATTTGCTCTCCTTGTATTTGCTGAAAGCCTCTCTTTTCCTTCTCATCGTACCCTGAATGTTTCTGGTCATCCATGGTTCTCTGGGCTTGTTGCTCCTAACTATTACCCTCCCCATTTCCTTTTTGAATGCCCTCCACTGCTCTTCTGTAGATTTCCCGACAAGTAACTCTTTCCAGTCTACCTTGGCCAGATCCTGCCTTATTTTACTAAAATTCACTCTTCCCCAATCCAAAACCCTTTTTTGCAACTTGTCTATTTCTTTCTCCATAATAAGCTTAAATTGTACCATGTTGTGGTCGCTATCACCAAAATGTTCCCCAACCAACACATCAACCACCTGTCCGGCTTCATTCCCCAGAATTAGGTCCAGCACTGCACCGTCCCTTGTTGGATTCTTTACACATATGACAAGGGCGGGAAAAATGTACCCAACGTGGCCCTCATCCTGATGACCACCTTCGTGTGTGGCTGCATCAAGCTGTGTGTAGATCCCCAGTACGCAAACTCCAAGTGTCACTACGTGCTGAGGTTCTATCTGTCCCCGGTGTTGCGAAGGATGGGCCTGCTCACATTGCCGAGGAACACTCCATGCAGTTGGGCGGCGCCGTACCACCTATCCTTCGTGGAGCGGTTTCTGCGGGAAAACACCTTTGACCACCGGTCCATCAGGCAGTGGTCTGCACGGAATGTCCTCAAGGGCCGACGGGAAAAGGAAACGGTGGATCCTGTCGGATGGTTCCCCGAGCAGACCGTCAAAATCATTTGGCGGAATGCCTCATCACCAGAACTTTCAAACAAGCACCAAGACGTAGCTTGGCTGGTGGTGAGAAGGGCCCTCCCCGTCAGATCCTTCATGCACACCCGAAGTCTCGCCCCCTCCGCACAGTGCCCCCGCATTGGCTGTGGTGGGGAAGAGATGGTCGCCCACCTCCTCCTGGAATGTGCCTTTGCAAAGCAGGTGTGGAAAGAGATGCAGTGGTTTTTGTCAAGGTTCATCCCAAGCAGCTCTGTAACACAGGAGTCTGTGCTCTACGGGCTGTTCCCAGGGATGCACACCGAGACAAACATCAACTGCTGCTGGAGGACTATCAATTCGGTGAAAGACGCCCTTTGGTCTGCCCGAAACTTGCTGGTCTTCCAGCTCAAAGAGTTGTCCACCGCCGAATGTTGCAGATGAGGAAGGACAGGGGAGGCACGAGTGGAGCATAAACACCAGCATGGAGTGGTTGGGTTGAATGGTCTGAATCTGTGCTGTATATTTGATATAATTATCTGTAACTGTCACATCACAGACACAGTTTGGGTCAGAGTGTATTCAAAGAAGAAAGAACAGGACAGCACAGGAACAGGCCATTCAGCCCTCCAAGCCTGCGCCGATCTTGATGCCTGGCTCAATTAAAAATAATAATAATCATAATCTAGATACATAGTCTAAGCTACAGAGTAATTAAGCCATAGAGTTGTGGGATGAATAAAAAGAAGCTTTGATCAAGGACAGTGACAGGCTCAAAAAGCTAATATGAGACAATGATGAGAAAGGTTGTTGTGTAATAAATGCTGTCAGTAAATCAGTTCAAAGTTTGCTCCAAAAACCAGCTGGCCAATAACAGGCGTGATAACATGGAGAGGTGCAGCAAGGTCTGTGTGAGGGGAGTGTGACCATTTACTTTACACTGCACCCATACTCCAACATCCTGTATGCTCTGAGAACACCTGGGTTACAGCACCTGCTATTTGATTCCCTCCCTCCTCCCTCCTCCGACCAATGACCTCACCTTTAGAGAAACAGCAGGAAGATTTTCAGTTTCAGAGATTTACTCAAACCTGAAGGTGCTTAATGGCCCATTAACTGTAGTCTCAGCAGTAACACAGAGGCAGCAATGGGATCACTGAGCTCTTTGTTCAACAGCTGGATTTACATCCCAACAAATGGAAAGTTCCTCAATGTGGGACAGATACAGAGAGCAGTGTCAGTGCTGTCGTCAGGCTCAGTTAATGCCATTCTCTCCAATGTTACTGTCTCTCCAGGTTACTAACTCCTCTGACACTATTACAGAACAATGTGACAATATACCATCTCCCATGTGTTTGTCTTTACTGAATAAACTCCCTCTACACTGAGCCATCAAACACTCGAATCGAGTCTCTGAATCTTCAGGAGAGGAGGGAACGTGAACCTCAGTGAGAGACTGGGGAGATTTGACAACAGAATTGAGTTCTTTAGAAGGCTGATTGAACTTCAGCCTCACATCAGTGAGTTTAACAGTTAGTTAATGTTTCTGTCCATTTCAAGAACTGAAACTTGATCATTAACATCCCTGAGATCACAGCATCTTGCCCATTACCAAAATGTCATTTCTCAATGAATTCTCCCATTATTCACATCCAAAGCCTGGAATTAGGCAGTGAATTGGCTGATGTTCAGAGTTACAAATTGGGGAGGAGTTAGAGTGTGTTGGGTGGAGCTGGTATACTGCACATTCCAGTAACTATTCCCTGCTCATTGGGAGCTGCAGGAATGTGATTTCAGGGAAAGCTTCAGGATCAATTTGGAAAGTACAGAGCCAGTGATCAGAAGGCTGAGTGTGGAGAAAGGGATTGACAAGTTCCAGGTAAGGCCTTTTTATCCTGAATTACTCCAGTTTCCCACTTTTCCTCTGCTGATGCTTCCACATTGAGAATTTATAGACTCAAACTTTCTTCTCAAAGGCAACACTTACGAACATAAGAATATACGAATTAGGAGCAGGAGTAGGCCACTCGGCCCCTCAAGCCTGCTCAGCTGTTCAATAAGATCATGGCTGAACTGATTGTCACCTCAACTCCACATTCCTGCCTGCCCCGATAACATTTCACCCCCTTGCTTATCAAGAAGCAGCCTTAAAAATATTCAAAGACTCTGCTTCCACTGCCTTTTGAGGAAGGGAATTCCAAAGACCACGACCCTCTGAAAGAAAAATATTGCTCCTCATCTCTGTCTTAAATGGGCGACCCCTTATTTTTAAATGGTGACCCCTAGTTCTAGATTCTCCCACAAGGAGAAACATCCTTTCCACATCCACCCTGTCAAGACCCCTCAGGATCTTCTATGTTTCAATCAAGTCGCCTCTTACTCTCTTAAACTCCAGCCGATGCATGTCTAGCCTGTCCAATCTTTCCGTGGAAGACAGCCCGCCCATTCCAGGTATTAGTCCAGTAAACCTTCTATGTACTGCTTCCAACACTTTTAAATGCTTCCTTAAATAAGGATACCAGTACTGTACACAGTACTCCAGATGTGGTCTCACCAATGCTCTGCATTAACCTTCCAATTTTTATATTCAATTCCCCTTGCGATAAACGATAACATTCTATTAGCTTTCGTAATTACTTGCTGGACCTGCATACTAACCTTTTGTGGTTCATGCACTCGGACACCGAGATCCCTCTGCATCTCAGAGCTCTGTAATCTCTCACCATTTAGATAATATGCTTCTTTTTTATTCTTCCTGCCAAATAGGACAATTTCACATTTTCCCACAGTTTACACATTTGCTAGGTCAGTAAACCTATCTATATCACTTTGTAGCCTCCTTATGTCCTCTTTACAATTAACTTTCCTACCTATCTTTGTGTCATCAGCAAATTTAACAACCATACAAAGAACAAAGAACAGTACAGCACAGGAACAGGCCATTCGGCCCTCCAAGCCTGCACCGATCGTGATGCCTGTTTAAACTAAAACTTTCTGCACTTCCGGGGACCGTATCCCTCTATTCCCATCCTATTCATGTATTTGTCAAGATGCCTCTTAAACGTCGCTATCGTACCTGCTTCCACCATCTCCCCCGGCAGCAAGTTCCAGGCACTCACCACCCTCTGTGTAAAAAACTTGCCTCGCACATCCCCTCTAAACTTTGCCCCTCGCACCTTAAACCTATGTCCCCTAGTAACTGACTCTTTCACCCTGGGAAAAAGCTTCTGACTATCCACTCTGTCCATGCCGCTCATAACTTTGTAAACCTCTATCATGTCGCCCCTCCACCTCCGTCGTTCCAGTGAAAACAATCCAAGTTTATCCAACCTCTCCTCATAGCTAATACCCTCCAGACCAGGCAACATCCTGGTAAACCTCTTCTGTACCCTCTCCAAAACCTCCACGTTCTTCTGGCAGTATGGCAACCAGAATTGTATGCAATATTCCAGGTGTGGCCGAACTAAGGTTCGGTACAGCTGCAACATGGCTTGCCAATTTTTCTCCTCTATGCCCCGACCGATGAAGGCAAGCATGGCGTATGCCTTCTTGACTGTCTTATCCACCTGTGTTGCCACTTTCAGTGACCTGTGGACCTTTGATCCCTTCATCCAAAACATTTATATAAATTGTAAAAAGTTGAGGCTCCAGCACAGATCCCTGTGGCATACTACTCATTGCATCTTGCCAACCAGAAAATGACCCATTTATGCCTACTCTCTGTTTCTTGTTAGCTCGCCAATCTTCTATCCATGCCAATATCTTACCCCCTACACCATGAGCTTTTATTTTCTACAATAACCCTCGATGTGGCACCTTATCAAATGCCTTCTGGAAATCTAAGTACAGTACATCCACCGGTTCTGCTTTATCCTCAGCACTGTTACTTCTTCAAAGAACTCCAATAAATTGGTTAAACATGATTTCCCTTTCACAAAACCAGGTTGACTCTAACTTATTACTTTGAATTTTTCTAAGTATAGCCTTGCTATAATGTCTTTAACAATAGTTTCTAACATTTTCCCTATGGGTGGCACAGTGGCGCAGTTGTTAGCACCACAGCCTCACCGCTCCAGCGACCCGGGTTCAATTCTGGGTACTGCCTGTGTGGAGTTTGCAAGTTCTCCCTGTGTCTGCATGGGTTTCCTCCGGGTGCTCCGGTTTCCTCCCACATGCCAAAGACTTGCTGGTTGATAGGTAAATTGGCCATTAGCAATTGCCCCAAGTATAGGTAGGTGGTAGGGAAACACAGAGACAGGTGGGGATGTGATAAGAATATGGAATTAGTGTTGGATTAGTATAAATGGGTGGTTGATGGTCGGCACAGACTCGGTGGGCCGAAGGGCCTGTTTCAGTGCTGTATCTCTAAAAAAAAGATGTTAACCTAATTGGACTGCAGTTTCCTGCTTTTTGTCTCTCTCCCTTTTTGAATAAAAGAGCAATGTTCCAGTGGGCTGCATTTGCTGACAACGCAGTCACTAGGTGGCGCTGCACTGGCACATACGCAAATGCAGCCTGTTCAACCTAAATGTCACAATCAGCGACGTTCAGGCAGCTGCCAGGATTAAAGATGGCGCTGCTCAAATAATCACACAAAGGCAACGTAAACACATGGCCAGACAGATTGGCTGGATGAGGAATGGCCTGAGAGAGCAGACAGTGGGGGGATTGACCAGAGAGAGCGTGCGGGGGTGGGTGAATGGCCGGAAACAGGAGGCAGGAGGAATGGCCGGAGGGATTGGGATGGGGGGAATTGCTGGAGAGAGTGGGCGGGGGCTGGAATGGTCGGAGAGCGGACAGGGGGGGGGGGGATGGGACAGAGAGAGTGTGCGGGGGTGGGGTGGGGAATGGCCGGAGGCAGGGGGAATGGCTGGAGAGATTGGGATGGGGGGAATTGCTGGAGAGAGTGGGCGGAGGCTGGAATGGTCGGAGAGCGGACAGGGGTGGGGGATGGGACAGAGAGAGTGTGCGGGGGTGGGGTGGGGAATGGCCGGAGGCAGGGGGAATGGCCGGAGAGATTGGGATGGGGGGAATTGCTGGAGAGAGTGGGCGGGCGTTGGAATGGGCGGAGAGCAAGGGCGTGGGTAATAACTGGAGAGATCGAGGCGGGGGTGGGAGGGCGGAATTGATGGGGAGAGTGAGCAGGGGTGGGAGGAGAGCACACCCACCGCAACCAAGGTCTTCTGCCATTCTCTCCCCGTTCTCTCCCCCACACACTGCTCTCTCCCCGCTCTCTCCCCCACACACTGCTCTCTCCCCGACATACGCTCCCTCCCCACTCTCTCCCACACACACCGCTCTCTCCCCACTCTCTCCCCCACACACTGCTCTCTCCCCACTCCCTCCCCCACACCCCGCTCTCTCCCCACTCCCTCCCCCACACACTGCTCTCTCCCCACTCTCTCCCCCACACACTGCTCTCTCCCCACTCCCTCCCCCACACACTGCTCTCTCCCCACTCTCTCCCCCACACACCGCTCTCTTCCCGCTCTCTCCCCCACACACCACTCTCCCCCCCATTCTCTCCCCCACACAACGCCCTCTCCCCACTCTCTCCCCCACACACCGCGCTCTCCCCACTCTCTCCCCTACACACCGCTCTCTCCCCACTCTCTCCCCCACACACTGCTCTCTCCCCACTCCCTCCCCCACACACCGGTATGTAAATAGTCCAACTCGGGAAGGGGCCATACTGGACCTGGTGTTGGGGAATGAGCCCGGCCAGCTGATTGAAGTTTCAGTAGGGGACTACTTTGGGAATAGTGATCACAATTCCATAAGCTTTAAAATACTCATGGACAAAGACGAGAGTGGTCCTAAAGGAAGAGTGCTAAATTGGGGGAAGGCCAACTATACAAAAATTCGGCAGGAGCTGGGAAATGTAGATTGGGAACAGCTGTTTGAAGGTAAATCCACATGTGATATGTGGGAGGCTTTTAAAGAGAGGTTGATTAGCGTGCAGGAGAGACATGTTCCTGTGGAAATGAGAGATAGAAATGGCAAGATTAGGGAACCATGGATGACAGGTGAAATTGTGAGACTAGCTAAGAGGAAAAAGGAAGCATACATAAGGTCCAGGCGGCTGAAGAAAGACGAAGCTTTGAAAGTATATCGGGAATGTAGGACCAATCTGAAACGAGGAATTAAGAGGGCTAAAAGGGGTCATGAAATATCTTTAGCAAACAGGGTTAAGGAAAATCCCAAAGCCTTTTATTCATATATAAGGAGCAAGAGGGTAACTAGAGAAAGGATTGGCCCACTCAAGGACAAAGGAGGAAAGTTATGCATGGAGTCTGAGAAAATGGGTGAGATTCTAAACGAGTACTTTGCATCGGTATTCACCGAGGAGAGGGACATGAAGGATGTTGAGGTTAGGAACAGATGTTTGATTACTCTAGGTCAAGACGGCATAAGGAGGGAGGAAGTATTGGGTGTTCTAAAGGGCATTAAGGTGGACAAGTCCCCAGGTCCGGATGGGATCTATCCCAGGTTACTGAGGGATGTGAGAGAGGAAATAGCTGGGGCCTTAACAGATATCTTTGCAGCATCCTTAAACACGGGTGAGGTCCCGGAGGACTGGAGAATTGCTAATGTTGTTCCCTTGTTTAAGAAGGGTAGCAGGGATAATCCAGGTAATTATAGACCGGTGAGCCTGACGTCAGTGGTAGGGAAGCTGCTGGAGAATATACTGAGGGATAGGATCTATTCCCATTTGAAAGAAAATGGGCTTATCAGGATAGGCAACATGGTTTTGTGCAGGGAAGGTCATGTCTTACCAACTTAATAGAATTCTTTGAGGAAGTGACAAAGTTGATTGATGAGGGAAGGGCTGTAGATGTCATATACATGGACTTCAGTAAGGCATTTGATAAGGTTCCCCATGGTAGGCTGATGGAGAAAGTGAAGGTGCATGGGGTCCAAGGTGTACTAGCTTGCTGGATAAAGAACTGGCTGGGCAACAGGAGACAGAGAGTAGCAGTAGAAGGGAGTTTCTCAAAATGGAGACGTGTGACCAGTGGTGTTCCACAGGGATCCGTGCTGGGAAAACTGTTGTTTGTGATATACATTAATGATTTGGAGGTACGTATAGGTGGTCTGATTAGCAAGTTTGCAGATGACACTAAGGTTGGTGGAGTAGCAGATAGTGAAGGAGACTGTCAGAGAATACAGCAGAATATAGATAGACTGGAGAGTTGGGCAGAGAAATGGCAGATGGAGTTCAATCAGGGCAAATGCGAGGTGATGCATTTTGGAAGATCCAATTCAAGAGTGAACTATACAGTAAATGGAAAAGTCCTGGGGAAAATTGATGTACAGAGAGATTTGGGTGTTCAGGTCCATTGTTCCCTGAAGGTGGCAACGCAGGTCAATAGAGTGGTCAAGAAGGCATACGGCATGCTTTCCTTCATCGGACGGGGTATTGAGTACAAGAGTTGGCAGGTCATGTTACAGTTGTCTGGGACTTTGGTTCGGCCACATTTGGAATACTGCGTGCAGTTCTGGTCGCCACATTACCAAAAGGATGTGGATGCTTTGGAGAGGGTGCAGAGGAGGTTCACCAGGATGTTGCCTGGTATGGAGGGCACTAGATATGAAGAGAGGTTGAGTAGATTAGGATTATTTTCATTAGAAAGATGGAGGTTGAGGGGGGACCTCATTGAGGTGTACAAAATCATGACAGGTATAGACAGGGAGGATCGCAAGAAGGTTTTTCCCAGAGTGGGGGATTCAAATACTAGGGGTCACGAGTTCAAAGTGAGAGGGGAAAAGTTTAGGGGGGATATGCGTGGAAAGTTCTTTATGCAGAGGTTGGTGGGTGCCTGGAACGCGTTGCCAGCGGAGGTGGTAGATGCGGGCACGATAGCGTCTTTTAAGATGTATCTAGACAGATACATGAATGGGCAGGAAGCAAAGAGATACAGACCCTTAGAAAATAGGCGACAGGTTTAGATAGAGGATCTGGATCGGCACAGGCTTGGAGGGCCGAAGGGCCTGTTCCTGTGCTGTAATTTTCTTTGCTTTTTGTTCTTTGTTCTAATAAATCTGGAATTAAAAGCTAATCTAATGATGACCATGAAATCATTGTTGCTTGTTGTAAAAACCCATCTGGTTCACTAATGTCCTTTCGGGAAGGAAATCTGCTGTCCTTACCTGGTCTGGCCGACATGTGACTCCAGACCCACAGCAATGTGGTTAACTCTTACATGCCCTCTGAAATGGCCGAGCAAGCCACTCAGTTGTACCTAACCACTACGAAGTCACTAAAAAGCAATGAAACTGGACGGACCACCCGGCATCGACCTAGGCACCGGAACTGACAACGGTAAACCCAGCCCTGTCGACCCTGCAAATTCCTCCTGACTAATATCTGGGGGCTTGTGCCAAAGTTGGGAGAGCTGTCCCACAGACTAGTCAAGCAACAGCCTGACATAGTCATACGCACGGAATCATACCTTGCAGACAATGTCTGAGACACTGCCATCACCATCCCCGGGTATGTCCTGTCCCACCAGCAGGACAGACCCACCAGAGGTGGTGGCATAGTGGCATACAATAGGGAGGGAGTTGCCCTGGGAGTTGTCGACATCGACTCTGGACCCCATGAAGTCTCATGGCATCAGGTCAAACACGGGCAAGGTAACCACCTACTGATTACCAACTACCGCCCTCCCTCAGCTGATGACTCAGTACTCCTCCATGTTGAACAGCACTTGGAGGAAGCACTTAGGGTGGCAAGGGCACAAAATGTACTCTGGGTGGGGGACTTCAATGTCCATCACCAAGAGTGGCTCGGTAGCACCACTACTGACAGAGCTGGCTGAGTCCCAAAGGACATAGCTGCTAGACTGGGTCTGCGGCAGGTGGTGGGGGAACCAACAAGAGGGAAAAACATACTTGACCTCGTCCTCACCAATCTGCCTGCCGCAGATGCTTCTGTCCATGACAGTATTGGTAGGAGTGACCACCGCACAGTCCTTGTGGAGAAGAAGTCCCGCCTTCACATTGTGCATACCATCCATCGTGTTGTGTGGCACTATCACCGTGCTAAATGGGATAGATTCCGAACAGATCTAGCAGTGCAAAACTGGGCATCCATGAGGCGCTGTGGGCCATCAGCAGCAGCAGAATTGTACTCAACCACAATCTGCAACCTCATGGCCCGGCATATCCCCCACTCTACCATTTCCATCAAACCAGGAAACCAACCCTGGTTCAATGAAGAGTGCAGGAGGGCATGCTAGGAGCAGCACCAGGCAAACCTCAAAATGAGGTGTCAACCTGGTGAAGCTACAACCCAGGACTACGTGCATGCCAAACTGCGTAAACAGCATGCAATAGACAGAGCGAAGCGATCCCAAAACCAACGGATCAGATCCAAGCTCTGCTGTCCTGCCACATCCAGCCGTGAATGGTGGTGGACAATTAAACAACCAACTGGAGGAGGTGGCTGCACAAATATCCCCATCCTCAATGATGGGTGAGCCCAGCACATCAGTGCAAAAGATAAGGCTGAAGCATTTGCACCAATCTTCAGCCAGAAGTGCCGAGTTGATGATCCATCTCAGCCTCCTCCTGAAGTCCCCAGCATCACAGATGCCAGACTTCAGCCAATTCGATTCACTCCACGTGATATCAAGAAATGACTGAAGGCACTGGATACTGCAAAAGCTATGGGCCCTGACAATATTCCGGCAATAGTACGGAAGACCCGTGCTCCAGAACTTGCCGCACCCCTAGCCAAGCTGTTACAGTACAGCTACGACACTGGCATCTACCCTGTAATGTGGAAAATTGCCCAGGTATGTCCTGTGCACAAAAAGCAGGACAAGTCCAACCCGGCCAATTACCGCCCCATCAGTCTACTCTCAATCATCAGTAAAGTGATGGAAGGTGTCATCAACAGTGCCATCAAGTGGCACTTGCTTAGCAATAACCTGCTCAGTGACGCTCAGTTTGGGTTCCGCCAGGGCCACTCAGCTCCTGACCTCATTACAGCCTTGGTTCAAACATGGACAAAAGAGCTGAACTCAGGAGGTGAGGTGAGAGTGGCTGCCCTTGACATCAAGGCAGCATTTGACCGAGTATGGCATCAAGGAGCCCCAGCAAAACTGAGGTCAATAGGAATTAGGGGGAAAACCCTCTGCTGGCTGGAGTCATACCTAGCGCAAATAAAATGGTTGTGGTTATTGGAGGTCAATCATCTGAGCTCCAGGACATCACTGCAGGAGTTCCTCAGGGTAGTGTCCTCGGCCCAACCATCTTCAGCTGCTTCATCAATGACCTTCCTTCAATCATAAGGTCAGAAGTGGGGACGTTCGCTGATGATTGCATAATGTTCAGCACCATTCGTGACTCCTCAGATACTGAAGCAGTCCGAACTGGCTCAGTCACAGAAGACAGAGGGGAACAGTGGATGGGTGTTTTTCTGAATGGAGGGATGTGACTAGTGGTGTTCCGTAGGGATCAGTGCTGGGACCTTTGCTGTTTGTAGTATATATAAATGATTTGGAGGAAAATGTAGCATGGTCTGATTAGTAAGTTTGCGGACGACACAAAGGTTGGTGAAGTTGCGGATAATGATGAGGATTGTCAGAGGATACAACAGGATAAAGATCGGTTGGAGACTTGAGCGGAGAAATGTCAGATGGAGTTTAATCCGGACAAATGTGAGGTAATGCATTTTGGAAGATCTAATACAGGTGGGAAGTATACAGTAAATGGCAGAACCCTTAGGAGTATTGACAGGCAGAGAGATCTGGGCGTACAGGTCCACAGGTCACTGAAAGTGGCAACGCAGGTGGATAAGGTAGTCAAGAAGGCATACGGCATGCTTGCCTTCATCGGTCGGGGCAGAGAGTATAAAAATTGGCAAGTCATGCTGCAGCTGTACAGAACCTTTATTAGGCCACACTTAGAATATTGATTGCAATTCTGGTCGCCACACTACCAGAAGGACGTGGAGGCTTTGGAGAGGGTACAGAAGAGGTTTACCAGCATGTTGCCTGGTCTGGAGGGCATTAGCTATGAGGAGAGGTTGGATAAACTCAGATTGTTTTCACTGGAACGACGGAGGTGGAGGGGCGACATGATAGAGGTTTACAAAGTTATAAGCGGCATGGACAGAGTGGATAGTCAGAAGCTTTTTCCCAGGGTGCAAGAGTCAGTTACTAGGGGACATAGGTTTAAGGTGCGAGGGGCAAAGTTTAGAGGGGATGTGCGAGGCAAGTGTTTTCCACAGAGGATGGTGAGTGCCTGGAACTTGCTGCCGGGGGAGGTGGTGGAAGCAGATACAATAGCGACGTTTAAGAGACATCTTGACAAATATATGAATAGGATGGGAATAGAGGGATCTGGGCCTCGGAAGTGCAGAAGGTGTTAGTTTCGGCAGGCATCAAGATCGGCGCAGGCTTGGAGGGCCGAATGGCCTGTTCCTGTGCTGTACTGTTCTTTGTTCTTTGTTCTTTATGTAGAAATGCAGCAAGACCTGGACGATATCCAGGCTTCGGCTGATAAGTGGCAAGTAACATTCGCACCACACAAGTGCCAGGCAATTACCATCTCCAACAAGAGAGAATCTAACCATCTCCCCTTGACATTCAACGGCATTACCATCGCTGAATCCCCCACTATCAACATCCCAGGGGCTACCATTGACCAGAAACTGAACTGGAGTAGCCATATTAATACCGTGGCTACAAGAGCAGGTCAGAGGCCAGGAATCCTGTGGCGAGTAACTCACCACCTGACTCCCCAAAACCTGTCCACCATCTACAAGGCACAAGTCAGGAGTGTGATGGAATACTCTCCACTTGCCTGGATGGGTGCAGCTCCAACAACACTCAAGAAGCTCGACACCATCCAGGACAAAGCAGCCCGCTTGATTGGCACCCCATACAAACATTCAATCCCTCCACCACCGACGCACAGTGGCAACAGTGTGTACCATCTACAAGATGCACTGCAGCAATGCACCAAGGCTCCTTAGACAGCACTTTCCAAACCCGCGACCTCTACCAACTAGAAGGACAAGGGCAGAAAATACATGGGAACACCACCACCCGCAATTCCCCTCCAAGTCACACACCATCCTGACTTGGAACTATATCGCCGTTCCTTCACTGTCGCTGGGTCAAAATCCTGGAACTCCATTCCGAACAACACTGTGGGTCTACCTACCCCAAATGGACTGCAGCGGTTCAAGAAGGCAGAATTTTCCACACTACGAGCGTCAGGCTGACTGGACTACAATTCCCTGTTTTCTCTCTACCTCCCTTTTTAAATAGTGGGGTTACATTAGCTACCCTCCAATCTGTAGGAACTGTTCCAGAGCACAAACAGGCTTTCTTAGGTTTAAAGAAGACAAGTGAAATTTATTAAAAATAAAACTTAAACTCTAATTCAGTTAACATGCTAGCATGCATACATGATACACGCATGCAGATGGGGACAGAAAAGAGCAGAAGAAAAAATAAAGTCAAGATGTTTGAGGCAATATCTGAAGGGTTTCTTGTTACTGTGTTTCGGGTTCACTGCAATCCTTTTAGTTTAGTTAGTTTAGAGATGCAGCACTGAAACAGGCCCTTCGGCCCACCGAGTCTGTGCCACCCATCAACCACCCATTTATACTAATCCTACACTAATTCCATATTCCTACCACATCCCCACCTGTCCCTATATTTCCCTACCACCTACCTATACTAGGGGCAATTGCTAATGGCCAATTTACCTATCAACCTGCAAGTCTTTGGCATGTAGGAGGAAACCAGAGCACCCGGAGGAAACCCACACAGACACAGGGAGACTTGCAAACTCCACACAGGCAGTGCCCAGAATTGAACCCGGGTCGCTGGAGCTGTGAGGCTGCGGTGCTAACCACTGTGCCACTGTGCCGCCCCTGATAATAGGTAGTTCTTGCTTGCAGGTAACTCTTGCTTTTTGTTGGGGCCCAGTATTCTTCTTAAATCTTTTCACTGTACAAGACTTTTCTCTCTTGGGGTTCATGTGTCTTCAATGGATTCCAAAGCTGGTGAGAAAGAGATGGAAGAGACAGGAGAGAGATGTTCTCAATTCAGGAGCCAGCAACAAGGAGCTTGCTGAGTTCAAATTCTCTGTGGCCAATTTAAAACTCTCAGTTCAAAACTCTGCAACAGGCTGTTAGTCATGTGACTAAACTGGTCTGACCACATCTTCCGTGTATTGGGAGCAGGGACTGGTTCTTTTGTTCCAACACTGTCTGCTAGTATGCAAAAATGTCTTTCCGGTGAGGGGCCTGGCAATTCATTGTAATAGGCCCTCTTTTCTTCCCAGCAACAATTTGAAGTTTCATGTCCATGTGGTGAAATTAATGTGCCTCATTCTTGGCAGGTGGGGGCCTGCATGACACCTCCATCCCAGGGGAATGAAATGCAATTTGAAAAAAGGCACATTTCATTAACAGGTTTGAGAGAAATATAAGATACAAGATCCAGAAAACCATGCATTTCTCTCATTCATTTCCATTCATTCATGAATCCTAAAGCTTATTAAAATTGTTTTTTCTGGGTGCTAGTGCTGCTTTAATTTCCCCTTTTTGGCATCCCAGTAAACATGTGGTTCTTTGGGGAAGTTTTTCCTCAGTTTACCCATTGCCATGACTGCCCAGGCTCTTTGGTTGATGGTTGAGGTCAGTTTTTTCAGAAGAGTTCGTAGTGGGCGGGTCTATCCTGAACATTCTTTCAGTGCTTTGCTGAGTCATGCAAAGGCTTTTGACTTTAGGGGATGGCTGTGGAGGAGGATTCTTTGTTAATCTCCCCTTTGTTCTCTGGGACATTTCTGCCTGCAGGTATTTGTGCAGACCTGACTGGACTCCCCTGTGGCACTTCGACTCGGTGAGGCATCACCCTCACATTTTCTCTGCTCCCCAGATGTCTTTCTTTGTCTCTGCAGGTTCCTGTAAATGCTGTTAGCAACTCTTGTGGGGTGCTTCTAGTGTCTGCATTTACCTAGGAGGATGTGGGGTCTAAGTTTTCACATTTTTCAGGGTTGGCTGCCCGGACAGTAGGGGTTTTCATCCAGGATTCCTCCTGGACTTCCTTTTACCTGCACTCTTGGTCACTCTTTCCCCTTCTCTTTCTAAACTTTTGCCAGTCTTGTACCTGCCTGTCCCCTTTGTTCTCAGCGGGGGTCCTTACAGTTCACCAGCCCTCTGCAGGAGGGTCTGCCTAACACCGGTACAGGACTTAGGGGTACAGATTTCACTGTAGGTGGGGGTTTCAACTCAAACTGGCACATGTGGCAACTCCTGCAGTACTCCACCACATCTTTGTGGAGTTTTGGCCAGTCTGTCTTATGCAGGCTTTGGTCTTTTGTATACCGACATGTACAGCCACTGAAGTTTTGTGGGCCCTTCTTAATATTTCTCCCCGGTACCTCTGTGCCACCACTAACTGCGATGGACAGGGATCTCACTTGTAGACTGTGGGATGGAATAGGATTTCACACAGGGAATGTGGGATGGACTGGGATCTCACACAGGAAATGTGGGATGGTCTGGAATCTCACACAGGGAATGTGGGATGGACTGGGATATCACACAGAAAATGTCGGATGGACTGGGATCTCACACAGGCAATGTGGGATGGACTGGGACCTCACACAGGGAATGTGGGATGGACTGGGATATCACACAGAAAATGTGGGATGGACTGGGATCTCACACAGGGAATGTGGGATGGACTGGGATCTCACACAGGGAATGTGGGATGGTCTGGGATCTCACACAGGGAATGTGGGATGGACAGGGATCTCACTTGTGGACTGTGGGATGGAATAGGATTTCACACAGGGAATCTGGGATAGACTGGGATCTCACACAGGGAATGTGGGATGGATGGGGATCTCACACGTGGACTGTGGGATGGACTGGGATCTCACACAGGGAATGTGGGATAGATTGGGATCCCACATGTGGACTGTGAAATGGACTGGGATCTCACACAGGGAATGTGGGAGAGACTGGGATCTCACACAGGGAATGTGGGACAGACTGGGATCTCACACAGGGACTGTGGAATGGACTGGAATCTCACACAGGGAATGTGGGATGGACTGGTATATCACACAGAAAATATCGGATGGACTGGGATCTCACACAGGGACTGTGGAATGGACTGGGATCTCACACAGGGAATGTGGGATGGACTGGGATATCACACAGAAAATGTCGGATGGACTGGGATCTCACACAGGCAATGTGGAATGGACTGGGACCTCACACAGGGAATGTGGGATGGACTGGGATATCACACAGAAAATTTGGGATGGACTGGGATATCACACAGGGAATGTGGGATGGACTGGGACCTCACACAGGGAATGTGGGATGGACTGGGATCTCACACAGGGAATGTGGGATGGTCTGGGATCTCACACAGGGAATGTGGGATGGACAGGGATCTCACTTGTGGACTGTGGGATGGAATAGGATTTCACACAGGGAATGTGGGATAGACTGGGATCTCACACAGGGAATGTGGGATGGATTGGGATCCCACATGTGGACTGTGAAATGGACTGGGATCTCACACAGGGTCTGTGGGATGGACTGGGATCTCAGTCGTGGACTGTGGGATAGACAGGGATCCCACACAGGGAATGTGGGAGAGACTGGGATCTCACACAGGGAATGTGGGATGGACTGGGATCTCACACAGGGAATGTGGGATGGACTGGGATCCCACACGTGGACTGTGAAATGGACTGGGATCTCACACAGGGAATGTGGGACAGACTGGGATCTCACACAGGGAATGTGGGATGGACTCGGATCTCACACAGGGAATGTGGGATGGACAGGGTTTTCACTTGTGGACTGTGGGATGGACTAGGATTTCACACAGGGAATGTGGGATAGACTGGGATCTCACACAGGGAATGTGGGATGGACTGGGATCTCAGTCGTGGACTGTGGGATGGACTGGGATCTCACACAGGGAATGTGGGATGGACTGGGATCTCAGTCGTGGACTGTGGGATGGACTGGAATTTCACCCATAGCACAGTAAGAAAGAAAAGAAGGAAATTTATATCGTGCCTTTCATGGCCTCATGTTGTCCCCAAGACCCAGACAGCAGGTGAAGGATGTCACTCTAGAATTGACCTTTATAGCCACTCCAGGCGCTGCTCCGCACACCACTGACCACCTCCAGGCGCGTACCCATTGTCTCTCGAGATAAGGAGGCCAAAGAGAGTATAAATGGGTGGTTGGTGGTCGGCACAGACTTGGTGGGCCGAAGGGCCTGTTTCAGTGCTGTATCTCTAAACTAAACTAAAAACTAAACTAAAATCCCCCATCTCTGGAACCATTCTGGTAAATCTCCTCTGCACATTCTCAAGGACTCTCACATCCTTCCTAAAGTGTGGTGACCAGAACTGGACACAGTACTCCAGTTGGGGCCCAAATAGAGTTTTGCAAAGGTTCAGCAGAACCTCCCTGCTTTTGTAATCAATGTTTCTATTTATGAAGCCCAAGATGCAAAACGCTTTGATAATTACTCTCTCAATATGTCCTGCCACCTTCAAATAGCTAGGCACATGCACCCCCAGGTTCCTCTGTTCCTCTACACTCTTTAGAACTGTGCCATTAAGTATATATTGCCTCTCCCTATTCTTTCTGCCAAAATGCATCACCTCACAATTCTCAGTATTAAATTCCATCTGTCACCTGTCTGCCCATTCTGCTAGCCTATCTATATCCTGTTGTATTTGATTGACATCATCATTGTCTGCCACATCTTCAAGTTTGGTATAATCGGCAAATTTGAACTTTTACTCTGTATTCCAATATACAAGTCATTTTTCATCACAAAACAAAAGCAGTGGTTCTAGCACTGACCGTCAGGGAACACCACTATCAGTCTACCATCATCCAGTCTGAAAAACAATTATTTGCCATGACTCGCTGTTTTCTGTACTGAAGACAACTTTTTATCCAAGCTGACACTGACCCTCCTATTCCATGAGCCTCACTTTTGTTGACCATCCTTTTAGGTGGCATTTTGTCAAATGTTTTCTTAAAATCCATATTGACAACATCCACCACATTCCCTTCATAAACCTTCTCAGTTACTCCATCAAAAAACACAATTAGATTCGTCAAGTACGTTCTGCCTTTTACAAATCTCTCTTTTACAAGGCATTCCCTAATTAACCCAACCCTCTCCAAGTGCCTGTTGATTTATTTCCCTGATTATTATTTCTAAAACCTTACACACACTGATGTTAAAGTGACCAGCCTGTAGTTGCTAGCACTGTCCTTATACACTTTCTTGAATAAGGGTGTCACATTTCCCACTCTCCAATCCTCTACCTCCTCCCAAGTTTCTTGTGAAGATTGTAAGATTATGACAAGCCCTTCCACTATCTCAAATCCCACTTCCTTTAGCAAACTGGAATATCGCCAACCGGACCAGGAGATTTATCCACTCTAAGCATAGCCAGCCTTTCCAGGATGTTCTGCCTCTCAGTTTTCACTCCATCCATTACCTCTACCATCTCCACTTCGATTGATACTTTGTCAGCATCCTCTTCTTTAGTAAACACCGATTCAAAGTACTAAAATATTCGAGCCTTGCCCTGCACCTCTCAGCATATATCACCCTCGTTCTCCCTACTCGCCCCCAACCCGCCTCTTACTACCTGCTTACTATTTACATGCTGGCAGATTTTTGGATTCCCTTTTATGTTAACTGCCATTATATTCTCATATTCTCTCTTTGCCAATCATATTTTCCTCGTCACATTTCCTCAGCTTATTGTATTTGTCCCAGTCCTTGTTGAAGAATTCATCTGACATGCATCAAACACCCTTTTTTGTGTTTCATCATATTCTCCCTCGTCATCCAAGGAGCCCTGGTTTTGGTTCCCTTGTTGGAATGTACCTAGCCTGTACCTGAAATATCTCCTCCTTAAAGACCACCCATTGTTCCATGTTACAGTTCATCCTCAGTCTTGGGTTCCATTTAACCCTGGATAGATTCCACCCACCCCACCTTCCACTTTAGATGTTCTAGAACAAAGAACAGTACAGCACAGGAACAGGCCATTCGGCCCTCCAAGCCTGCGCCGATCTTGATGCCTGTCTAAACTAAAACCTTCTGCACTTCCGGGGCCCATATCCCTCTATTCCCATCCTATTCATGTATTTGTCAAGATGTCTCTTAAACGTCGCTATCGTATCTGCTTCCACCACCTCCCCCGGCAGCACGTTCCAGGCACTCACCACCCTCTGTGTAAAAAACTTGCCTCGTACATCCCCTCTAAACTTTGCCCCTCGCACCTTAAACCTATGACCCCTAGTAACTGACTCTTCCACCCTGGGAAAAAGCTTCTGACTATCCACTCTGTCCATGCCGCTTATAACTTTGTAAACCTCTATCATGTTGCCCCTCCACCTCCGTCGTTCCAGTTAAAACAATCCGAATTTATCCAACCTCTCCTCATAGCTAATACCCTCCAGACCAGGCAACATCCTGGTAAACCTCCTCTGTACCCTTTCCAAAGCCTCCACGTCCGTCTGGTAGTGTGGCGATTAGAATTGCACGCAATATTCTAAGTGTGGCCGAACTAAGGTTCTGTACAGATGCAACATGACTTGCCAATTTTTATACTCGATACCCCGACCGATGAAGGCAAGCATGCCGTATGCCTTCTTGACTACCTTATCCACCTGCGTTGCCAATTTCAGTGACCTGTGGACCTGTACGCCCAGATCTCTCTGCCTGTCAATACTGTTTAGTTTAGAGATACAGCACTGAAACAGGCCCTTCGGCCCACCAAGTCTGTGCCGACCATCAACCACCCATTTATACTAATCCTACACTAATCCCATATTCCTACCACATCCCCACCTGTCCCTATATTTCCCTGCCACCTACCTATACTAGGGCCAATTTATAATGGCCAATTTACCTACCAACCTGCAAGTCTTTTGGCATGTGGGAGGAAACCGGAGCACCCGGAGAAAACCCACGCAGACACAGGGAGAACTTGCAAACTCCTAAGGGTTCTGCCATTTACTGTATACTTCCCACCTGTATGAGATCTTCCAAAATGCATTACCTCACATTTGTCCGGATTAAACTCCATCTGCCATTTCTCCGCCCAAGTCTCCAAACCGATCTATATCCTGCTGTATCCTCTGACAATCCTCATCATTATCCGCAACTCCACCAACCTTTGTGTCGTCCGCAAACTTACTAATCAGACCAGCTACATTTTCCTCCAAATCATTTATATATACTACAAACAGCAAAGGTCCCAGCACAGATCCCTGCGGAACACCACTAGTCACCTCCCTCCATTCAGAAAAGCACCCTTCCACTGCTCCCCTCTGTCTTCTATGACCGAGCCAGTTCTGTATCCATCTTGCCAGCTCACCTCTGATCCCATGTGACTTCACCTTTTGTATCAGTCTGCCATGAGGGACCTTGTCAAAGGCTTTACTGAACATCCACTGCCCTTCCTTCATCAATTATCTTTGTCACTTCCTCAAAAACTCATTCAAATTAGTGAGACACGACCTCCCCTTCACAAAACCATGCTGCCTCTTGCTAATAAGTCCATTTGTTTCCAAATGGGAATAAATCCTGTCCCAAAGAATCCTCTGTAATAATTTCCCTACCGCTGACGTAAGGCTCACCAGCCTATAATTTCCTGGATTATCCTTGCTTCTACTTTAGATTGTTCCTTGTTCTTCTCCATTACAAATCTAAACCTTACGATATGTTGATCACTCTTACCCAAGTGCCCCCCACAGACACTTGGTCAATTTAATCCACCTCATTTCCCAGCACCTGACCAGCAATGCCTCCTTCCTAGTTGGACCAAGAACATACTGGTCAAGGAAGTTCTCCTGAACACATTTCAGAATTTCCTCCTCTCCTTAATCTTTATTCCAATCTATATTTGAGTAATTAAAGTCCCCCAATATCACCACTCTATAGTTCTTGCACATCTCTGTGATTTTCCTGCAGATATTCTTCTCCAGCTCTCTCTCTGAATTTGGAGGCCTATAGAATATCCCCAGTCGTGCGATCATCGCCTTTTTGCTTCTCAACTCGAAACAAATGGATTCCGGCTTTGCCTCTCCAGGACATCCACCCTTTTCAACTCCACAATATCTTCCCTAATCAGTACAGCCACCTCACCTCCCTTTGTTTCTTTCCCTATCTTTTCTGAACCCTTTATATTCTTCAATATTAAGTACCCAATCTTCACCATTTTTCAGCCACTTTTCCATTATTGCAGCTACATCAGATTCCCACATGTATATCTGTGCTTGTAGCTCACCAACCTTATTTACCACACTTTGTGCATTTCCATGCATGCATTCTAAACCTGTCTTTGTATTCTTCGTAGTACTTCTTAGTCAGTTTCTGTCTGATGTGGTACTCCTTCCTTCTTTAGTACTATCCAACACTCTCACATGAGAGAGATACAGCACTGAAATGGGCCCTTCGGCCCACTGAGTCTGTGCCGACCATCAACCGCCCATTTATACTAATCCTACATTAATCCCATATTCCCTACTCCATCCCCTCCTTCCCTCAATTCTCCTACCACCGACCGACACTCGGGGCAATTTATAATGGCCAATTTACCTATCAACCTGCAAGTCTTTGGCTGTGGGAGGAAACGAGAGCACCCGGCGGAGAACTTGCAAACTCCGCACAGGCAGTACCCAGAACCGAACCAGGGTCGCTGGAGCTAAAAGGCTGCAGTGCTAACCACCGTGCCACTGTGCCACCCCTCTTATGCACCTTATTCCTCTTTGTTCCTTCTATATGCTGGTGGCCATCCTGTCAATTCAGTTAAAACCCTCAACCACATGAGTAAAAGTCTACATGAGGACATTGGTCCGAGTCCTGTTGACATGCATCACATCCCTTTGAATAGGTGGTTCCTGCCCCAGAACTGGTTCCAATGCCCCAAGAATCTGAAGCCCTCACTCCTGCACCGTGCTTCAAACTACAAGTCTAGAACTGTCTAGGCTCATAGTCTGAGGATAATTGGTCAGTCATTTAGGACTGGCATGAGTAGAAATGTCTTCACTTGTAAGATTGTGAAGCTTTGGAATTGTCTATTCCAGAGAGTTGTCAATTCTCATTTATTGAGGATATTCAAGACTGAGATTGATAGATTTTGCAGACTAAGGGAATTAAGGGAGATGGGGATAGTGTGGGAATGTGGAGTTGAGATAGATAATGAGTTATGACCTTATTGACTGTCCTACTCCAGTTCCTATTTGTTATGTTCTTTATGTCCTTTCTTACATGTATGTGTTCTGGACACGTAGACATCAGAAGGGCTCCATCAAATGTTAGTGAGGATGGGGTTGAAATGACATTGAGTTTACAGCTCAGGAACAGGCCATTTGGACTGACAGATATATAGCAGTGTTTATACTCCAGACAAACCTCAAAAGAACAAAGAACAGTACAGCATAAGAACAGGCCATTCGGCCCCCCAAGCCTGCGCTGAACTCCCACCTTATCTCATCTCACACCATTAACATATCCTATTCCTTTCTCCCTCATGTGTTTATCTAGCTTCCACTTAAATGTATCTATAATATTCACCTCAACCACTCCGGGGTAGTGAGTTCCACATTCTCACCACTCTCTGGGTAAAGACATTTCTCCTGAATTCCCTGTTGGATGTATTTCGATTTATTGCCCCAGTTCTGGATTCCTCACAAGTGGAAACATTTTCTCAACATCAGCCTATCAAATGTCTTCCGAATTTAAAGACCACTTTCTGGTCACCCCTCAGCCTTCTCTTTTCTACAGAAAAGAATCTAGCTGATCTTTCCTCATCGAAAAACCTCTCACTTCTGGTGTTGTCATTGTAAATCTTTTTTCACCACCTCCAGTGCTTTGCTCATGTTTTCATATATATGGAGAGCAGAACTCGACAGAGTATTCCTGCAAAACACACACATTGCCAGGGCAACGCATTGGTCAGTTATCCCAGAAACAGGGCAGTCAGTTATCCCGGAAACTGGGCAGTCAGTTATCCCGGAAACTGGGTGGGCAGTTACCCCGGAAACAGGGTGTTCAGTTACCCCGGAAACAGGGCGGTCAGTTACCCTGGAAACAGGGCAGTCAGTTATCCGGGAAACAGGGCGGTCAGTTACCCTGGAAACAGGGTGATCAGTTACCCCGGAAACAGGGCGGTCAGTTACACTGGAAATAGGGTGGTCAGTTACCCTGGAAACACGGTGATCAGTTACCCCGGAAACAGGGCGGACAGTTATCCTGGAAACTGGGCGGGCAGTTACCTCGGAAACAGGGTGATCAGTTACCCCGGAAACAGGGCGGTCAGTTACCCTGGAAACAGGGCACTCAGTTATCCGGGAAACAGGGCGGTCAATTACCTTGGAAACAGGGCGGTCAGTTACCACGGAAACAGGGCAGTCAGTTACACTGGAAACAGGGCAGTCAGTTATCCCAGAAAAAGGGCGGTCACTTACCCCAGAAACAGGGTGATCAGTTACCCCGGAAACAGGGCAGTCAGTTATCCCGGAAACAGGACGGTCAGTTACCCCGGAAACAGGGTGATCAGTTACCCTGGAAACAGGGCAGTCAGTTATCCCGGAAACAGGGCAGTCAGTTACCCTGGAAACAGGGCCGTCAGTTATCCCGGAAACAGGGCATCGGTAACCCCGGAAACAGGGCAGTCAGTTACCCCGGAAACAGGGCAGTCAGTTACCCTGGAAGCAGGGCAATCAGTTATCCCGGAAACAGGGCATCGGTAACCCCAGAAACAGGGCAGTCAGTTACCCCGGAAACAGGGTGATCAGTTATCCCGGAAACAGGGTGATCAGTTATCCCGGAAACAGGGCGGTCAGTTACCCCGAAAACAGGGCAGTCAGTTACCCCGGAAACAGGGTGATCAGTTACCCCAGAAACAGGGTGATCAGTTACCCTGGAAATAGGGCGGTCAGTTACCCTGGAAACAGGGCAGTCAGTTACCCCGGAAACAGGGCAGTCAGTTACCCCGGAAACAGGGCGGTCAGTTATCCCGGAAACAGGGTGATCAGTTACCCTGGAAACAGAGCAGTCAGTTAGCCCGGAAACAGGACGTTCAGTTACCCCGGAAACAGGGCGGTTAATTCCCCCAGAAACAGGGCGATCAGTTACCCTGGAAACAAGGTGACCAGTTACACTGGAAACTGGGCAGTCAGTTACCCTGGAAACAGCCAGTCAGTTACCCTCGAAACAGGGCGGTCAGTTACCCTGGAAACAGGGCAGTCAGTTATCCCGGAAACAGGGTGATCAGATCCCCTGGAAACAGGGCGATCAGTTACCCTGGAAACAGGGTGATCAGTTACCCTAGAAACTGGACAGTCAGTTACCCTGGAAACATGGCAGTCAGTTATTCCGGAAACAGGGTGATCAGTTACCCTGGAAACTGGGCAGTCAGTTACCCTGGAAACAGCCAGTCAGTTACCCTGGAAACAGGGCGGTCAGTTACCCTGGAAACAGGGCAGTCAGTTATCCCGGAAACAGGACGTTCAGTTACCCCGGAAACAGGGCGGTTAATTCCCCCAGAAACAGGGCGATCAGTTACTCTGGAAACAGGGTGACCAGTTACACTGGAAACTGGGCAGTCAGTTACCCTGGAAACAGCCAGTCAGTTACCCTCGAAACAGGGCGGTCAGTTACCCTGGAAACAGGGCAGTCAGTTATCCCGGAAACAGGGTGATCAGATCCCCTGGAAACAGGGCGATCAGTTACCCTGGAAACAGGGTGATCAGTTACCCTGGAAACTGGACAGTCAGTTACCCTGGAAACAGGGCAGTCAGTTATTCCGGAAACAGGGTGATCAGTTACCCTGGAAACTGGGCAGTCAGTTACCCTGGAAAAAGCCAGTCAGTTACCCTGGAAACAGGGCGGTCAGTTACCCTGGAAACAGGGCAGTCAGTTTTCCCGGAAACAGGGTGATCAGTTACCCTGGAAACTGGGCAGTCAGTTACCACGGAAACAGGGTGGTCAGTTAACCTAGAAACAGGGCAGTCAGTTACCCCGGAAACAGGGTAGTCAGTTACCCTGGAAACAGGGCAGTCAGTTACCCTGGAAAAAGTGTGGTCAGTTACCCAGGAGACAGGGCAGTCAGTTATCTCGGAAACAGTGTGATCAGTTACCCTGGAAACTGGGCAGTCAGTTATCCCGGAAACAGGGAGGCCAGTTACCGTGGAAAAAGGGCAGTCAGTTATCCTGGAAACAGGGCAGTCAGTTAACCTGGAAGCAGGGCGGTCAGTTACCCCGGAAAAAGGGCGGTCAGTTATCCTGGAAACAGGGCGGTCAGTTACACCGGAAACAGGGAGATCAGTTACCCCGGAAACAGGGCGGTTAGTTACCCTGGAAACAGGGCAGTCAGTTACCCTGGATACAGGGCAGTCAGTAAACCTGGAAACAGGGCAGTCAGTAATCCTGGAAACAGGGCATTCAGTTATCCTGGAAACAGGGCGGTCAGCTACCCCGGAAATAGGGCGGTCAGTTACCCCGGAAACAGGGAGTTCAGTTACCCCTGAAACAGGGCAGTCAGTTACCCTGGAAGCAGGGCAGTCAGTTATCCTGGAAACAGCCAGTCAGTTACCCTGGAAACAGGGCGGTCAGTTACCCTGGAAACAGGGCAGTCAGTTATCCCGGAAACAGGGTGATCAGTTCCCCTGGAAACAGGGCGATCAGTTATCCTGGAAACAGGGTGATCAGTTACCCTGGAAACAGGGCAGTCAGTTATTCCGGAAACAGGGGGATCAGTTACCCTGGAAAGTGGGTAGTCAGTTACCCTGGAAACAGCCAGTCAGTTACCCTGGAAACAGGGCGGTCAGTTACCCTGGAAACAGTGCAGTCAGTTATCCCGGAAACAGGGTGATCAGTTACCCTGGAAACTGGGCAGTCAGTTACCACGGAAACAGGGTGGTCAGTTACCCTGGAAACAGGGCAGTCAGTTACCCCGGAAACAGGTTGGTCAGTTACCCTGGAAACAGGGCAGTCAGTTACCCCAGAAAAAGTGTGGTCAGTTACCCTGGAAACAGGGCAGTCAGTTATCTCGGAAACAGTGTGATCAGTTACCCTGGAAACTGGGCAGTCAGTTATCACGGAAACAGGGAGGTCAGTTACCGTGAAAACAGGGCAGTCAGTTATCCTGGAAAAAGGGCAGTCAGTTATCCTGGAAACAGGGCGGTCAGTTACCCCGGAAATAGGGCGGTCAGTTATCCTGGAAACAGGGCGGTCGGTTACCCCAGAAACAGGGAGATCAGTTACCCCGGAAACATGGCGGTTAGTTACCCTGGAAACAGGGCAGTCAGTTACCCTGGATACAGGGCAGTCAGTAAACCTGGAAACAGGGCAGTCAGTTATCCTGGAAACAGGGCATTCAGTTATCCTGGAAACAGGGCGGTCAGTTACCCCGGGAATAGTGCGGTCAGTTACACCGGAAACAGGGAGATCAGTTACCCCTGAAACAGGGCAGTCAGTTACCCTGGAAACAGGGCTGTCAGTTATCCTGGAAACAGGGCAGTCAGCTATCCCCGAAACCGGGCAGTCAGTTATCCTGGAAACAGGGCGGTCAGTTACCCCGGAAACAGGGCAGTCAGTTATCCTGGAAACAGGGCAGTCAGTTATCCCGGAAACTGGGTGATCAGTTACCCTGGAAACTGGGCAGTCAGTTAGCCTGGAAAGAGGGACGTCAGTTATCCTGGAAACAGGGTGATCAGTTACCCTGGAAACTGGGCAGTCAGTTACCACGGAAACAGGGTGATCAGTTACCCTGGAAACTGGGCAGTCAGTTACCACGGAAACAGGGTGGTCAGTTACCCTGGAAACAGGGCAGTCAGTTACCCCGGAAACAGGGTGGTCAGTTACCCCGGAAACAGGGCAGTCAGTTACCTTGGAAACAGTGTGATCAGTTACCCTGGAAACTGGGCAGTCAGTTATCCCGGAAACAGGGCGGTCAGTTACCGTGGAAACAGGGCAGTCAGTTATCCTGGAAAGAGGGCAGTCAGTTATCCTAGAAACAGGGCGGTCAGTTACCCCGGAAATAGGGCGGTCAGATATCCTGGAAACAGGGAGATCAGTTACAGCGGAAACAGTGCGGTCAGATACCCTGGAAACAGGGCAGTCAGTTACCCTGGATACAGGGCGGTCAGTAAACCTGGGAACAGGGCAGTCAGTTATCCTGGAAAAAGGGCATTCAAGTTATCCTGGAAACAGGGCAGTCAGTTATCCTGGAAACAGGGTGGTCAGTTACCCTGGAAATAGGGCGGTCAGTTATCCTGGAAACAGGGTGATCAGTTATCCTGGAAACAGGGCATTCAAGTTATCCTGGAAACAGGGCAGTCAGTTATCCTGGAAACAGGGCATTCAAGTTATCCTGGAAACAGGGCAATCAGTTATCCTGGAAACAGGGTGGTCAGTTACCCTGGAAATAGGACAGTCAGTTACCTCGGAAACAGTGTGATCAGTTACCCTGGAAAATGGGCAGTCAGTTATCCCGGAAACAGGGCGGTCAGTTACCGTGGAAACAGGGCAGTCAGTTACCCTGGAAACAGGTCAGTCTGTTATCCTGGAAACAGGGCAGTCAGTTATCCTAGAAACAGGGCGGTCAGCTACCCCGGAAAAAGGGCGGTCAGTTACCCGGGAAACAGGGAGATCAGTTACCCCTTTAACAGGACAGTCAGTTACCCTGGAAACAGGGCAGTCAGTTATCCTGGAAACAGGGTGGTCAGTTACCCTGGAAACAGGGCAGTCAGTTATCCTGGAAAGAGGGCAGTCAGTTATCCTAGAAACAGGGCGGTCAGTTACCCCGGAAATAGGGCGGTCAGATATCCTGGAAACAGGGAGATCAGTTACAGCAGAAACAGGGCGGTCAGATACCCTGGAAACAGGGCAGTCAGTTACCCTGGATACAGGGCAGTCAGTTAACCTGGAAACAGGGCAGTCAGTTATCCTGGAAACATTGCATTCAAGTTATCCTGGAAACAGGGCAGTCAGTTATCCTGGAAACAGGGTGGTCAGTTACCCTGGAAATAGGGCGGTCAGTCATCCTGGAAACAGGGTGATCAGTTATCCTGGAAACAGGGCATTCAAGTTATCCTGGAAACAGGGCAGTCAGTTATCCTGGAAACAGGGCATTCAAGTTATCCTGGAAACAGGGAAGTCAGTTATCCTGGAAACAGGGTGGTCAGTTACCCTGGAAATAGGACAGTCAGTTACCTCAGAAACAGTGTGATCAGTTACCCTGGAAAATGGGCAGTCAGTTATCCCGGAAACAGGGCGGTCTGTTACCGTGGAAACAGAGCAGTCAGTTACCCTGGAAACAGGTCAGTCTGTTATCCTGGAAACAGGGCAGTCAGCTATCCTAGAAACAGGGCGGTCAGTTACCCCGGAAATCGGGCGGTCAGTTACCCGGGAAACAGGGAGATCAGTTACCCCTTTAACAGGGCAGTCAGTTACCCTGGAAACAGGGCAGTCAGTTATCCTGGAAACAGGGTGGTCAGTTACCCTGGAAACAGGGTGGTCAGTTACCCCGGAAACAGGGTGATCAGTTATCCTGGAAACAGAGCGGTCAGTTACCCCGGAAACAGGGCAGTCATTTACCCCGGAAACAGGACGGTCAGTAACCCTGGAAACAGATTAGTCAGTTACCCCGGAAACAGGGTGATCGTTTATCCTGGAAACAGGGCAGTCAGTTAGCCTGGAAACAGGGCAGTCAGTTATCCCGGAAACAGGGCAGTCAGCTATCCCGGAAACAGGGTGATCAGTTACCCTGGAAACAGGGTGGTCAGTTACCCCGGAAACAGGGTGATCAGTTATCCTGGAAACAGAGCGGTCAGTTATCCCCGAAACCGGGCAGTCAGTTATCCTGGAAACAGGGCGGTCAGTTACCCCGGAAACAGGGCAGTCAGTTATCCTGGAAACAGGGCAGTCAGTTATCCCGGAAACTGGGTGATCAGTTACCCTGGAAACTGGGCAGTCAGTTAGCCTGGAAAGAGGGACGTCAGTTATCCTGGAAACAGGGTGATCAGTTACCCTGGAAACTGGGCAGTCAGTTACCACGGAAACAGGGTGATCAGTTACCCTGGAAACTGGGCAGTCAGTTACCACGGAAACAGGGTGGTCAGTTACCCTGGAAACAGGGCAGTCAGTTACCCCGGAAACAGGGTGGTCAGTTACCCCGGAAACAGGGCAGTCAGTTACCTTGGAAACAGTGTGATCAGTTACCCTGGAAACTGGGCAGTCAGTTATCCCGGAAACAGGGCGGTCAGTTACCGTGGAAACAGGGCAGTCAGTTATCCTGGAAAGAGGGCAGTCAGTTATCCTAGAAACAGGGCGGTCAGTTACCCCGGAAATAGGGCGGTCAGATATCCTGGAAACAGGGAGATCAGTTACAGCGGAAACAGTGCGGTCAGATACCCTGGAAACAGGGCAGTCAGTTACCCTGGATACAGGGCGGTCAGTAAACCTGGGAACAGGGCAGTCAGTTATCCTGGAAACAGGGCATTCAAGTTATCCTGGAAACAGGGCAGTCAGTTATCCTGGAAACAGGGTGGTCAGTTACCCTGGAAATAGGGCGGTCAGTTATCCTGGAAACAGGGTGATCAGTTATCCTGGAAACAGGGCATTCAAGTTATCCTGGAAACAGGGCAGTCAGTTATCCTGGAAACAGGGCATTCAAGTTATCCTGGAAACAGGGCAATCAGTTATCCTGGAAACAGGGTGGTCAGTTACCCTGGAAATAGGACAGTCAGTTACCTCGGAAACAGTGTGATCAGTTACCCTGGAAAATGGGCAGTCAGTTATCCCGGAAACAGGGCGGTCAGTTACCGTGGAAACAGGGCAGTCAGTTACCCTGGAAACAGGTCAGTCTGTTATCCTGGAAACAGGGCAGTCAGTTATCCTAGAAACAGGGCGGTCAGCTACCCCGGAAAAAGGGCGGTCAGTTACCCGGGAAACAGGGAGATCAGTTACCCCTTTAACAGGACAGTCAGTTACCCTGGAAACAGGGCAGTCAGTTATCCTGGAAACAGGGTGGTCAGTTACCCTGGAAACAGGGCAGTCAGTTATCCTGGAAAGAGGGCAGTCAGTTATCCTAGAAACAGGGCGGTCAGTTACCCCGGAAATAGGGCGGTCAGATATCCTGGAAACAGGGAGATCAGTTACAGCAGAAACAGGGCGGTCAGATACCCTGGAAACAGGGCAGTCAGTTACCCTGGATACAGGGCAGTCAGTTAACCTGGAAACAGGGCAGTCAGTTATCCTGGAAACATTGCATTCAAGTTATCCTGGAAACAGGGCAGTCAGTTATCCTGGAAACAGGGTGGTCAGTTACCCTGGAAATAGGGCGGTCAGTCATCCTGGAAACAGGGTGATCAGTTATCCTGGAAACAGGGCATTCAAGTTATCCTGGAAACAGGGCAGTCAGTTATCCTGGAAACAGGGCATTCAAGTTATCCTGGAAACAGGGAAGTCAGTTATCCTGGAAACAGGGTGGTCAGTTACCCTGGAAATAGGACAGTCAGTTACCTCAGAAACAGTGTGATCAGTTACCCTGGAAAATGGGCAGTCAGTTATCCCGGAAACAGGGCGGTCTGTTACCGTGGAAACAGAGCAGTCAGTTACCCTGGAAACAGGTCAGTCTGTTATCCTGGAAACAGGGCAGTCAGCTATCCTAGAAACAGGGCGGTCAGTTACCCCGGAAATCGGGCGGTCAGTTACCCGGGAAACAGGGAGATCAGTTACCCCTTTAACAGGGCAGTCAGTTACCCTGGAAACAGGGCAGTCAGTTATCCTGGAAACAGGGTGGTCAGTTACCCTGGAAACAGGGTGGTCAGTTACCCCGGAAACAGGGTGATCAGTTATCCTGGAAACAGAGCGGTCAGTTACCCCGGAAACAGGGCAGTCATTTACCCCGGAAACAGGACGGTCAGTAACCCTGGAAACAGATTAGTCAGTTACCCCGGAAACAGGGTGATCGTTTATCCTGGAAACAGGGCAGTCAGTTAGCCTGGAAACAGGGCAGTCAGTTATCCCGGAAACAGGGCAGTCAGCTATCCCGGAAACAGGGTGATCAGTTACCCTGGAAACAGGGTGGTCAGTTTCCCCGGAAACAGGGTGATCAGTTATCCTGGAAACAGAGCGGTCAGTTATCCCCGAAACCGGGCAGTCAGTTATCCTGGAAACAGGGCGGTCAGTTACCCCGGAAACAGGGCAGTCAGTTATCCTGGAAACAGGGCAGTCAGTTATCCCGGAAACTGGGTGATCAGTTACCCTGGAAACTGGGCAGTCAGTTAGCCTGGAAAGAGGGACGTCAGTTATCCCGGAAACAGGGTGATCAGTTACCCTGGAAACTGGGCAGTCAGTTACCACGGAAACAGGGTGATCAGTTACCCTGGAAACTGGGCAGTCAGTTACCACGGAAACAGGGTGGTCAGTTACCCTGGAAACAGGGCAGTCAGTTACCCCGGAAACAGGGTGGTCAGTTACCCCGGAAACAGGGCAGTCAGTTACCTTGGAAACAGTGTGATCAGTTACCCTGGAAACTGGGCAGTCAGTTATCCCGGAAACAGGGCGGTCAGTTACCGTGGAAACAGGGCAGTCAGTTACCCTGGAAACAGGGCAGTCAGTTATCCTGGAAAGAGGGCAGTCAGTTATCCTAGAAACAGGGCGGTCAGTTACCCCGGAAATAGGGCGGTCAGATATCCTGGAAACAGGGAGATCAGTTACAGCGAAACAGTGCGGTCAGATACCCTGGAAACAGGGCAGTCAGTTACCCTGGATACAGGGCGGTCAGTAAACCTGGGAACAGGGCAGTCAGTTATCCTGGAAACAGGGCATTCAAGTTATCCTGGAAACAGGGCAGTCAGTTATCCTGGAAACAGGGTAGTCAGTTACCCTGGAAATAGGGCGGTCAGTTATCCTGGAAACAGGGTGATCAGTTATCCTGGAAACAGGGCATTCAAGTTATCCTGGAAACAGGGCAGTCAGTTATCCTGGAAACAGGGCATTCAAGTTATCCTGGAAACAGGGCAATCAGTTATCCTGGAAACAGGGTGGTCAGTTACCCTGGAAATAGGACAGTCAGTTACCTCGGAAACAGTGTGATCAGTTACCCTGGAAAATGGGCAGTCAGTTATCCCGGAAACAGGGCGGTCAGTTACCGTGGAAACAGGGCAGTCAGTTACCCTGGAAACAGGTCAGTCTGTTATCCTGGAAACAGGGCAGTCAGTTATCCTAGAAACAGGGCGGTCAGCTACCCCGGAAAAAGGGCGGTCAGTTACCCGGGAAACAGGGAGATCAGTTACCCCTTTAACAGGACAGTCAGTTACCCTGGAAACAGGGCAGTCAGTTATCCTGGAAACAGGGTGGTCAGTTACCCTGGAAACAGGGCAGTCAGTTATCCTGGAAAGAGGGCAGTCAGTTATCCTAGAAACAGGGCGGTTAGTTACCCTGGAAACAGGGCAGTCAGTTAACCTGGAAACAGGGCAGTCAGTTATCCTGGAAACAGGGCATTCAAGTTATCCTGGAAACAGGGCGGTCAGTTACCCTGGAAATAGGGCGGTCAGTTACCCGGGAAACAGGGAGATCAGTTACCCCTAAAACAGGGCAGTCAGTTACCCTGGAAATAGGGCAGTCAGTTACCCTGGAAACAGGTCAGTCAGTTATCCTGGAAACAGGGCAGTCAGTTATCCCAGAAACAGGGCGGTCAGTTACCCCGGAAATGGGGCGGTCAGTTATCCTGGATACAGGGCGGTCAGTTACCCCAGAAACAGGGAGATCAGTTACACCGGAAACAGTGCGGTTAGTTACCCTTGAAACAGGGCAGTCAGTTACCCTGGAAACAGGGCAGTCAGTTAACCTGGAAACAGGGCAGTCAGTTATCCTGGAAACAGGGCATTCACGTTATCCTGGAAACAGGGCGGTCAGTTACCCTGGAAATAGGGCGGTCAGTTACCCGGGCAACAGGGAGATCTGTTACCCCTGAAACAGGGCAGTCAGTTACCCTGGAAACAGGGCAGTCAGTTATCCTGGAAACAGGGCGGTCAGTTACCCCGGAAACAGGGCAGTCAGTTACCCCGGAAACAGGGCGGGCAGTAACCCTGGAAACAGATTAGTCAGTTACCCCGGAAACAGGGTGATCAGTTATCCTGGAAACAGGGCAGTCACTTAGCCTGGAAACAGGGCAGTCAGTTATCCCGGAAACAGGGCAGTCAGTTACACCGGAAATAGGACAGTCAGTAATCCCGGAAACAGGGTGATCAGTTACCCTGGAAACTGGGCAGTCAGTTACCCTGGAAACAGGGCAGTCAGTTACCCTGGAAACTGGGCAGTCAGTTAATCTGGAAACAGGGCAGTCAGTTACCCCGAAAAAAGGGTGATCAGTTACCCTGGAAACTGGGAAGTCAGTTACCCTGGAAACAGGGCAGTCAGTTACCCCGGAAACAGGGCAGTCAGTTACCCTGGAAACAGGGCAGTCAGTTACCCATGAAACTGGGCAGTCAGTTACCCTGGAAACAGGGCAGTCAGTCACCCTGGAAACAGGTTAGTCAGTTACCCCGGAAACAGGGTGATCAGTTACCCCGGAAACAGGGCAGTCAGTTACCCTGGAAACAGGGCAGTCAGTTACCCTGGAAACAGGGCAGTCAGTTATCCAAGAAACCGGGCAGTCAGTTATCCCAGAAACAGGGTGATCAGTTACCCTGGAAACCGGGCAGTCAGTTATCCTGGAAACAGGGTGATCAGTTACCCTGGAAACTGGGCAGTTAGTTACACTGGAAACAGGGCAGTCAGTTACCCTGGAAACAGGGCAGTCAGTTATCCTGGAAACAGGGCAGACAGTTATCCTGGAAACAGGGTGGTCAGTTACCCCGGAAACAGGGTGATCAGTTATCCTGGAAACAGAGCGGTCAGTTACCCCGGAAACAGGGCAGTCAGTTACCCCGGAAACAGGACGGTCAGTAACCCTGGAAACAGATCAGTCAGTTACCCCGGAAGCAGGGTGATCGTTTATCCTGGAAACAGGGCAGTCAGTTAGCCTGGAAACAGGGCAGTCAGTTATCCCGGAAACAGGGCAGTCAGCTATCCCGGAAACAGGGTGATCAGTTACCCTGGAAACAGGGCAGTCAGTTACCCCGGAAACAGGGCAGTTAGTTATCCCGGAAACAGGGCAGGCAGTTACCCCGGAAACAGGGTGGTCAGTTACACTGGAAACAGGACAGTCAGCTACCTCGGAAACAGTGTGATCAGTTACCCTGGAAAATGGGCAGTCAGTTATCCCGGAAACAGGGCGGTCAGTTACCGTGGATACAGGGCAGTCAGTTACCCAGGAAGCAGGTCAGTCTGTTATCCTGGAAACAGGGCAGTCAGTTATCCTAGAAACAGGGCGGTCAGTTACCCCGGAAATGGGGCGGTCAGTTACCCCGGAAACAGGGAGATCAGTTACACCGGAAACAGGGCGGTTAGTTACCCTGGAAACAGGGCAGTCAGTTAACCTGGAAACAGGGCAGTCAGTTATCCTGGAAACAGGGCATTCAAGTTATCCTGGAAACAGGGCGGTCAGTTACCCTGGAAGTAGGGCGGTCAGTTACCCGGGAAACAGGGAGATCAGTTACCCCTGAAACAGGGCAGTCAGTTACCCTGGAAATAGGGCAGTCAGTTACCCTGGAAACAGGTCAGTCAGTTATCCTGGAAACAGGGCAGTCAGTTATCCTAGAAACAGGGCGGTCAGTTACCCCAGAAATGGGGCGGTCAGTTATCCTGGATACAGGGCGGTCAGTTACCCCAGAAACAGGGAGATCAGTTACACCGGAAACAGTGCGGTTAGTTACCCTGGAAACAGGGCAGTCAGTTACCCTGGAAACAGGGCAGTCAGTTAACCTGGAAACAGGGCAGTCAGTTATCCTGGAAACAGGGCATTCACGTATTCCTGGAAACAGGGCGGTCAGTTACCCTGGAAATAGGGCGGTCAGTTACCCGGGCAACAGGGAGATCTGTTACCCCTGAAACAGGGCAGTCAGTTATCCTGGAAACAGGGTGGTCAGTTACCCTGGAAACAATGTGGTCAGTTACGCCGGAAACAGGGTGATCAGTTATCCTGGAAACAGGGCGGTCAGTTACCCCGGAAACAGGGCAGTCAGTTCCCCCGGAAACAGGGCGGGCAGTAACCCTGGAAACAGATTAGTCAGTTACCCCGGAAACAGGGTGATCAGTTATCCTGGAAACAGGGCAGTCACTTAGCCTGGAAACAGGGCAGTCAGTTATCCCGGAAACAGGGCAGTCAGTTATCCCGGAAACAGAGTGATCAGTTACCCTGGAAACAGCGCAGTCAGTTACACCGGAAATAGGACAGTCAGTAATCCCGGAAACAGGGTGATCAGTTACCCTGGAAACTGGGCAGTCAGTTACCCTGGAAACAGGGCAGTCAGTTACCCTGGAAACTGGGCAGTCAGTTAATCTGGAAACAGGGCAGTCAGTTATCCCGGAAAAAGGGTGATCAGTTACCCTGGAAACTGGGAAGTCAGTTACCCTGGCAACAGGGCAGTCAGTTACCCCGGAAACAGGGCAGTCAGTTACCCTGGAAACAGGGCAGTCAGTTACCCATGAAACTGGGCAGTCAGTTACCCTGGAAACAGGGCAGTCAGTCACCCTGGAAACAGGTTAGTCAGTTACCCCAGAAACAGGGTGATCAGTTACCCCGGAAACAGGGCAGTCAGTTACCCTGGAAACAGGGCAGTCAGTTACCCTGGAAACAGGGCAGTCAGTTATCCCCGAAACCGGGCAGTCAGTTATCCCAGAAACAGGGTGATCAGTTACCCTGGAAACTGGGCAGTCAGTTACCCAGGAAACAGGGCGGTCAGTTACCCTGGAAACAGGGCAGTCAGTTATCCTGGAAACAGGGTGATCAGTTACCCTGGAAACTGGGCAGTTAGTTACACTGGAAACAGGGCAGTCAGTTACCCTGGAAACAGGGCAGTCATTTATCCTGGAAACAGGGCAGACAGTTATCCTGGAAACAGGGTGGTCAGTTACCCCGGATATAGGGCGGTCAGTTATCCTGGAAAAAGGGCGGTCTGTTACCCCGGAAACAGGGCAGTCAGTTACCGTGGAAATAGTGCAGTCAGTTACCATGGAAACAGGGCAGTCAGCTATCCTGGAAACAGGGCAGTCAGTTACCACGGAAATAGGTCGGTCAGTTATCCTGGAAAAAGGGTGGTCTGTTACCCCGGAAATAGGTCTGTCAGTTATCCTGGAAACAGGGTCTTCAGTTACCCCGGAAACAGGGAGATCAGTTACCTCGGAAACAGGGTGGTCAGTTACCCTGGAAACAGGGCAGTCAGTTAACCTGGAAACAGGGTGATCAGTTATCCTGGAAACAGGGCGGTCAGTTACCCCGGAAACAGGGCAGTCAGATACCCCGGAAACAGGGCGGTCAGTAACCCTGGAAACAGATTAGTCAGTTACCCTGGAAACAGGGCAGTCAGTTATCCCGGAAACAGGGCAGTCAGTTATCCCGGAAACAGGGTGATCAGTTACCTTGGAAACAGGGCAGTCAGTAACACCGCAAACAGGACGTTCAGTTACCCCGGAAACAGGGCGGTTAATTACCCCAGAAACAGGGCGATCAGTTACCCTGGAAACAGGGTGATCAGTTACCCTGGAAACTGGGCAGTCAGTTACCCTGGAAACAGGGCAGTCAGTTATTCCGGAAACAGGGTGATCAGTTACCCTGGAAACTGGGCAGTCAGTTATCCCGGAAAAAGGGCATTCAGTTATCCTGGAAACAGCGCGGTCAGTTACCCCGGAAATAGGGCGGTCAGTTACCCCGGAAACAGGGAGATCAGTTACCCCTGAAACAGGGCAGTCAGTTACCCTGGAAACAGGGCAGTCAGTTATCCTGGAAACAGGGCAGTCAGTTACCCTGGAAACAGGGTGGTCGGTTACCCCGGAAACGTGGTGATCAGTTACCTTGGAAACAGGGCAGTCAGTTACACCGGAAACAGGACATTCAGTGACCCCGGAAACAGAGCGGTTAATTACCCCAGAAATAGGGCGATCAGTTACCCTGGAAACAGGGCAGTCAGTTTGCCTGGAAACTGGGCAGTCAGTTAATCTGGAAACAGGGCAGTCAGCTATCCCGGAAACAGGGTGATCAGTTACCCTGGAAACAGGGCAGTCAGTTATCCCGGAAACAGGGCAGTCATTTATCCCGGAAAAAGGGTGATCAGTTACCCTGGAAACTGGGAAGTCAGTTACCCTGGAAACAGGGCAGTCAGTTACCCCGGAAACAGGGCAGACAGTTACCCTGGAAACAGGGCAGTCAGTTACCCATGAAACTGGGCAGTCAGTTACCCTGGAAACAGGGCAGTCAGTCACCCTGGAAACAGGTTAGTCAGTTACCCCGGAAACAGGGTGATCAGTTACCCCGGAAACAGGGCAGTCAGTTACCCTGGAAACAGCGCAGTCAGTTACCCTGGAAACAGGGCAGTCAGTTATACCCGAAACCGGGCAGTCAGTTATCCCGGAAACAGGGTGATCAGTTACCCTGGAAACTGGACTGTCAGTTACCCTGGAAACAGGGCGGTCAGTTACCCTGGAAACAGGGCAGTCAGTTATCCTGGAAACAGGGTGATCAGTTACCCTGGAAACTGGGCATTTAGTTACACTGGAAACAGGGCAGTCAGTTACCCTGGAAACAGGGCAGTCAGTTATCCTGGAAACAGGGCAGACAGTTATCCTGGAAACAGGGTGATCAGTTACCCCGGATATAGGGCGGTCAGTTATCCTGGAAACAGGGCGGTCAGATACCCCGGAAACAGGGAGATCAGTTACCCCGGAAACAGGGCAGTCAGTTATCCTGTAAACTGGGCAGTCAGTTACCCCGGAAACAGGGCAGTCAGTTACCGTGGAAATAGGGCAGTCAGTTACCCTGGAAACAGGGCAGTCAGCTATCCTGGAAACAGGGCAGTCAGTTACCCCGGAAATAGGTCGGTCAGTTATCCTGGAAAAAGGGCGGTCTGTTACCCCGGAAATAGGTCGGTCAGTTATCCTGGAAACAGGGTGGTCAGTTAACCCGGAAACAGGGATATCAGTTACCCCGGAAACAGGGTGGTCAGTTACCCTGGAAACAGGGCAGTCAGTTAACCTGGAAACAGGGCAGTCAGTTACCATGGAAACAGGGTGATCAGTTATCCTGGAAACAGGGCGGTCATTTACCCCGGAAACAGGGCAGTCAGATACCCCGGAAACAGGGCGGTCAGTAACCCTGGAAACAGATTAGTCAGTTACCCTGGAAACAGGGCAGTCAGTTATCCCGGAAACAGGGCAGTCAGTTATCCCGGAAGCAGGGTGATCAGTTACCTTGGAAACAGGGCAGTCAGTTACACCGCAAACAGGACGTTCAGTTACCCCGGAAACAGGGCGGTTAATTACCCCAGAAACAGGGTGGTCAGTTACCCTGGAAACAGGGCATTCAGTTACCTCGGAAACAGGGAGATCAGTTACCCTGGAAACTGGGCATTCAGCTATCCCGGAAACAGGGCAGTCAGTTACCGTGGAAACAGGGCAGTCAGTTACCCTGGAAATAGGGCGGTCAGTTACCCGGGAAACAGGGAGATCAGTTACCCCTGAAACAGGGCAGTCAGTTACCCTGGAAACAAGGCAGTCAGTTATCACTGAAACAGGGTGATCAGTTACCCTGGAAACTGGGCAGTCAGTTACCACGGAAACAGGGTGGTCAGTTACCCTGGAAACAGGGCAGTCAGTTACCCTGGAAACAGGGTGGTCAGTTACCCTGGAAACAGGGCAGTCAGTTATCCCAGAAACAGGGTGATCAGTTACCCTGGAAACTGGGCAGTCAGTTACCCAGGAAACATGGCGGTCAGTTACCCTGGAAACAGGGCAGTCAGTTATCCTGGAAACAGGGTGATCAGTTACCCTGGAAACTGGGCAGTTAGTTACACTGGAAACAGGGCAGTCAGTTACCCTGGAAACAGGGCAGTCATTTATCCTGGAAACAGGGCAGACAGTTATCCTGGAAACAGGGTGGTCAGTTACCCCGGATATAGGGCGGTCAGTTATCCTGGAAAAAGGGCGGTCTGTTACCCCGGAAACAGGGCAGTCAGTTACCGTGGAAATAGGGCAGTCAGTTACCATGGAAACAGGGCAGTCAGCTATCCTGGAAACAGGGCGGTCAGTTACCCCGGAAATCGGGCGGTCAGTTACCCGGGAAACAGGGAGATCAGTTACCCCTTTAACAGGGCAGTCAGTTACCCTGGAAACAGGGCAGTCAGTTATCCTGGAAACAGGGTGGTCAGTTACCCTGGAAACAGGGTGGTCAGTTACCCCGGAAACAGGGTGATCAGTTATCCTGGAAACAGAGCGGTCAGTTACCCCGGAAACAGGGCAGTCAGTTACCCCGGAAACAGGACGGTCAGTTACCCCGGAAACAGGGTGATCGTTTATCCTGGAAACAGGGCAGTCAGTTAGCCTGGAAACAGGGCAGTCAGTTATCCCGGAAACAGGGCAGTCAGCTATCCCGGAAACAGGGTGATCAGTTACCCTGGAAACAGGGTGGTCAGTTACCCCGGAAACAGGGTGATCAGTTATCCTGGAAACAGAGCGGTCAGTTATCCCCGAAACCGGGCAGTCAGTTATCCTGGAAACAGGGCGGTCAGTTACCCCGGAAACAGGGCAGTCAGTTATCCTGGAAACAGGGCAGTCAGTTATCCCGGAAACTGGGTGATCAGTTACCCTGGAAACTGGGCAGTCAGTTAGCCTGGAAAGAGGGACGTCAGTTATCCCGGAAACAGGGTGATCAGTTACCCTGGAAACTGGGCAGTCAGTTACCACGGAAACAGGGTGATCAGTTACCCTGGAAACTGGGCAGTCAGTTACCACGGAAACAGGGTGGTCAGTTACCCTGGAAACAGGGCAGTCAGTTACCCCGGAAACAGGGTGGTCAGTTACCCCGGAAACAGGGCAGTCAGTTACCTTGGAAACAGTGTGATCAGTTACCCTGGAAACTGGGCAGTCAGTTATCCCGGAAACAGGGCGGTCAGTTACCGTGGAAACAGGGCAGTCAGTTACCCTGGAAACAGGGCAGTCAGTTATCCTGGAAAGAGGGCAGTCAGTTATCCTAGAAACAGGGCGGTCAGTTACCCCGGAAATAGGGCGGTCAGATATCCTGGAAACAGGGAGATCAGTTACAGCGGAAACAGTGCGGTCAGATACCCTGGAAACAGGGCAGTCAGTTACCCTGGATACAGGGCGGTCAGTAAACCTGGGAACAGGGCAGTCAGTTATCCTGGAAACAGGGCATTCAAGTTATCCTGGAAACAGGGCAGTCAGTTATCCTGGAAACAGGGTGGTCAGTTACCCTGGAAATAGGGCGGTCAGTTATCCTGGAAACAGGGTGATCAGTTATCCTGGAAACAGGGCATTCAAGTTATCCTGGAAACAGGGCAGTCAGTTATCCTGGAAACAGGGCATTCAAGTTATCCTGGAAACAGGGCAATCAGTTATCCTGGAAACAGGGTGGTCAGTTACCTTGGAAACAGGGCAGTCAGTTACACCGCAAACAGGACGTTCAGTTACCCCGGAAACAGGGCGGTTAATTACCCCAGAAACAGGGTGGTCAGTTACCCTGGAAACAGGGCATTCAGTTACCTCGGAAACAGGGAGATCAGTTACCCTGGAAACTGGGCATTCAGCTATCCCGGAAACAGGGCAGTCAGTTACCGTGGAAACAGGGCAGTCAGTTACCCTGGAAATAGGGCGGTCAGTTACCCGGGAAACAGGGAGATCAGTTACCCCTGAAACAGGGCAGTCAGTTACCCTGGAAACAAGGCAGTCAGTTATCACTGAAACAGGGTGATCAGTTACCCTGGAAACTGGGCAGTCAGTTACCACGGAAACAGGGTGGTCAGTTACCCTGGAAACAGGGCAGTCAGTTACCCTGGAAACAGGGTGGTCAGTTACCCTGGAAACAGGGCAGTCAGTTATCCCAGAAACAGGGTGATCAGTTACCCTGGAAACTGGGCAGTCAGTTACCCAGGAAACATGGCGGTCAGTTACCCTGGAAACAGGGCAGTCAGTTATCCTGGAAACAGGGTGATCAGTTACCCTGGAAACTGGGCAGTTAGTTACACTGGAAACAGGGCAGTCAGTTACCCTGGAAACAGGGCAGTCATTTATCCTGGAAACAGGGCAGACAGTTATCCTGGAAACAGGGTGGTCAGTTACCCCGGATATAGGGCGGTCAGTTATCCTGGAAAAAGGGCGGTCTGTTACCCCGGAAACAGGGCAGTCAGTTACCGTGGAAATAGGGCAGTCAGTTACCATGGAAACAGGGCAGTCAGCTATCCTGGAAACAGGGCAGTCAGTTACCACGGAAATAGGTCGGTCAGTTATCCTGGAAAAAGGGCGGTCTGTTACCCCGGAAATAGGTCTGTCAGTTATCCTGGAAACAGGGTCTTCAGTTACCCCGGAAACAGGGAGATCAGTTACCCCGGAAACAGGGTGGTCAGTTACCCTGGAAACAGGGCAGTCAGTTATCCTGGAAACAGGGCATTCAAGTTATCCTGGAAACAGGGCAGTCAGTTATCCTGGAAACAGGTGGTCAGTTACCCTGGTAATAGGGCGGTCAGTTATCCTGGAAACAGGGTGATCAGTTATCCTGGAAACAGGGCATTCAAGTTATCCTGGAAACAGGGCAGTCAGTTATCCTGGAAACAGGGCATTCAAGTTATCCTGGAAACAGGGCAATCAGTTATCCTGGAAACAGGGTGGTCAGTTACCCTGGAAATAGGACAGTCAGTTACCTCGGAAACAGTGTGATCAGTTACCCTGGAAAATGGGCAGTCAGTTATCCCGGAAACAGGGCGGTCAGTTACCGTGGAAACAGGGCAGTCAGTTACCCTGGAAACAGGTCAGTCTGTTATCCTGGAAACAGGGCAGTCAGTTATCCTAGAAACAGGGCGGTCAGCTACCCCGGAAAAAGGGCGGTCAGTTACCCGGGAAACAGGGAGATCAGTTACCCCTTTAACAGGACAGTCAGTTACCCTGGAAACAGGGCAGTCAGTTATCCTGGAAACAGGGTGGTCAGTTACCCTGGAAACAGGGCAGTCAGTTATCCTGGAAAGAGGGCAGTCAGTTATCCTAGAAACAGGGCGGTCAGTTACCCCGGAAATAGGGCGGTCAGATATCCTGGAAACAGGGAGATCAGTTACAGCAGAAACAGGGCGGTCAGATACCCTGGAAACAGGGCAGTCAGTTACCCTGGATACAGGGCAGTCAGTTAACCTGGAAACAGGGCAGTCAGTTATCCTGGAAACATTGCATTCAAGTTATCCTGGAAACAGGGCAGTCAGTTATCCTGGAAACAGGGTGGTCAGTTACCCTGGAAATAGGGCGGTCAGTCATCCTGGAAACAGGGTGATCAGTTATCCTGGAAACAGGGCATTCAAGTTATCCTGGAAACAGGGCAGTCAGTTATCCTGGAAACAGGGCATTCAAGTTATCCTGGAAACAGGGAAGTCAGTTATCCTGGAAACAGGGTGGTCAGTTACCCTGGAAATAGGACAGTCAGTTACCTCAGAAACAGTGTGATCAGTTACCCTGGAAAATGGGCAGTCAGTTATCCCGGAAACAGGGCGGTCTGTTTCCGTGGAAACAGAGCAGTCAGTTACCCTGGAAACAGGTCAGTCTGTTATCCTGGAAACAGGGCAGTCAGTTATCCTAGAAACAGGGCGGTCAGTTACCCCGGAAATCGGGCGGTCAGTTACCCGGGAAACAGGGAGATCAGTTACCCCTTTAACAGGGCAGTCAGTTACCCTGGAAACAGGGCAGTCAGTTATCCTGGAAACAGGGTGGTCAGTTACCCTGGAAACAGGGTGGTCAGTTACCCCGGAAACAGGGTGATCAGTTATCCTGGAAACAGAGCGGTCAGTTACCCCGGAAACAGGGCAGTCAGTTACCCCGGAAACAGGACGGTCAGTTACCCCGGAAACAGGGTGATCGTTTATCCTGGAAACAGGGCAGTCAGTTAGCCTGGAAACAGGGCAGTCAGTTATCCCGGAAACAGGGCAGTCAGCTATCCCGGAAACAGGGTGATCAGTTACCCTGGAAACAGGGTGGTCAGTTACCCCGGAAACAGGGTGATCAGTTATCCTGGAAACAGAGCGGTCAGTTATCCCCGAAACCGGGCAGTCAGTTATCCTGGAAACAGGGCGGTCAGTTACCCCGGAAACAGGGCAGTCAGTTATCCTGGAAACAGGGCAGTCAGTTATCCCGGAAACTGGGTGATCAGTTACCCTGGAAACTGGGCAGTCAGTTAGCCTGGAAAGAGGGACGTCAGTTATCCCGGAAACAGGGTGATCAGTTACCCTGGAAACTGGGCAGTCAGTTACCACGGAAACAGGGTGATCAGTTACCCTGGAAACTGGGCAGTCAGTTACCACGGAAACAGGGTGGTCAGTTACCCTGGAAACAGGGCAGTCAGTTACCCCGGAAACAGGGTGGTCAGTTACCCCGGAAACAGGGCAGTCAGTTACCTTGGAAACAGTGTGATCAGTTACCCTGGAAACTGGGCAGTCAGTTATCCCGGAAACAGGGCGGTCAGTTACCGTGGAAACAGGGCAGTCAGTTACCCTGGAAACAGGGCAGTCAGTTATCCTGGAAAGAGGGCAGTCAGTTATCCTAGAAACAGGGCGGTCAGTTACCCCGGAAATAGGGCGGTCAGATATCCTGGAAACAGGGAGATCAGTTACAGCGGAAACAGTGCGGTCAGATACCCTGGAAACAGGGCAGTCAGTTACCCTGGATACAGGGCGGTCAGTAAACCTGGGAACAGGGCAGTCAGTTATCCTGGAAACAGGGCATTCAAGTTATCCTGGAAACAGGGCAGTCAGTTATCCTGGAAACAGGGTGGTCAGTTACCCTGGAAATAGGGCGGTCAGTTATCCTGGAAACAGGGTGATCAGTTATCCTGGAAACAGGGCATTCAAGTTATCCTGGAAACAGGGCAGTCAGTTATCCTGGAAACAGGGCATTCAAGTTATCCTGGAAACAGGGCAATCAGTTATCCTGGAAACAGGGTGGTCAGTTACCCTGGAAGTAGGACAGTCAGTTACCTCGGAAACAGTGTGATCAGTTACCCTGGAAACTGGGCAGTCAGTTATCCCGGAAACAGGGCGGTCAGTTACCGTGGAAACAGGGCAGTCAGTTACCCTGGAAACAGGGCAGTCAGTTATCCTGGAAAGAGGGCAGTCAGTTATCCTAGAAACAGGGCGGTCAGTTACCCCGGAAATAGGGCGGTCAGATATCCTGGAAACAGGGAGATCAGTTACAGCGAAACAGTGCGGTCAGATACCCTGGAAACAGGGCAGTCAGTTACCCTGGATACAGGGCGGTCAGTAAACCTGGGAACAGGGCAGTCAGTTATCCTGGAAACAGGGCATTCAAGTTATCCTGGAAACAGGGCAGTCAGTTATCCTGGAAACAGGGTGGTCAGTTACCCTGGAAATAGGGCGGTCAGTTATCCTGGAAACAGGGTGATCAGTTATCCTGGAAACAGGGCATTCAAGTTATCCTGGAAACAGGGCAGTCAGTTATCCTGGAAACAGGGCATTCAAGTTATCCTGGAAACAGGGCAATCAGTTATCCTGGAAACAGGGTGGTCAGTTACCCTGGAAATAGGACAGTCAGTTACCTCGGAAACAGTGTGATCAGTTACCCTGGAAAATGGGCAGTCAGTTATCCCGGAAACAGGGCGGTCAGTTACCGTGGAAACAGGGCAGTCAGTTACCCTGGAAACAGGTCAGTCTGTTATCCTGGAAACAGGGCAGTCAGTTATCCTAGAAACAGGGCGGTCAGCTACCCCGGAAAAAGGGCGGTCAGTTACCCTGGAAACAGGGAGATCAGTTACCCCTTTAACAGGACAGTCAGTTACCCTGGAAACAGGGCAGTCAGTTATCCTGGAAACAGGGTGGTCAGTTACCCTGGAAACAGGGCAGTCAGTTATCCTGGAAAGAGGGCAGTCAGTTATCCTAGAAACAGGGCGGTTAGTTACCCTGGAAACAGGGCAGTCAGTTAACCTGGAAACAGGGCAGTCAGTTATCCTGGAAACAGGGCATTCAAGTTATCCTGGAAACAGGGCGGTCAGTTACCCTGGAAATAGGGCGGTCAGTTACCCGGGAAACAGGGAGATCAGTTACCCCTGAAACAGGGCAGTCAGTTACCCTGGAAATAGGGCAGTCAGTTACCCTGGAAACAGGTCAGTCAGTTATCCTGGAAACAGGGCAGTCAGTTATCCCAGAAACAGGGCGGTCAGTTACCCCGGAAATGGGGCGGTCAGTTATCCTGGATACAGGGCGGTCAGTTACCCCAGAAACAGGGAGATCAGTTACACCGGAAACAGTGCGGTTAGTTACCCTGGAAACAGGGCAGTCAGTTACCCTGGAAACAGGGCAGTCAGTTAACCTGGAAACAGGGCAGTCAGTTATCCTGGAAACAGGGCATTCACGTTATCCTGGAAACAGGGCGGTCAGTTACCCTGGAAATAGGGCGGTCAGTTACCCGGGCAACAGGGAGATCTGTTACCCCTGAAACAGGGCAGTCAGTTACCCTGGAAACAGGGCAGTCAGTTATCCTGGAAACAGGGCGGTCAGTTACCCCGGAAACAGGGCAGTCAGTTACCCCGGAAACAGGGCGGGCAGTAACCCTGGAAACAGATTAGTCAGTTACCCCGGAAACAGGGTGATCAGTTATCCTGGAAACAGGGCAGTCACTTAGCCTGGAAACAGGGCAGTCAGTTATCCTGGAAACAGCGCAGTCAGTTACACCGGAAATAGGACAGTCAGTAATCCCGGAAACAGGGTGATCAGTTACCCTGGAAACTGGGCAGTCAGTTACCCTGGAAACAGGGCAGTCAGTTACCCTGGAAACTGGGCAGTCAGTTAATCTGGAAATAGGGCAGTCAGTTATCCCGGAAAAAGGGTGATCAGTTACCCTGGAAACTGGGAAGTCAGTTACCCTGGAAACAGGGCAGTCAGTTACCCCGGAAACAGGGCAGTCAGTTACCCTGGAAACAGGGCAGTCAGTTACCCATGAAACTGGGCAGTCAGTTACCCTGGAAACAGGGCAGTCAGTCACCCTGGAAACAGGTTAGTCAGTTACCCCGGAAACAGGGTGATCAGTTACCCCGGAAACAGGGCAGTCAGTTACCCTGGAAACAGGGCAGTCAGTTACCCTGGAAACAGGGCAGTCAGTTATCCCCGAAACCGGGCAGTCAGTTATCCCAGAAACAGGGTGATCAGTTACCCTGGAAACTGGGCACTCAGTTACCCAGGAAACAGGGCGGTCAGTTACCCTGGAAACCGGGCAGTCAGTTATCCTGGAAACAGGGTGATCAGTTACCCTGGAAACTGGGCAGTCAGTTACCCCGGAAACAGGACGGTCAGTAACCCTGGAAACAGATCAGTCAGTTACCCCGGAAACAGGGTGATCGTTTATCCTGGAAACAGGGCAGTCAGTAAGCCTGGAAACAGGGCAGTCAGTTATCCCGGAAACAGGGCAGTCAGCTATCCCGGAAACAGGGTGATCAGTTACCCTGGAAACAGGGCAGTCAGTTACCCCGGAAACAGGGCAGTTAGTTATCCCGGAAACAGGGCAGTCAGTTACCCCGGAAACAGGGTGGTCAGTTACACTGGAAACAGGACAGTCAGCTACCTCGGAAACAGTGTGATCAGTTACCCTGGAAAATGGGCAGTCAGTTATCCCGGAAACAGGGCGGACAGTTACCGTGGATACAGGGCAGTCAGTTACCCTGGAAACAGGTCAGTCTGTTATCCTGGAAACAGGGCAGTCAGTTATCCTAGAAACAGGGCGGTCAGTTACCCCGGAAATGGGGCGGTCAGTTATCCTGGAAACAGGGCGGTCAGTTACCCCGGAAACAGGGAGATCAGTTACACCGGAAACAGGGCGGTTAGTTACCCTGGAAACAGGGCAGTCAGTTAACCTGGAAACAGGGCAGTCAGTTATCCTGGAAACAGGGCATTCAAGTTATCCTGGAAACAGGGCGGTCAGTTACCCTGGAAATAGGGCGGTCAGTTACCCGGGAAACAGGGAGATCAGTTACCCCTGAAACAGGGCAGTCAGTTACCCTGGAAATAGGGCAGTCAGTTACCCTGGAAACAGGTCAGTCAGTTATCCTGGAAACAGGGCAGTCAGTTATCCTAGAAACAGGGCGGTCAGTTACCCCGGAAATGGGGCGGTCAGTTATCCTGGATACAGGGCGTTCAGTTACCCCAGAAACAGGGAGATCAGTTACACCGGAAACAGTGCGGTTAGTTACCCTGGAAACAGGGCAGTCAGTTACCCTGGAAACAGGGCAGTCAGTTAACCTGGAAACAGGGCAGTCAGTTATCCTGGAAACAGGGCATTCACGTATTCCTGGAAACAGGGCGGTCAGTTACCTTGGAAATAGGGCGGTCAGTTACCCGGGCAACAGGGAGATCTGTTACCCCTGAAACAGGGCAGTCAGTTATCCTGGAAACAGGGTGGTCAGTTACCCTGGAAACAATGTGGTCAGTTACGCCGGAAACAGGGTGATCAGTTATCCTGGAAACAGGGCGGTCAGTTACCCCGGAAACAGGGCAGTCAGTTCCCCCGGAAACAGGGCGGGCAGTAACCCTGGAAACAGATTAGTCAGTTACCCCGGAAACAGGGTGATCAGTTATCCTGGAAACAGGGCAGTCACTTAGCCTGGAAACAGGGCAGTCAGTTATCCCGGAAACAGGGCAGTCAGTTATCCCGGAAACAGAGTGATCAGTTACCCTGGAAACAGCGCAGTCAGTTACACCGGAAATAGGACAGTCAGTAATCCCGGAAACAGGGTGATCAGTTACCCTGGAAACTGGGCAGTCAGTTACCCTGGAAACAGGGCAGTCAGTTACCCTGGAAACTGGGCAGTCAGTTAATCTGGAAACAGGTCAGTCAGTTATCCCGGAAAAAGGGTGATCAGTTACCCTGGAAACTGGGAAGTCAGTTACCCTGGAAACAGGGCAGTCAGTTACCCCGGAAACAGGGCAGTCAGTTACCCTGGAAACAGGGCAGTCAGTTACCCATGAAACTGGGCAGTCAGTTACCCTGGAAACAGGGCAGTCAGTCACCCTGGAAACAGGTTAGTCAGTTACCCCAGAAACAGGGTGATCAGTTACCCCGGAAACAGGGCAGTCAGTTACCCTGGAAACAGGGCAGTCAGTTACCCTGGAAACAGGGCAGTCAGTTATCCCCGAAACCGGGCAGTCAGTTATCCCAGAAACAGGGTGATCAGTTACCCTGGAAACTGGGCAGTCAGTTACCCAGGAAACAGGGCGGTCAGTTACCCTGGAAACAGGGCAGTCAGTTATCCTGGAAACAGGGTGATCAGTTACCCTGGAAACTGGGCAGTTAGTTACACTGGAAACAGGGCAGTCAGTTACCCTGGAAACAGGGCAGTCATTTATCCTGGAAACAGGGCAGACAGTTATCCTGGAAACAGGGTGGTCAGTTACCCCGGATATAGGGCGGTCAGTTATCCTGGAAAAAGGGCGGTCTGTTACCCCGGAAACAGGGCAGTCAGTTACCGTGGAAATAGTGCAGTCAGTTACCATGGAAACAGGGCAGTCAGCTATCCTGGAAACAGGGCAGTCAGTTACCACGGAAATAGGTCGGTCAGTTATGCTGGAAAAAGGGCGGTCTGTTACCCCGGAAATAGGTCTGTCAGTTATCCTGGAAACAGGGTCTTCAGTTACCCCGGAAACAGGGAGATCAGTTACCTCGGAAACAGGGTGGTCAGTTACCCTGGAAACAGGGCAGTCAGTTAACCTGGAAACAGGGCAGTCAGTTACCATGGAAACAGGGTGATCAGTTATCCTGGAAACAGGGCGGTCAGTTACCCCGGAAACAGGGCAGTCAGATACCCCGGAAACAGGGCGGTCAGTAACCCTGGAAACAGATTAGTCAGTTACCCTGGAAACAGGGCAGTCAGTTATCCCGGAAACAGGGCAGTCAGTTATCCCGGAAACAGGGTGATCAGTTACCTTGGAAACAGGGCAGTCAGTAACACCGCAAACAGGACGTTCAGTTACCCCGGAAACAGGGCGGTTAATTACCCCAGAAACAGGGCGATCAGTTACCCTGGAAACAGGGTGATCAGTTACCCTGGAAACTGGGCAGTCAGTTACCCTGGAAACAGGGCAGTCAGTTATTCCGGAAACAGGGTGATCAGTTACCCTGGAAACTGGGCAGTCAGTTATCCCGGAAACAGGGCATTCAGTTATCCTGGAAACAGCGCGGTCAGTTACCCCGGAAATAGGGCGGTCAGTTACCCCGGAAACAGGGAGATCAGTTACCCCTGAAACAGGGCAGTCAGTTACCCTGGAAACAGGGCAGTCAGTTATCCTGGAAACAGGGCAGTCAGTTACCCTGGAAACAGGGTGGTCGGTTACCCCGGAAACGTGGTGATCAGTTACCTTGGAAACAGGGCAGTCAGTTACACCGGAAACAGGACATTCAGTGACCCCGGAAACAGAGCGGTTAATTACCCCAGAAATAGGGCGATCAGTTACCCTGGAAACAGGGCAGTCAGTTTGCCTGGAAACTGGGCAGTCAGTTAATCTGGAAACAGGGCAGTCAGCTATCCCGGAAACAGGGTGATCAGTTACCCTGGAAACAGGGCAGTCAGTTATCCCGGAAACAGGGCAGTCATTTATCCCGGAAAAAGGGTGATCAGTTACCCTGGAAACTGGGAAGTCAGTTACCCTGGAAACAGGGCAGTCAGTTACCCAGGAAACAGGGCAGACAGTTACCCTGGAAACAGGGCAGTCAGTTACCCATGAAACTGGGCAGTCAGTTACCCTGGAAACAGGGCAGTCAGTCACCCTGGAAACAGGTTAGTCAGTTACCCCGGAAACAGGGTGATCAGTTACCCCGGAAACAGGGCAGTCAGTTACCCTGGAAACAGCGCAGTCAGTTACCCTGGAAACAGGGCAGTCAGTTATACCCGAAACCGGGCAGTCAGTTATCCCGGAAACAGGGTGATCAGTTACCCTGGAAACTGGACTGTCAGTTACCCTGGAAACAGGGCGGTCAGTTACCCTGGAAACAGGGCAGTCAGTTATCCTGGAAACAGGGTGATCAGTTACCCTGGAAACTGGGCATTTAGTTACACTGGAAACAGGGCAGTCAGTTACCCTGGAAACAGGGCAGTCAGTTATCCTGGAAACAGGGCAGACAGTTATCCTGGAAACAGGGTGATCAGTTACCCCGGATATAGGGCGGTCAGTTATCCTGGAAACAGGGCGGTCAGATACCCCGGAAACAGGGAGATCAGTTACCCCGGAAACAGGGCAGTCAGTTATCCTGTAAACTGGGCAGTCAGTTACCCCGGAAACAGGGCAGTCAGTTACCGTGGAAATAGGGCAGTCAGTTACCCTGGAAACAGGGCAGTCAGCTATCCTGGAAACAGGGCAGTCAGTTACCCCGGAAATAGGTCGGTCAGTTATCCTGGAAAAAGGGCGGTCTGTTACCCCGGAAATAGGTCGGTCAGTTATCCTGGAAACAGGGTGGTCAGTTAACCCGGAAACAGGGATATCAGTTACCCCGGAAACAGGGTGGTCAGTTACCCTGGAAACAGGGCAGTCAGTTAACCTGGAAACAGGGCAGTCAGTTACCATGGAAACAGGGTGATCAGTTATCCTGGAAACAGGGCGGTCATTTACCCCGGAAACAGGGCAGTCAGATACCCCGGAAACAGGGCGGTCAGTAACCCTGGAAACAGATTAGTCAGTTACCCTGGAAACAGGGCAGTCAGTTATCCCGGAAACAGGGCAGTCAGTTATCCCGGAAGCAGGGTGATCAGTTACCTTGGAAACAGGGCAGTCAGTTACACCGCAAACAGGACGTTCAGTTACCCCGGAAACAGGGCGGTTAATTACCCCAGAAACAGGGTGGTCAGTTACCCTGGAAACAGGGCATTCAGTTACCTCGGAAACAGGGAGATCAGTTACCCTGGAAACTGGGCATTCAGCTATCCCGGAAACAGGGCAGTCAGTTACCGTGGAAACAGGGCAGTCAGTTACCCTGGAAATAGGGCGGTCAGTTACCCGGGAAACAGGGAGATCAGTTACCCCTGAAACAGGGCAGTCAGTTACCCTGGAAACAAGGCAGTCAGTTATCACTGAAACAGGGTGATCAGTTACCCTGGAAACTGGGCAGTCAGTTACCACGGAAACAGGGTGGTCAGTTACCCTGGAAACAGGGCAGTCAGTTACCCTGGAAACAGGGTGGTCAGTTACCCTGGAAACAGGGCAGTCAGTTACCTCGGAAACAGTGTGATCAGTTACCCTGGAAACAGGGCAGTCAGTTACCCTGGAAACAGGGCAGTCAGTTATCCCCGAAACCGGGCAGTCAGTTATCCCAGAAACAGGGTGATCAGTTACCCTGGAAACTGGGCAGTCAGTTACCCAGGAAACAGGGCGGTCAGTTACCCTGGAAACAGGGCAGTCAGTTATCCTGGAAACAGGGTGATCAGTTACCCTGGAAACTGGGCAGTTAGTTACACTGGAAACAGGGCAGTCAGTTACCCTGGAAACAGGGCAGTCATTTATCCTGGAAACAGGGCAGACAGTTATCCTGGAAACAGGGTGGTCAGTTACCCCGGATATAGGGCGGTCAGTTATCCTGGAAAAAGGGCGGTCTGTTACCCCGGAAACAGGGCAGTCAGTTACCGTGGAAATAGGGCAGTCAGTTACCATGGAAACAGGGCAGTCAGCTATCCTGGAAACAGGGCAGTCAGTTACCACGGAAATAGGTCGGTCAGTTATCCTGGAAAAAGGGCGATCTGTTACCCCGGAAATAGGTCTGTCAGTTATCCTGGAAACAGGGTCTTCAGTTACCCCGGAAACAGGGAGATCAGTTACCCCGGAAACAGGGTGGTCAGTTACCCTGGAAACAGGGCAGTCAGTTAACCTGGAAACAGGGCAGTCAGTTACCATGGAAACAGGGTGATCAGTTATCCTGGAAACAGGGCGGTCAGTTACCCCGGAAACAGGGCAGTCAGATACCCCGGAAACAGGGCGGTCAGTAACCCTGGAAACAGATTAGTCAGTTACCCTGGAAACAGGGCAGTCAGTTATCCCGGAAACAGGGCAGTCAGTTATCCCGGAAACAGGGTGATCAGTTACCTTGGAAACAGGGCAGTCAGTAACACCGCAAACAGGACGTTCAGTTACCCCGGAAACAGGGCGGTTAATTACCCCAGAAACAGGGCGATCAGTTACCCTGGAAACAGGGTGATCAGTTACCCTGGAAACTGGGCAGTCAGTTACCCTGGAAACAGGGCAGTCAGTTATTCCGGAAACAGGGTGATCAGTTACCCTGGAAACAGGGCAGTCAGTTATCCCAGAAACAGGGCATTCAGTTATCCTGGAAACAGCGCGGTCAGTTACCCCGGAAATAGGGCGGTCAGTTACCCCGGAAACAGGGAGATCAGTTACCCCTGAAACAGGGCAGTCAGTTACCCTGGAAACAGGGCAGTCAGTTATCCTGGAAACAGGGCAGTCAGTTACCCTGGAAACTGGGTGGTCGGTTACCCCGGAAACAGGGTGATCAGTTATCCTGGAAACAGGGCGGTCAGTTACCCCAGAAACAGGGCAGTCAGTTACCCCGGAAACAGGGCGGTCAGTAACCTTGGAAACAGATTAGTCAGTTACCCCGGAAACAGGGTGATCAGTTATCCCGGAAACAGGGCAGTCAGTTATCCCGGAAACTGGGTGATCAGTTATGCTGGAAACAGGGCAGTCAGTTACCCCGGAAACAGGGCAGTCAGTTATCCCGGAAACAGGGCAGTCAGTTATCCCGGAAACGTGGTGATCAGTTACCTTGGAAACAGGGCAGTCAGTTACCCCGGAAACAGGACATTCAGTGACCCCGGAAACAGAGCGGTTAATTACCCCAGAAATAGGGCGATCAGTTACCCTGGAAACAGGGCAGTCAGTTTGCCTGGAAACTGGGCAGTCAGTTAATCTGGAAACAGGGCAGTCAGCTATCCCGGAAACAGGGTGATCAGTTACCCTGGAAACAGGGCAGTCAGTTATCCCGGAAACTGGGCAGTCATTTATCCCGGAAAAAGGGTGATCAGTTACCCTGGAAACTGGGAAGTCAGTTACCCTGGAAACAGGACAGTCAGTTACCCCGGAAACAGGGCTGACAGTTACCCTGGAAACAGGGCAGTCAGTTACCCATGAAACTGGGCAGTCAGTTACCCTGGAAACAGGGCAGTCAGTCACCCTGGAAACAGGTTAGTCAGTTACCCCGGAAACAGGGTGATCAGTTACCCCGGAAACAGGGCAGTCAGTTACCCTGGAAACAGGGCAGTCAGTTACCCTGGAAACAGGGCAGTCAGTTATACCCGAAACCGGGCAGTCAGTTATCCCGGAAACAGGGTGATCAGTTACCCTGGAAACTGGACTGTCAGTTACCCTGGAAACAGGGCGGACAGTTACCCTGGAAACAGGGCAGTCAGTTATCCTGGAAACAGGGTGATCAGTTACCCTGGAAACTGGGCAGTTAGTTACACTGGAAACAGGGCAGTCAGTTACCCTGGAAACAGGGCAGTCAGTTATCCTGGAAACAGGGCAGACAGTTATCCTGGAAACAGGGTGATCAGTTACCCCGGATATAGGGCGGTCAGTTATCCTGGAAACAGGGCGGTCAGATACCCCGGAAACAGGGAGATCAGTTACCCCGGAAACAGGGCAGTCAGTTATCCTGTAAACTGGGCAGTCAGTTACCCCGGAAGCAGGGCAGTCAGTTACCGTGGAAATAGGGCAGTCAGTTACCCTGGAAACAGGGCAGTCAGCTATCCTGGAAACAGGGCAGTCAGTTACCCCGGAAATAGGTCGGTCAGTTATCCTGGAAAAAGGGCGGTCTGTTACCCCGGAAATAGGTCGGTCAGTTATCCTGGAAACAGGGTGGTCAGTTAACCCGGAAACAGGGATATCAGTTACCCCGGAAACAGGGTGGTCAGTTACCCTTGAAGCAGGGCAGTCAGTTAACCTGGAAACAGGGCAGTCAGTTACCATGGAAACAGGGTGATCAGTTATCCTGGAAACAGGGCGGTCATTTACCCCGGAAACAGGGCAGTCAGATACCCCGGAAACAGGGCGGTCAGTAACCCTGGAAACAGATTAGTCAGTTACCCTGGAAACAGGGCAGTCAGTTATCCCGGAAACAGGGCAGTCAGTTATCCCGGAAGCAGGGTGATCAGTTACCTTGGAAACAGGGCAGTCAGTTACACCGCAAACAGGACGTTCAGTTACCCCGGAAACAGGGCGGTTAATTACCCCAGAAACAGGGTGGTCAGTTACCCTGGAAACAGGGCATTCAGTTACCTCGGAAACAGGGAGATCAGTTACCCTGGAAACTGGGCATTCAGCTATCCCGGAAACAGGGCAGTCAGTTACCGTGGAAACAGGGCAGTCAGTTACCCTGGAAATAGGGCGGTCAGTTACCCGGGAAACAGGGAGATCAGTTACCCCTGAAACAGGGCAGTCAGTTACCCTGGAAACAAGGCAGTCAGTTATCACTGAAACAGGGTGATCAGTTACCCTGGAAACTGGGCAGTCAGTTACCACGGAAACAGGGTGGTCAGTTACCCTGGAAACAGGGCAGTCAGTTACCCTGGAAACAGGGTGGTCAGTTACCCTGGAAACAGGGCAGTCAGTTACCTCGGAAACAGTGTGATCAGTTACCCTGGAAACAGGGCAGTCAGTTACCCTGGAAACAGGGCAGTCAGTTATCCCCGAAACCGGGCAGTCAGTTATCCCAGAAACAGGGTGATCAGTTACCCTGGAAACTGGGCAGTCAGTTACCCAGGAAACAGGGCGGTCAGTTACCCTGGAAACAGGGCAGTCAGTTTTACTGGAAACAGGGTGATCAGTTACCCTGGAAACTGGGCAGTTAGTTACACTGGAAACAGGGCAGTCAGTTACCCTGGAAACAGGGCAGTCATTTATCCTGGAAACAGGGCAGACAGTTATCCTGGAAACAGGGTGGTCAGTTACCCCGGATATAGGGCGGTCAGTTATCCTGGAAAAAGGGCGGTCTGTTACCCCGGAAACAGGGCAGTCAGTTACCGTGGAAATAGGGCAGTCAGTTACCATGGAAACAGGGCAGTCAGCTATCCTGGAAACAGGGCAGTCAGTTACCACGGAAATAGGTCGGTCAGTTATCCTGGAAAAAGGGCGATCTGTTACCCCGGAAATAGGTCTGTCAGTTATCCTGGAAACAGGGTCTTCAGTTACCCCGGAAACAGGGAGATCAGTTACCCCGGAAACAGGGTGGTCAGTTACCCTGGAAACAGGGCAGTCAGTTAACCTGGAAACAGGGCAGTCAGTTACCATGGAAACAGGGTGATCAGTTATCCTGGAAACAGGGCGGTCAGTTACCCCGGAAACAGGGCAGTCAGATACCCCGGAAACAGGGCGGTCAGTAACCCTGGAAACTGATTAGTCAGTTACCCTGGAAACAGGGCAGTCAGTTATCCCGGAAACAGGGCAGTCAGTTATCCCGGAAACAGGGTGATCAGTTACCTTGGAAACAGGGCAGTCAGTAACACGTCAAACAGGACGTTCAGTTACCCCGGAAACAGGGCGGTTAATTACCCCAGAAACAGGGCGATCAGTTACCCTGGAAACAGGGTGATCAGTTACCCTGGAAACTGGGCAGTCAGTTACCCTGGAAACAGGGCAGTCAGTTATTCCGGAAACAGGGTGATCAGTTACCCTGGAAACAGGGCAGTCAGTTATCCCAGAAACAGGGCATTCAGTTATCCTGGAAACAGCGCGGTCAGTTACCCCGGAAATAGGGCGGTCAGTTACCCCGGAAACAGGGAGATCAGTTACCCCTGAAACAGGGCAGTCAGTTACCCTGGAAACAGGGCAGTCTGTTATCCTGGAAACAGGGCAGTCAGTTACCCTGGAAACAGGGTGGTCGGTTACCCCGGAAACAGGGTGATCAGTTATCCTGGAAACAGGGCGGTCAGTTACCCCAGAAACAGGGCAGTCAGTTACCCCGGAAACAGGGCGGTCAGTAACCTTGGAAACAGATTAGTCAGTTACCCCGGAAACAGGGTGATCAGTTATCCCGGAAACAGGGCAGTCAGTTATCCCGGAAACTGGGTGATCAGTTATGCTGGAAACAGGGCAGTCAGTTACCCCGGAAACAGGGCAGTCAGTTATCCCGGAAACAGGGCAGTCAGTTATCCCGGAAACGTGGTGATCAGTTACCTTGGAAACAGGGCAGTCAGTTACCCCGGAAACAGGACATTCAGTGACCCCGGAAACAGAGCGGTTAATTACCCCAGAAATAGGGCGATCAGTTACCCTGGAAACAGGGCAGTCAGTTTGCCTGGAAACTGGGCAGTCAGTTAATCTGGAAACAGGGCAGTCAGCTATCCCGGAAACAGGGTGATCAGTTACCCTGGAAACAGGGCAGTCAGTTATCCCGGAAACTGGGCAGTCATTTATCCCGGAAAAAGGGTGATCAGTTACCCTGGAAACTGGGAAGTCAGTTACCCTGGAAACAGGACAGTCAGTTACCCCGGAAACAGGGCTGACAGTTACCCTGGAAACAGGGCAGTCAGTTACCCATGAAACTGGGCAGTCAGTTACCCTGGAAACAGGGCAGTCAGTCACCCTGGAAACAGGTTAGTCAGTTACCCCGGAAACAGGGTGATAAGTTACCCCGGAAACAGGGCAGTCAGTTACCCTGGAAACAGGGCAGTCAGTTACCCTGGAAACAGGGCAGTCAGTTATACCCGAAACCGGGCAGTCAGTTATCCCGGAAACAGGGTGATCAGTTACCCTGGAAACTGGACTGTCAGTTACCCTGGAAACAGGGCGGACAGTTACCCTGGAAACAGGGCAGTCAGTTATCCTGGAAACAGGGTGATCAGTTACCCTGGAAACTGGGCAGTTAGTTACACTGGAAACAGGGCAGTCAGTTACCCTGGAAACAGGGCAGTCAGTTATCCTGGAAACAGGGCAGACAGTTATCCTGGAAACAGGGTGATCAGTTACCCCGGATATAGGGCGGTCAGTTATCCTGGAAACAGGGCGGTCAGATACCCCGGAAACAGGGAGATCAGTTACCCCGGAAACAGGGCAGTCAGTTATCCTGTAAACTGGGCAGTCAGTTACCCCGGAAGCAGGGCAGTCAGTTACCGTGGAAATAGGGCAGTCAGTTACCCTGGAAACAGGGCAGTCAGCTATCCTGGAAACAGGGCAGTCAGTTACCCCGGAAATAGGTCGGTCAGTTATCCTGGAAAAAGGGCGGTCTGTTACCCCGGAAATAGGTCGGTCAGTTATCCTGGAAACAGGGTGGTCAGTTAACCCGGAAACAGGGATATCAGTTACCCCGGAAACAGGGTGGTCAGTTACCCTTGAAACAGGGCAGTCAGTTAACCTGGAAACAGGGCAGTCAGTTACCATGGAAACAGGGTGATCAGTTATCCTGGAAACAGGGCGGTCATTTACCCCGGAAACAGGGCAGTCAGATACCCCGGAAACAGGGCGGTCAGTAACCCTGGAAACAGATTAGTCAGTTACCCTGGAAACAGGGCAGTCAGTTATCCCGGAAACAGGGCAGTCAGTTATCCCGGAAGCAGGGTGATCAGTTACCTTGGAAACAGGGCAGTCAGTTACACCGCAAACAGGACGTTCAGTTACCCCGGAAACAGGGCGGTTAATTACCCCAGAAACAGGGTGGTCAGTTACCCTGGAAACAGGGCATTCAGTTACCTCGGAAACAGGGAGATCAGTTACCCTGGAAACTGGGCATTCAGCTATCCCGGAAACAGGGCAGTCAGTTACCGTGGAAACAGGGCAGTCAGTTACCCTGGAAATAGGGCGGTCAGTTACCCGGGAAACAGGGAGATCAGTTACCCCTGAAACAGGGCAGTCAGTTACCCTGGAAACAAGGCAGTCAGTTATCCTGGAAACAGGGTGATCAGTTACCCTGGAAACTGGGCAGTTAGTTACACTGGAAACAGGGCAGTCAGTTACCCTGGAAACAGGGCAGTCAGTTATCCTGGAAACAGGGCAGACAGTTATCCTGGAAACAGGGTGATCAGTTACCCCGGATATAGGGCGGTCAGTTATCCTGTAAACAGGGCGGTCAGATACCCCGGAAACAGGGAGATCAGTTACCCCGGAAACAGGGCAGTCAGTTATCCTGTAAACTGGGCAGTCAGTTACCCCGGAAACAGGGCAGTCAGTTACCGTGGAAATAGGGCAGTCAGTTACCCTGGAAACAGGGCAGTCAGCTATCCTGGAAACAGGGCAGTCAGTTACCCCGGAAATAGGTCGGTCAGTTATCCTGGAAAAAGGGCGGTCTGTTACCCCGGAAATAGGTCGGTCAGTTATCCTGGAAACAGGGTGGTCAGTTAACCCGGAAACAGGGATATCAGTTACCCCGGAAACAGGGTGGTCAGTTACCCTGGAAACAGGGCATTCAGTTACCTCGGAAACAGGGAGATCAGTTACCCTGGAAACTGGGCATTCAGCTATCCCGGAAACAGGGCAGTCAGTTACCGTGGAAACAGGGCAGTCAGTTACCCTGGAAATAGGGCGGTCAGTTACCCGGGAAACAGGGAGATCAGTTACCCCTGAAACAGGGCAGTCAGTTACCCTGGAAACAAGGCAGTCAGTTATCCCTGAAACAGGGTGATCAGTTACCCTGGAAACTGGGCAGTCAGTTACCATGGAAACAGGGTGGTCAGTTACCCTGGAAACAGGGCAGTCAGTTACCCTGGAAACAGGGTGGTCAGTTACCCTGTGAAAAGGGCAGTCAGTTACCTCGGAAACAGTGTGATCAGTTATCCTGGAAACTGGGCAGTCAGTTATCCCGGGAACAGGCCGATCAGTTACCGTGGAAATAGGGCGGTCAGTTACCCGGGAAACAGGGAGATCAGTTACCACTGAAACAGGGCAATCAGTTACCCTGGAAACAGGGCAGTCAGTTATCCTGGAAACAGGGTGGTCAGCTACCCTGGAAACAGGGTGGTCAGTTACCCCGGGAACAGGGTGATCAGTTATCCAGGAAACAGGGCGGTCAGTTACCGCGGAAACAGGGCAGTCAGTTACCCCGGAAACAGGGCGGTCAGTAACCCTGGAAACAGATTAGTCAGTTACCCCGGAAACAGTGTGATCAGTTATCCTGGAAACAGGGCAGTCAGTTAGCCTGGAAACAGGGCAGTCAGTTATCCCGGAAATAGGGCAGTCAGTTATCCCGGAAACAGGGTAATCAGTTACCCTGGAAACAGGGCAGTCAGTTACCCCGGAAACAGGGCAGTCAGTTATCCCGGAAACAGGGCAGTCAGTTCTCCCGGAAACAGGGTGATCAGTTACCCTGGAAACTGGGCAGTCAGTTACCCTGGAAACAGGGTGATCAGTTACCCTGGAAACTGGGCAGTTAGTTACCCTGGAAACAGGGCAGTCAGTTATTCCGGAAACAGGGTTATCAGTTACCCTTGAAACTGGGGCAGTCAGTTACCCTGGAAACAGCCAGTCAGTTACCCTGGAAAGAGGGACGACAGTTATCCCGGAAACAGGGTGATCAGTTACCCTGGAAACTGGGCAGTCAGTTACCACGGAAACAGGGCAGTCAGTTATCCTGGAAACAGGGCAGTCAGTTACACTGGAAACAGGGCAGTCAGTTATCCTGGAAACAGGGTGGTCAGTTACCCTGGAAACAGGGTGGTCGGTTACACCGGAAACAGGGTGATCAGTTATCCTGGAAACAGGGCGGTCAGTAACCCCGGAAACAGGGCAGTCAGTTACCCCGGAAACAGGGCGGTCAGTTATCCCAGAAACAGGGCAGTCAGTTATCCCGGAAACAGGGCAGTCAGTTATCCTGTAAACTGGGCAGTCAGTTACCCCGGAAACAGGGCAGTCAGTTACCGTGGAAATAGGGCAGTCAGTTACCCTGGAAACAGGGCAGTCAGCTATCCTGGAAACAGGGCAGTCAGTTACCCCGGAAATAGGTCGGTCAGTTATCCTGGAAACAGGGTGGTCAGTTACCCCGGAAACAGGTCGGTCAGTTATCCTGGAAACAGGGTGGTCAGTTACCCTGGAAACAGGGCAGTCAGTTACCCTGGAAACAGGGCAGTCAGTTAACCTGGAAACAGGGCAGTCAGTTACCATGGAAACAGGGTGATCAGTTATCCTGGAAACAGGGCGGTCAGTTAGCCTGGAAACAGGGCAGTCAGTTACCCCGGAAACAGGGCAGTCAGTTATCCCGGAAACAGGGCAGTCAGTTATCCCGGAAACGTGGTGATCAGGTACCTTGGAAACAGGGCAGTCAGTTACCCCGGAAACAGGACATACAGTGACCCCGGAAACAGAGCGGTTAATTACCCCAGAAACAGGGCGATCAGTTACCCTGGAAACAGGGTGATCAGTTACCCTGGAAACTGGGCAGTCAGTTACCCTGGAAACAGGGCAGTCAGTTATTCCGGAAACAGGGTGATCAGATACCCTGGAAATTGGGCAGTCAGTTACCCTGGAAACAGCCAGTCAGTCACCCTGGAAAGAGGGACGTCAGTTATCCCGGAAACAGGGTGATCAGTTACCCTGGAAACTGGGCAGTCAGTTACCACGGAAACAGGGTGGTCAGTTAACCTGGAAACAGGGCAGTCAGTTACCCCGGAAACAGGGTGGTCAGTTACACTGGAAACAGGGCATTCAGTTACCTCGGAAACAGGGAGATCAGTTACCCTGGAAACTGGGCATTCAGCTATCCCGGAAACAGGGCAGTCAGTTACCGTGGAAACAGGGCAGACAGTTATCCTGGAAACAGGGTGGTCAGTTACCCCGGATATAGGGCGGTCAGTTATCCTGGAAAAAGGGCGGTCTGTTACCCCGGAAACAGGGCAGTCAGTTACCGTGGAAATAGGGCAGTCAGTTACCCTGGAAACAGGGCAGTCAGCTATCCTGGAAACAGGGCAGTCAGTTACCCCGGAAATAGGTCGGTCAGTTATCCTGGAAACAGGGTGGTCAGTTACCCCGGAAACAGGTCGGTCAGTTATCCTGGAAACAGGGTGGTCAGTTACCCTGGAAACAGGGCAGTCAGTTACCCTGGAAACAGGGCAGTCAGTTAACCTGGAAACAGGGCAGTCAGTTACCATGGAAACAGGGTGATCAGTTATCCTGGAAACAGGGCGGTCAGTTAGCCTGGAAACAGGGCAGTCAGTTACCCCGGAAACAGGGCAGTCAGTTATCCCGGAAACAGGGCAGTCAGTTATCCCGGAAACGTGGTGATCAGGTACCTTGGAAACAGGGTAGTCAGTTACCCCGGAAACAGGACATACAGTGACCCCGGAAACAGAGCGGTTAATTACCCCAGAAACAGGGCGATCAGTTACCCTGGAAACAGGGTGATCAGTTACCCTGGAAACTGGGCAGTCAGTTACCCTGGAAACAGGGCAGTCAGTTATTCCGGAAACAGGGTGATCAGATACCCTGGAAATTGGGCAGTCAGTTACCCTGGAAACAGCCAGTCAGTCACCCTGGAAAGAGGGACGTCAGTTATCCCGGAAACAGGGTGATCAGTTACCCTGGAAACTGGGCAGTCAGTTACCACGGAAACAGGGTGGTCAGTTAACCTGGAAACAGGGCAGTCAGTTACCCCGGAAACAGGGTGGTCAGTTACACTGGAAACAGGGCATTCAGTTACCTCGGAAACAGGGAGATCAGTTACCCTGGAAACTGGGCATTCAGCTATCCCGGAAACAGGGCAGTCAGTTACCGTGGAAACAGGGCAGACAGTTATCCTGGAAACAGGGTGGTCAGTTACCCCGGATATAGGGCGGTCAGTTATCCTGGAAAAAGGGCGGTCTGTTACCCCGGAAACAGGGCAGTCAGTTACCGTGGAAATAGGGCAGTCAGTTACCATGGAAACAGGGCAGTCAGCTATCCTGGAAACAGGGCAGTCAGTTACCACGGAAATAGGTCGGTCAGTTATCCTGGAAAAAGGGCGGTCTGTTACCCCGGAAATAGGTCTGTCAGTTATCCTGGAAACAGGGTCTTCAGTTACCCCGGAAACAGGGAGATCAGTTACCCCGGAAACAGGGTGGTCAGTTACCCTGGAAACAGGGCAGTCAGTTAACCTGGAAACAGGGCAGTCAGTTACCATGGAAACAGGGTGATCAGTTATCCTGGAAACAGGGCGGTCAGTTACCCCGGAAACAGGGCAGTCAGATACCCCGGAAACAGGGCGGTCAGTAACCCTGGAAACAGATTAGTCAGTTACCCTGGAAACAGGGCAGTCAGTTATCCCGGAAACAGGGCAGTCAGTTATCCCGGAAACAGGGTGATCAGTTACCTTGGAAACAGGGCAGTCAGTAACACCGCAAACAGGACGTTCAGTTACCCCGGAAACAGGGCGGTTAATTACCCCAGAAACAGGGCGATCAGTTACCCTGGAAACAGGGTGATCAGTTACCCTGGAAACTGGGCAGTCAGTTACCCTGGAAACAGGGCAGTCAGTTATTCCGGAAACAGGGTGATCAGTTACCCTGGAAACTGGGCAGTCAGTTATCCCGGAAACAGGGCATTCAGTTATCCTGGAAACAGCGCGGTCAGTTACCCCGGAAATAGGGCGGTCAGTTACCCCGGAAACAGGGAGATCAGTTACCCCTGAAACAGGGCAGTCAGTTACCCTGGAAACAGGGCAGTCAGTTATCCTGGAAACAGGGCAGTCAGTTACCCTGGAAACAGGGTGGTCGGTTACCCCGGAAACAGGGTGATCAGTTATCCTGGAAACAGGGCGGTCAGTTACCCCAGAAACAGGGCAGTCAGTTACCCCGGAAACAGGGCGGTCAGTAACCTTGGAAACAGATTAGTCAGTTACCCCGGAAACAGGGTGATCAGTTATCCCGGAAACAGGGCAGTCAGTTATCCCGGAAACTGGGTGATCAGTTATGCTGGAAACAGGGCAGTCAGTTACCCCGGAAACAGGGCAGTCAGTTATCCCGGAAACAGGGCAGTCAGTTATCCCGGAAACGTGGTGATCAGTTACCTTGGAAACAGGGCAGTCAGTTACCCCGGAAACAGGACATTCAGTGACCCCGGAAACAGAGCGGTTAATTACCCCAGAAATAGGGCGATCAGTTACCCTGGAAACAGGGCAGTCAGTTTGCCTGGAAACTGGGCAGTCAGTTAATCTGGAAACAGGGCAGTCAGCTATCCCGGAAACAGGGTGATCAGTTACCCTGGAAACAGGGCAGTCAGTTATCCCGGAAACAGGGCAGTCATTTATCCCGGAAAAAGGGTGATCAGTTACCCTGGAAACTGGGAAGTCAGTTACCCTGGAAACAGGACAGTCAGTTACCCCGGAAACAGGGCAGACAGTTACCCTGGAAACAGGGCAGTCAGTTACCCATGAAACTGGGCAGTCAGTTACCCTGGAAACAGGGCAGTCAGTCACCCTGGAAACAGGTTAGTCAGTTACCCCGGAAACAGGGTGATCAGTTACCCCGGAAACAGGGCAGTCAGTTACCCTGGAAACAGGGCAGTCAGTTACCCTGGAAACAGGGCAGTCAGTTATACCCGAAACCGGGCAGTCAGTTATCCCGGAAACAGGGTGATCAGTTACCCTGGAAACTGGACTGTCAGTTACCCTGGAAACAGGGCGGACAGTTACCCTGGAAACAGGGCAGTCAGTTATCCTGGAAACAGGGTGATCAGTTACCCTGGAAACTGGGCAGTTAGTTACACTGGAAACAGGGCAGTCAGTTACCCTGGAAACAGGGCAGTCAGTTATCCTGGAAACAGGGCAGACAGTTATCCTGGAAACAGGGTGATCAGTTACCCCGGATATAGGGCGGTCAGTTATCCTGGAAACAGGGCGGTCAGATACCCCGGAAACAGGGAGATCAGTTACCCCGGAAACAGGGCAGTCAGTTATCCTGTAAACTGGGCAGTCAGTTACCCCGGAAACAGGGCAGTCAGTTACCGTGGAAATAGGGCAGTCAGTTACCCTGGAAACAGGGCAGTCAGCTATCCTGGAAACAGGGCAGTCAGTTACCCCGGAAATAGGTCGGTCAGTTAGCCTGGAAAAAGGGCGGTCTGTTACCCCGGAAATAGGTCGGTCAGTTATCCTGGAAACAGGGTGGTCAGTTAACCCGGAAACAGGGATATCAGTTACCCCGGAAACAGGGTGGTCAGTTACCCTTGAAACAGGGCAGTCAGTTAACCTGGAAACAGGGCAGTCAGTTACCATGGAAACAGGGTGATCAGTTATCCTGGAAACAGGGCGGTCATTTACCCCGGAAACAGGGCAGTCAGATACCCCGGAAACAGGGCGGTCAGTAACCCTGGAAACAGATTAGTCAGTTACCCTGGAAACAGGGCAGTCAGTTATCCCGGAAACAGGGCAGTCAGTTATCCCGGAAGCAGGGTGATCAGTTACCTTGGAAACAGGGCAGTCAGTTACACCGCAAACAGGACGTTCAGTTACCCCGGAAACAGGGCGGTTAATTACCCCAGAAACAGGGTGGTCAGTTACCCTGGAAACAGGGCATTCAGTTACCTCGGAAACAGGGAGATCAGTTACCCTGGAAACTGGGCATTCAGCTATCCCGGAAACAGGGCAGTCAGTTACCGTGGAAACAGGGCAGTCAGTTACCCTGGAAATAGGGCGGTCAGTTACCCGGGAAACAGGGAGATCAGTTACCCCTGAAACAGGGCAGTCAGTTACCCTGGAAACAAGGCAGTCAGTTATCCCTGAAACAGGGTGATCAGTTACCCTGGAAACTGGGCAGTCAGTTACCACGGAAACAGGGTGGTCAGTTACCCTGGAAACAGGGCAGTCAGTTACCCTGGAAACAGGGTGGTCAGTTACCCTGGAAAAAGGGCAGTCAGTTACCTCGGAAACAGTGTGATCAGTTATCCTGGAAACTGGGCAGTCAGTTATCCCGGGAACAGGCCGATCAGTTACCGTGGAAATAGGGCGGTCAGTTACCCGGGAAACAGGGAGATCAGTTACCACTGAAACAGGGCAATCATTTACCCTGGAAACAGGGCAGTCAGTTATCCTGGAAACAGGGTGGTCAGCTACCCTGGAAACAGGGTTGTCAGTTACCCCGGGAACAGGGTGATCAGTTATCCAGGAAACAGGGCGGTCAGTTACCGCGGAAACAGGGCAGTCAGTTTCCCCGGAAACAGGGCGGTCAGTAACCCTGGAAACAGATTAGTCAGTTACCCCGGAAACAGTGTGATCAGTTATCCTGGAAGCAGGGCAGTCAGTTAGCCTGGAAACAGGGCAGTCAGTTATCCCGGAAATAGGGCAGTCAGTTATCCCGGAAACAGGGTAATCAGTTACCCTGGAAACAGGGCAGTCAGTTACCCCGGAAACAGGGCAGTCAGTTATCCCGGAAACAGGGCAGTCAGTTCTCCCGGAAACAGGGTGATCAGTTACCCTGGAAACTGGGCAGTCAGTTACCCTGGAAACAGGGTGATCAGTTACCCTGGAAACTGGGCAGTTAGTTACCCTGGAAACAGGGCAGTCAGTTATTCCGGAAACAGGGTTATCAGTTACCCTTGAAACTGGTGCAGTCAGTTACCCTGGAAACAGCCAGTCAGTTACCCTGGAAAGAGGGACGACAGTTATCCCGGAAACAGGGTGATCAGTTACCCTGGAAACTGGGCAGTCAGTTACCACGGAAACAGGGCAGTCAGTTATCCTGGAAACAGGGCAGTCAGTTACACTGGAAACAGGGCAGTCAGTTATCCTGGAAACAGGGTGGTCAGTTACCCTGGAAACAGGGTGGTCGGTTACACCGGAAACAGGGTGATCAGTTATCCTGGAAACAGGGCGGTCAGTAACCCCGGAAACAGGGCAGTCAGTTACCCCGGAAACAGGGCGGTCAGTTATCCCAGAAACAGGGCAGTCAGTTATCCCGGAAACAGGGCAGTCAGTTATCCTGTAAACTGGGCAGTCAGTTACCCCGGAAACAGGGCAGTCAGTTACCGTGGAAATAGGGCAGTCAGTTACCCTGGAAACAGGGCAGTCAGCTATCCTGGAAACAGGGCAGTCAGTTACCCCGGAAATAGGTCGGTCAGTTATCCTGGAAACAGGGTGGTCAGTTACCCTGGAAACAGGTCGGTCAGTTATCCTGGAAACAGGGTGGTCAGTTACCCTGGAAACAGGGCAGTCAGTTACCCTGGAAACAGGGCAGTCAGTTAACCTGGAAACAGGGCAGTCAGTTACCATGGAAACAGGGTGATCAGTTATCCTGGAAACAGGGCGGTCAGTTAGCCTGGAAACAGGGCAGTCAGTTACCCCGGAAACAGGGCAGTCAGTTATCCCGGAAACAGGGCAGTCAGTTATCCCGGAAACGTGGTGATCAGGTACCTTGGAAACAGGGCAGTCAGTTACCCCGGAAACAGGACATACAGTGACCCCGGAAACAGAGCGGTTAATTACCCCAGAAACAGGGCGATCAGTTACCCTGGAAACAGGGTGATCAGTTACCCTGGAAACTGGGCAGTCAGTTACCCTGGAAACAGGGCAGTCAGTTATTCCGGAAACAGGGTGATCAGATACCCTGGAAATTGGGCAGTCAGTTACCCTGGAAACAGCCAGTCAGTCACCCTGGAAAGAGGGACGTCAGTTATCCCGGAAACAGGGTGATCAGTTACCCTGGAAACTGGGCAGTCAGTTACCACAGAAACAGGGTGGTCAGTTAACCTGGAAACAGGGCAGTCAGTTACCCCGGAAACAGGGTGGTCAGTTACACTGGAAACAGGGCATTCAGTTACCTCGGAAACAGGGAGATCAGTTACCCTGGAAACTGGGCATTCAGCTATCCCGGAAACAGGGCAGTCAGTTACCGTGGAAACAGGGCAGACAGTTATCCTGGAAACAGGGTGGTCAGTTACCCCGGATATAGGGCGGTCAGTTATCCTGGAAAAAGGGCGGTCTGTTACCCCGGAAACAGGGCAGTCAGTTACCGTGGAAATAGGGCAGTCAGTTACCATGGAAACAGGGCAGTCAGCTATCCTGGAAACAGGGCAGTCAGTTACCACGGAAATAGGTCGGTCAGTTATCCTGGAAAAAGGGCGGTCTGTTACCCCGGAAATAGGTCTGTCAGTTATCCTGGAAACAGGGTCTTCAGTTACCCCGGAAACAGGGAGATCAGTTACCCCGGAAACAGGGTGGTCAGTTACCCTGGAAACAGGGCAGTCAGTTAACATGGAAACAGGGCAGTCAGTTACCATGGAAACAGGGTGATCAGTTATCCTGGAAACAGGGCGGTCAGTTACCCCGGAAACAGGGCAGTCAGATACCCCGGAAACAGGGCGGTCAGTAACCCTGGAAACAGATTAGTCAGTTACCCTGGAAACAGGGCAGTCAGTTATCCCGGAAACAGGGCAGTCAGTTATCCCGGAAACAGGGTGATCAGTTACCTTGGAAACAGGGCAGTCAGTAACACCGCAAACAGGACGTTCAGTTACCCCGGAAACAGGGCGGTTAATTACCCCAGAAACAGGGCGATCAGTTACCCTGGAAACAGGGTGATCAGTTACCCTGGAAACTGGGCAGTCAGTTACCCTGGAAACAGGGCAGTCAGTTATTCCGGAAACAGGGTGATCAGTTACCCTGGAAACTGGGCAGTCAGTTATCCCGGAAACAGGGCATTCAGTTATCCTGGAAACAGCGCGGTCAGTTACCCCGGAAATAGGGCGGTCAGTTACCCCGGAAACAGGGAGATCAGTTACCCCTGAAACAGGGCAGTCAGTTACCCTGGAAACAGGGCAGTCAGTTATCCTGGAAACAGGGCAGTCAGTTACCATGGAAACAGGGTGGTCGGTTACCCCGGAAACAGGGTGATCAGTTATCCTGGAAACAGGGCGGTCAGTTACCCCAGAAACAGGGCAGTCAGTTACCCCGGAAACAGGGCGGTCAGTAACCTTGGAAACAGATTAGTCAGTTACCCCGGAAACAGGGTGATCAGTTATCCCGGAAACAGGGCAGTCAGTTATCCCGGAAACTGGGTGATCAGTTATGCTGGAAACAGGGCAGTCAGTTACCCCGGAAACAGGGCAGTCAGTTATCCCGGAAACAGGGCAGTCAGTTATCCCGGAAACGTGGTGATCAGTTACCTTGGAAACAGGGCAGTCAGTTACCCCGGAAACAGGACATTCAGTGACCCCGGAAACAGAGCGGTTAATTACCCCAGAAATAGGGCGATCAGTTACCCTGGAAACAGGGCAGTCAGTTTGCCTGGAAACTGGGCAGTCAGTTAATCTGGAAACAGGGCAGTCAGCTATCCCGGAAACAGGGTGATCAGTTACCCTGGAAACAGGGCAGTCAGTTATCCCGGAAACAGGGCAGTCATTTATCCCGGAAAAAGGGTGATCAGTTACCCTGGAAACTGGGAAGTCAGTTACCCTGGAAACAGGACAGTCAGTTACCCCGGAAACAGGGCAGACAGTTACCCTGGAAACAGGGCAGTCAGTTACCCATGAAACTGGGCAGTCAGTTACCCTGGAAACAGGGCAGTCAGTCACCCTGGAAACAGGTTAGTCAGTTACCCCGGAAACAGGGTGATCAGTTACCCCGGAAACAGGGCAGTCAGTTACCCTGGAAACAGGGCAGTCAGTTACCGTGGAAACAGGGCAGTCAGTAACCCTGGAAATAGGGCGGTCAGTTACCCGGGAAACAGGGAGATCAGTTACCCCTGAAACAGGGCAGTCAGTTACCCTGCAAACAAGGCAGTCAGTTATCCCTGAAACAGGGTGATCAGTTACCCTGGAAACTGGGCAGTCAGTTACCACGGAAACAGGGTGGTCAGTTACCCTGGAAACAGGGCAGTCAGTTACCCTGGGAACAGGGTGATCAGTTACCCTGGAAACTGGGCAGTCAGTTACCCTGGAAACAGGGTGATCAGTTACCCTGGAAACTGGGCAGTTAGTTACCCTGGAAACAGGGCAGTCAGTTATTCCGGAAACAGGGTTATCAGTTACCCTGGAAACTGGGGCAGTCAGTTACCCTGGAAACAGCCAGTCAGTTACCCTGGAAAGAGGGACGACAGTTATCCCGGAAACAGGGTGATCAGTTACCCTGGAAAGTGGGCAGTCAGTTACCACGGAAACAGGGCAGTCAGTTATCCTGGAAACAGGGCAGTCAGTTATCCTGGAAACAGGGCAGTCAGTTACACTGGAAACAGGGCAGTCAGTTATCCTGGAAACAGGGCAGTCAGTTACCCTGGAAACAGGGTGGTCGGTTACCCCGGAAACAGGGTGATCTGTTATCCTGGAAACAGGGCGGTCAGTAACCCCGGAAACAGGGCAGTCAGTTACCCCGGAAACAGGGCGGTCAGTTATCCCGGAAACAGGGCAGTCAGTTATCCCGGAAACAGGGCAGTCAGTTATCCTGTAAACTGGGCAGTCAGTTACCCCGGAAATAGGGCAGTCAGTTACCGTGGAAATAGGGCAGTCAGTTACCCTGGAAACAGGGCAGTCAGCTATCCTGGAAACAGGGCAGTCAGTTACCCGGAAATAGGTCGGTCAGTTATCCTGGAAACAGGGTGGTCAGTTACCCCGGAAACAGGGAGATCAGTTACCCCGGAAACAGGGTGGTCAGTTACCCTGGAAACAGGGCAGTCAGTTACCCTGGAAACAGGGTGGTCAGTTAACCTGGAAACAGGGCAGTCAGTTACCATGGAAACAGGGTGATCAGTTATCCTGGAAACAGGGCGGTCAGTTACCCTGGAAACAGATTAGTCAGTTACCCTGGAAAAAGGGCAGTCAGTTAACCTGGAAACAGGGCAGTCAGTTACTATGGAAACAGGGTGATCAGTTATCCTGGAAACAGGGCGGTCAGTTACCCCGGAAACAGGGCAGTCAGTTACCCCGGAAACAGGGCGGTCAGTAACCCTGGAAACAGATTAGTCAGTTACCCCGGAAACAGGGTGATCAGTTATCCTGGAAACAGGGCAGTCAGTTAGCCTGGAAACAGATTAGTCAGTTATCCCGGAAACAGGGCAGGCAGTTATCCCGGAAACAGGGTGATCAGTTACCCTGGAAACAGGGCCGTCAGTTACCCCGGAAACAGGGCAGTCAGTTATCCCGGAAACAGGGCAGTCAGTTCTCCCGGAAACAGGCTGATCAGTTACCCTGGAAACTGGGCAGTCAGATACCCTGGAAACAGGGTGATCAGTTACCCTGGAAACTGGGCAGTAAGTTACCCTGGAAACTGGGGCAGTCAGTTACCCTGGAAACAGCCAGTCAGTTACCCTGGAAAGAGGGACGTCAGTTATCCTGGAAACAGGGTGATCAGTTACCCTGGAAACTGGGCATTCAGTTACCACGGAAGCAGGGTGGTCAGTTACCCTGGAAACAGGGCAGTCAGTTATCCTGGAAACAGGGCATTCAGTTATCCTGGAAACAGGGCGGTCAGTTACCGCGCAAATAGGGCGGTCAGTTACCCCGGAAACAGGGAGATCAGTTACACCTGAAACAGGGCAGTCAGTTACCCTGGAAACAGGGCAGTCAGTTATCCTGGAAACACGGTGGTCAGTTACCCTGGAAACAGGGTGGTCGGTTACCCCGCAAACAGGGTGATCAGTTATCCTGGAAACAGGGCGGTCAGTAACCCCGGAAACAGGGCAGTCATTTACCCCGGAAACAGGGCGGTCAGTAACCCTGGAAACAGATTAGTCAGTTACCCTGGAAAAAGGGCAGTCAGTTAACCTGGAAACAGGGCAGTCAGTTACTATGGAAACAGGGTGATCAGTTATCCTGGAAACAGGGCGGTCAGTTACCCCGGAAACAGGGCAGTCAGTTACCCCGGAAACAGGGCGGTCAGTAACCCTGGAAATAGATTAGTCAGTTACCCCGGAAACAGGGTGATCAGTTATCCTGGAAACAGGGCAGTCAGTTAGCCTGGAAACAGATTAGTCAGTTATCCCGGAAACAGGGCAGGCAGTTATCCCGGAAACAGGGTGATCAGTTACCCTGGAAACAGGGCCGTCAGTTACCCCGGAAACAGGGCAGTCAGTTATCCCGGAAACAGGGCAGTCAGTTCTCCCGGAAACAGGCTGATCAGTTACCCTGGAAACTGGGCAGTCAGATACCCTGGAAACAGGGTGATCAGTTACCCTGGAAACTGGGCAGTAAGTTACCCTGGAAACTGGGGCAGTCAGTTACCCTGGAAACAGCCAGTCAGTTACCCTGGAAAGAGGGACGTCAGTTATCCTGGAAACAGGGTGATCAGTTACCCTGGAAACTGGGCATTCAGTTACCACGGAAGCAGGGTGGTCAGTTACCCTGGAAACAGGGCAGTCAGTTATCCTGGAAACAGGGCATTCAGTTATCCTGGAAACAGGGCGGTCAGTTACCGCGCAAATAGGGCGGTCAGTTACCCCGGAAACAGGGAGATCAGTTACACCTGAAACAGGGCAGTCAGTTACCCTGGAAACAGGGCAGTCAGTTATCCTGGAAACACGGTGGTCAGTTACCCTGGAAACAGGGTGGTCGGTTACCCCGCAAACAGGGTGATCAGTTATCCTGGAAACAGGGCGGTCAGTAACCCCGGAAACAGGGCAGTCATTTACCCCGGAAACAGGGCGGTCAGTAACCCTGGAAACAGATTAGTCAGTTACCCCGGACACAGGGTTTTCAGTTATCCTGGAAACAGGGCAGTCAGTTAGCCTGGAAACAGGGCAGTCAGTTATCCCGGAAACAGGGCACTCAGTTATCCTGGAAACAGAGCAGTCAGTTCTCCTGGAAAAAGGGTGATCAGTTACCCTGGAAACTGGGCAGTCAGTTACCCTGGAAACAGGGTGATCAGTTACCCTGGAAACTGGGCAGTCAGTTACCGTGGAAACAGGGCAGTCAGTAACCCTGGAAATAGGGCGGTCAGTTACCCGGGAAACAGGGAGATCAGTTACCCCTGAAACAGGGCAGTCAGTTACCCTGGAAACAAGGCAGTCAGTTATCCCTGAAACAGGGTGATCAGTTACCCTGGAAACTGGGCAGTCAGTTACCACGGAAACAGGGTGGTCAGTTACCCTGGAAACAGGGCAGTCAGTTACCCTGGGAACAGGGTGATCAGTTACCCTGGAAACTGGGCAGTCAGTTACCCTGGAAACAGGGTGATCAGTTACCCTGGAAACTGGGCAGTTAGTTACCCTGGAAACAGGGCAGTCAGTTATTCCGGAAACAGGGTTATCAGTTACCCTGGAAACTGGGCAGTCAGTTACCCTGTAAACAGCCAGTCAGTTACCCTGGAAAGAGGGACGACAGTTATCCCGGAAACAGGGTGATCAGTTACCCTGGAAAGTGGGCAGTCAGTTACCACGGAAACAGGGCAGTCAGTTATCCTGGAAACAGGGCAGTCAGTTATCCTGGAAACAGGGCAGTCAGTTACACTGGAAACAGGGCAGTCAGTTATCCTGGAAACAGGGCAGTCAGTTACCCTGGAAACAGGGTGGTCGGTTACCCCGGAAACAGGGTGATCTGTTATCCTGGAAACAGGGCGGTCAGTAACCCCGGAAACAGGGCAGTCAGTTACCCCGGAAACAGGGCGGTCAGTTATCCCGGAAACAGGGCAGTCAGTTATCCCGGAAACAGGGCAGTCAGTTATCCTGTAAACTGGGCAGTCAGTTACCCCGGAAATAGGGCAGTCAGTTACCGTGGAAATAGGGCAGTCAGTTACCCTGGAAACAGGGCAGTCAGCTATCCTGGAAACAGGGCAGTCAGTTACCCGGAAATAGGTCGGTCAGTTATCCTGGAAACAGGGTGGTCAGTTACCCCGGAAACAGGGAGATCAGTTACCCCGGAAACAGGGTGGTCAGTTACCCTGGAAACAGGGCAGTCAGTTACCCTGGAAACAGGGTGGTCAGTTAACCTGGAAACAGGGCAGTCAGTTACCATGGAAACAGGGTGATCAGTTATCCTGGAAACAGGGCGGTCAGTTACCCTGGAAACAGATTAGTCAGTTACCCTGGAAAAAGGGCAGTCAGTTAACCTGGAAACAGGGCAGTCAGTTACTATGGAAACAGGGTGATCAGTTATCCTGGAAACAGGGCGGTCAGTTACCCCGGAAACAGGGCAGTCAGTTACCCCGGAAACAGGGCGGTCAGTAACCCTGGAAACAGATTAGTCAGTTACCCCGGAAACAGGGTGATCAGTTATCCTGGAAACAGGGCAGTCAGTTAGCCTGGAAACAGATTAGTCAGTTATCCCGGAAACAGGGCAGGCAGTTATCCCGGAAACAGGGTGATCAGTTACCCTGGAAACAGGGCCGTCAGTTACCCCGGAAACAGGGCAGTCAGTTATCCCGGAAACAGGGCAGTCAGTTCTCCCGGAAACAGGCTGATCAGTTACCCTGGAAACTGGGCAGTCAGATACCCTGGAAACAGGGTGATCAGTTACCCTGGAAACTGGGCAGTAAGTTACCCTGGAAACTGGGGCAGTCAGTTACCCTGGAAACAGCCAGTCAGTTACCCTGGAAAGAGGGACGTCAGTTATCCTGGAAACAGGGTGATCAGTTACCCTGGAAACTGGGCATTCAGTTACCACGGAAGCAGGGTGGTCAGTTACCCTGGAAACAGGGCAGTCAGTTATCCTGGAAACAGGGCATTCAGTTATCCTGGAAACAGGGCGGTCAGTTACCGCGCAAATAGGGCGGTCAGTTACCCCGGAAACAGGGAGATCAGTTACACCTGAAACAGGGCAGTCAGTTACCCTGGAAACAGGGCAGTCAGTTATCCTGGAAACAGGGTGGTCAGTTACCCTGGAAACAGGGTGGTCGGTTACCCCGCAAACAGGGTGATCAGTTATCCTGGAAACAGGGCGGTCAGTAACCCCGGAAACAGGGCAGTCATTTACCCCGGAAACAGGGCGGTCAGTAACCCTGGAAACAGATTAGTCAGTTACCCCGGACACAGGGTTTTCAGTTATCCTGGAAACAGGGCAGTCAGTTAGCCTGGAAACAGGGCAGCCAGTTATCCCGGAAACAGGGCAGTCAGTTATCCTGGAAACAGAGCAGTCAGTTCTCCTGGAAAAAGGGTGATCAGTTACCCTGGAAACTGGGCAGTCAGTTACCCTGGAAACAGGGTGATCAGTTACCCTGGAAACTGGGCAGTCAGTTACCCTGGAAACAGGGCAGTCAGTTATTCCGGAAACAGGGTGATCAGTTACCCTGGAAACTGGGCAGTCAGTTACCCTGGAAGCAGCCAGTCAGTTACCCTGGAAAGAGGGACGTCAGTTATCCCGGAAACAGGGTGATCAGTTACCCTGGAAACTGGGCAGTCAGTTACCCTGGAAACAGCCAGTCAGTTACCCTGGAAAGAGGGACATCAGTTATCCCGTAAACAGGGTGATCAGTTACCCAGGAAACTGGGAGTCAGTTACCACGGAAACAGGGTGGTCAGTTACCCCGGAAACAGGGCAGTCAGTTACCCTGGAAACAGGGTGGTCAGTTACCCTGGAAACAGGGCAGTCAGTTACCTCGGAAACAGTGTGATCAGTTCCCCTGGAAACTGGGCAGTCAGTAATCCCGGAAACAGGGTGATCACTTACCCTGGAATCCGGGTGATCAGTTACCCTGGAAACTGGGCAGTCAGTTACCCTGGAAACAAGGCAGTCAGTTATTCCTGAAACAGGGTGATCAGTTACCCTGGAAACTGGGCAGTCAGTTACCCTGGAAACAGCCAGTCAGTTACCCTGGAAAGAGGGACGTCAGTTATCCCGGAAACAGGGTGATCAGTTACCCTGGAAACTGGGCAGTCAGTTACCACGGAAACAGGGTTGTCAGTTACCCTGGAAACAGGGCAGTCAGTTACCCTGGAAACAGGGTGGTCAGTTACCCAGGAAACAGGGCAGTCAGTTACCTCGGAAACAGTGTGATCAGCTACCCTGGAAACTGGGCACCAGTTATCCCGGAAACAGGGCGGTCAGTTACCGTGGAAACAGGGCAGTCAGTTACCCTGGAAATAGGGCGGTCAGTTACCCGGGAAACAGGGAGATCAGTTACCCCTGAAACAGGGCAGTCAGTTACCCTGGAAACAGGGCAGTCAGTTATCCTGGAAACAGGGTGGTCAGTTACCCTCGAAACATGGTGGTCAGTTACCCCGGAAACAGGGTGATCAGTTATCCTGGAAACAGGGCGGTCAGTTATCCCGGAAACAGGGCAGTCAGTTACCCCGGAAACAGGGTGGTCAGTAACCCTGGAAACAGGGCAGTCAGTTAGCCTGGAAACAGGGCAGTCAGTTATCCCGGAAACAGGGCAGTCAGTTCTCCCGGAAACAGGGTTATCAGTTACCCTGGAAACTGGGCAGTCAGTTACCCTGGAAACAGGGTGATCAGTTACCCTGGAAACTGGGCAGTCAGTTACACTGGAAACAGGGCAGTCAGTTATTCCGGAAACAGGGTGATCTGTTACCCTGGAAACTGGGCAGTCAGTTACCCTGGAAACAGCCAGTCAGTTACCCTGGAAAGAGGGACGTCAGTTATCCCGGAAACAGGGTGATCAGTTACCCTGGAAACTGGGCAGTCAGTTACCCTGGAAACAGCCAGTCAGTTACCCTGGAAAGAGGGACGTCAGTTATCCCGGAAACAGGGTGATCAGTTACCCTGGAAACTGGGCAGTCAGTTACCACGGAAACAGGGTGGTCAGTTACCCTGGAAACAGGGCAGTCAGTTACCTCGGAAACAGTGTGATCAGTTACCCTGGAAACTGGGCAGTCAGTTATCCCAGAAACAGGGCGGTCAGTTACCGTGGAAACAGGGCAGTCAGTTACCCTGGAAATAGAGCGGTCAGTTACCCGGGAAACAGGGAGATCAGTTACCCCTGAAACAGGGCAGTCAGTTACCCTGGAAACAGGGCAGTCAGTTATCCTGGAAACAGGGTGGTCATTTACCCTCGAAACAGGGTGTTCAGTTCCCCCGGAAACAGGGTGATCAGTTATCCTGGAAACAGGGCGGTCAGTTACCCTGGAAACAGATTAGTCAGTTACCCCGGAAACAGGGTGATCAGTTATCCTGGAAACAGGGCAGTCAGTTATCCTGGAAACAGGGCAGTCAGTTATCCCGGAAACAGGGCAGTCAGTTCTCCCGGAAACAGGGTGATCAGTTACCCTGGAAACTGGGCAGTCAGTTACCCTGGAAACAGGGTGATCAGTTACCCTGGAAACTGGGCAGTCAGTTACCCTGGAAACAGGGCAGTCAGTTATTCCGGAAACAGGGTGATCTGTTACCCTGGAAACTGGGCAGTCAGTTACCCTGGAAACAGCCAGTCAGTTACCCTGGAAAGAGGGACGTCAGTTATCCCGGAAACAGGGTGATCAGTTACCCTGGAAACTGGGCAGTCAGTTACCCTGGAAACAGCCAGTCAGTTACCCTGGAAACTGGGCATTCAGTTACCCCGGAAACAGGACATTCAGTTAACCCGGAAACAGGGCGGTTAATTACCCCAGAAACAGGGCGATCAGTTACCCTGGAAACAGGGTTATCAGTTACCCTGGAAACTGGGCAGTCAGTTACCCTGGAAACAGCCAGTCAGTTACCCTGGAAAGAGGGACGTCAGTTATCCCGGAAACAGGGTGATCAGTTACCCTGGAAACTGGGCAGTCAGTTACCACTGAAACAGGGTGGTCAGTTACCCTGGAAACTGGGCAGTCAGTTACCCTAGAAACTGGGTGGTCAGTTACCCTGGAAACAGGGCAGTCAGTTACCTCGGAAACAGTGTGATCAGTTACCCTGGAAACTGGGCAGTCAGTTATCCCGGAAACAGGGCGGTCAGTTACCGTGGAAACAGGGCAGTCAGTTACCCTGGAAATAGGGCGGTCAGTTACCCTGGAAACAGGGAGATCAGTTACCCCTGAAACAGGGCAGTCAGTTACCCTGGAAACTGGGTGGTCAGTTACCCTGGAAACAGGGTGGTCAGTTACCCCAGAAACAGGGTGATCAGTTATCCTGAAACGGGGCGGTCAGTTATCCTGGAAACAGGGCGGTCAGTTACCCCGAAACAGGGCGGTCAGTAACCCTGGAAACAGATTAGTCAGTTCCCCCGGAAACAGGGTGATCAGTTAACCTGGAAACAGGGCAGTCAGTTAGCCTGGAAATAGGGCAGCCAGTTATCCCGGAAACAGGGCAGTCAGTTATCCCGGAAACATGGTGATCAGTTACCCTGGAAACAGGGCAGTCAGTTACCCCGGAAACAGGGCAGTCAGTTATCCCGGAAACAGGGCAGTCAGTTATCCCGGAAACAGGGTGATCAGTTACCCTGGAAACTGGGCAGTCAGTTACCCTGGAAACAGGGTGATCAGTTACCCTGGAAACTGGGCAGTCAGTTACCCTGGAAACAGTGCAGTCAGTTATTCCGGAAACAGGGTGATCAGTTACCCTGGAAACTGGGCAGTCAGTTACCCTGGAAGCAGCCAGTCAGTTACCCTGGAAAGAGGGACGTCAGTTATCCCGGAAACAGGGTGATCAGTTACCCTGGAAACTGGGCGGTCAGTTACCACGGAAACAGGGTGGTCGGTTACCCTGGAAACAGGGCAGTCAGTTACCTCGGAAACAGTGTGATCAGTTTCCCTGGAAAATGGGCAGTCAGTTATCCCGGAAACAGGGCGGTCAGTTCCCGTGGAAACAGGGCAGTCAGTTACCCTGGAAACAGGTCAGTCAGTTATCCTGGAAACAGGGCAGTCAGTTATCCTGGAAACAGGGCGGTCAGTTACCCCGGAAATAGGGCGGTCAGTTATCCTGGAAACAGGGCGGTCAGTTACCCCGGAAACAGGGAGATCAGTTACACCGGAAACAGGGCGGTTAGTTACCCTGGAAACAGGGCAGTCAGTTACCCTGGAAACAGGGCAGTCAGTTAACCTGGAAACAGGGCAGTCAGTTATCCTGGAAACAGGGCATTCAAGTTATCCTGGAAACAGGGCGGTCAGTTACCCTGGAAATAGGGCGGTCAGTTACCCGGGAAACAGGGAGATCAGTTATCCCTGAAACAGGGCAGTCAGTTACCCTGGAAACAGGGCAGTCAGTTATCCTGGAAACAGGGTGGTCAGTTACCCTGGAAACAGGGTGGTCAGTTACCCCGGAAACAGGGTGATCAGTTATCCTGGAAACAGGGTGGTCAGTCACCCCGGAAACAGGGCAGTCAGTTACCCTGGAAACAGGGCGGTCAGTAACCCTGGAAACAGATTAGTCGGTTACCCCGGAAACAGGGTGATCAGTTATCCTGGAAACAGGGCAGTCAGTTAGCCTGGAAAGAGGGACGTCAGTTATCCCGGAAACAGGGTGGTCAGTTACCCTGGAAACAGGGCAGTCAGTTATCCCGGAAACAGGGTGATCAGTTACCCTGGAAACTGGGCAGTCAGTTACCACGGAAAAAGGGTGGTCAGTTACCCTGGAAACAGGGCAGTCAGTTACCTCGGAAACAGTGTGATCAGTTACCCTGGAAACTGGGCAGTCAGTTATCCCAGAAACAGGGCGGTCAGTTACCGTGGAAACAGGGCAGTCAGTTACCCTGGAAATAGGGCGGTCAGTTACCCGGGAAACAGGGAGATCAGTTACCCCTGAAACAGGGCAGTCAGTTACCCTGGAAACAGGGCAGTCAGTTATCCTGGAAACAGGGTGGTCATTTACCCTCGAAACAGGGTGTTCAGTTCCCCCGGAAACAGGGTGATCAGTTATCCTGGAAACAGGGCGGTCAGTTACCCCGGAAACAGGGCAGTCAGTTACCCCAGAAACAGGGCGGTCAGTAACCCTGGAAACAGATTAGTCAGTTACCCCGGAAACGGGGTGATCAGTTATCCTGGAAACAGGGCAGTCAGTTTGCCTGGAAACAGGGCAGTCAGTTATCCCGGAAACAGGGCAGTCAGTTCTCCCGGAAACAGGGTGATCAGTTACCCTGGAAACTGGGCAGTCAGTTACCCTGGAAACAGGGTGATCAGTTACCCTGGAAACTGGGCAGTCAGTTACCCTGGAAACAGGGCAGTCAGTTATTCCGGAAACAGGGTGATCTGTTACCCTGGAAACTGGGCAGTCAGTTACCCTGGAAACAGCCAGTCAGTTACCCTGGAAAGAGGGATGTCAGTTATCCCGGAAACAGGGTGATCAGTTACCCTGGAAACTGGGCAGTCAGTTACCCTGGAAACAGCCAGTCAGTTACCCTGGAAACTGGGCATTCAGTTACCCCGGAAACAGGACATTCAGTTAACCCGGAAACAGGGCGGTTAATTACCCCAGAAACAGGGCGATCAGTTACCCTGGAAAAAGGGTTATCAGTTACCCTGGAAACTGGGCAGTCAGTTACCCTGGAAACAGCCAGTCAGTTACCCTGGAAAGAGGGACGTCAGTTATCCCGGAAACAGGGTGATCAGTTACCCTGGAAACTGGGCAGTCAGTTACCACGGAAACAGGGTGGTCAGTTACCCTGGAAACTGGGCAGTCAGTTACCCTAGAAACTGGGTGGTCAGTTACCCTGGAAACAGGGCAGTCAGTTACCTCGTAAACAGTGTGATCAGTTACCCTGGAAACTGGGCAGTCAGTTATCCCGGAAACAGGGCGGTCAGTTACCGTGGAAACAGGGCAGTCAGTTACCCTGGAAATAGGGCGGTCAGTTACCCTGGAAACAGGGAGATCAGTTACCCCTGAAACAGGGCAGTCAGTTACCCTGGAAACTGGGTGGTCAGTTACCCTGGAAACAGGGTGGTCAGTTACCCCAGAAACAGGGTGATCAGTTATCCTGAAACGGGGCGGTCAGTTATCCCGGAAACAGGGCGTTCAGTTACCCCGGAAACAGGGCGGTCAGTAACCCTGGAAACAGATTAGTCAGTTCCCCCGGAAACAGGGTGATCAGTTATCCTGGAAACAGGGCAGTCAGTTAGCCTGGAAATAGGGCAGCCAGTTATCCCGGAAACAGGGCAGTCAGTTATCCCGGAAACATGGTGATCAGTTACCCTGGAAACAGGGCAGTCAGTTACCCCGGAAACAGGGCAGTCAGTTATCCCGGAAACAGGGCAGTCAGTTATCCCGGAAACAGGGTGATCAGTTACCCTGGAAACTGGGCAGTCAGTTACCCTGGAAACAGGGTGATCAGTTACCCTGGAAACTGGGCAGTCAGTTAGCCTGGAAACAGTGCAGTCAGTTATTCCGGAAACAGGGTGATCAGTTACCCTGGAAACTGGGCAGTCAGTTACCCTGGAAGCAGCCAGTCAGTTACCCTGGAAAGAGGGACGTCAGTTATCCCGGAAACAGGGTGATCAGTTACCCTGGAAACTGGGCGGTCAGTTACCACGGAAACAGGGTGGTCAGTTACCCTGGAAACAGGGCAGTCAGTTACCCCGGAAACAGGGTGGTCAGTTACCCTGGAAACAGGACAGTCAGTTACCTCGGAAACAGTGTGATCAGTTACCCTGGAAAATGGGCAGTCAGTTATCCCGGAAACAGGGCGGTCAGTTCCCGTGGAAACAGGGCAGTCAGTTACCCTGGAAACAGGTCAGTCAGTTATCCTGGAAACAGGGCAGTCAGTTATCCTGGAAACAGGGCGGTCAGTTACCCCGGAAATAGGGCGGTCAGTTATCCTGGAAACAGGGCGGTCAGTTACCCCGGAAACAGGGAGATCAGTTACACCGGAAACAGGGCGGTTAGTTACCCTGGAAACAGGGCAGTCAGTTACCCTGGAAACAGGGCAGTCAGTTAACCTGGAAACAGGGCAGTCAGTTATCCTGGAAACAGGGCATTCAAGTTATCCTGGAAACAGGGCGGTCAGTTACCCTGGAAATAGGGCGGTCAGTTACCCGGGAAACAGGGAGATCAGTTATCCTGGAAACAGGGCAGTCAGTTACCCTGGAAACAGGGCAGTCAGTTATCCTGGAAACAGGGTGGTCAGTTACCCTGGAAACAGGGTGGTCAGTTACCCCGGAAACAGGGTGATCAGTTATCCTGGAAACAGGGCGGTCAGTTACCCCGGAAACAGGGCAGTCAGTTACCCTGGAAACAGGGCGGTCAGTAACCCTGGAAACAGATTAGTCGTTTACCCCGGAAACAGGGTGATCAGTTATCCTGGAAACAGGGCAGTCAGTTAGCCTGGAAACAGGGCAGTCAGTTATCCCGGAAACAGGGCAGTCAGTTATCCTGGAAACAGGGCAGTCAGTTATCCTGGAAACAGGGCAGTCAGTTACACTGGAAACAGGGCAGTCAGTTATCCTGGAAACAGGGCAGTCAGTTACCCTGGAAACAGGGTGGTCGGTTACCCCGGAAACAGGGTGATCTGTTATCCTGGAAACAGGGCGGTCAGTAACCCCGGAAACAGGGCAGTCAGTTACCCCGGAAACAGGGCGGTCAGTTATCCCGGAAACAGGGCAGTCAGCTATCCCGGAAACAGGGCAGTCAGTTATCCTGTAAACTGGGCAGTCAGTTACCCCGGAAATAGGGCAGTCAGTTACCGTGGAAATAGGGCAGTCAGTTACCCTGGAAACAGGGCAGTCAGCTATCCTGGAAACAGGGCAGTCAGTTACCCGGAAATAGGTCGGTCAGTTATCCTGGAAACAGGGTGGTCAGTTACCCCGGAAACAGGGAGATCAGTTACCCCGGAAACAGGGTGGTCAGTTACCCTGGAAACAGGGCAGTCAGTTACCCTGGAAACAGGGTGGTCAGTTAACCTGGAAACAGGGCAGTCAGTTACCATGGAAACAGGGTGATCAGTTATCCTGGAAACAGGGCGGTCAGTTACCCTGGAAACAGATTAGTCAGTTACCCTGGAAAAAGGGCAGTCAGTTAACCTGGAAACAGGGCAGTCAGTTACTATGGAAACAGGGTGATCAGTTATCCTGGAAACAGGGCGGTCAGTTACCCCGGAAACAGGGCAGTCAGTTACCCCGGAAACAGGGCGGTCAGTAACCCTGGAAACAGATTAGTCAGTTACCCCGGAAACAGGGTGATCAGTTATCCTGGAAACAGGGCAGTAAGTTAGCCTGGAAACAGATTAGTCAGTTATCCCGGAAACAGGGCAGGCAGTTATCCCGGAAACAGGGTGATCAGTTACCCTGGAAACAGGGCCGTCAGTTACCCCGGAAACAGGGCAGTCAGTTATCCCGGAAACAGGGCAGTCAGTTCTCCCGGAAACAGGCTGATCAGTTACCCTGGAAACTGGGCAGTCAGATACCCTGGAAACAGGGTGATCAGTTACCCTGGAAACTGGGCAGTAAGTTACCCTGGAAACTGGGGCAGTCAGTTACCCTGGAAACAGCCAGTCAGTTACCCTGGAAAGAGGGACGTCAGTTATCCTGGAAACAGGGTGATCAGTTACCCTGGAAACTGGGCATTCAGTTACCACGGAAGCAGGGTGGTCAGTTACCCTGGAAACAGGGCAGTCAGTTATCCTGGAAACAGGGCATTCAGTTATCCTGGAAACAGGGCGGTCAGTTACCGCGCAAATAGGGCGGTCAGTTACCCCGGAAACAGGGAGATCAGTTACACCTGAAACAGGGCAGTCAGTTACCCTGGAAACAGGGCAGTCAGTTATCCTGGAAACAGGGTGGTCAGTTACCCTGGAAACAGGGTGGTCGGTTACCCCGCAAACAGGGTGATCAGTTATCCTGGAAACAGGGCGGTCAGTAACCCCGGAAACAGGGCAGTCATTTACCCCGGAAACAGGGCGGTCAGTAACCCTGGAAACAGATTAGTCAGTTACCCCGGACACAGGGTTTTCAGTTATCCTGGAAACAGGGCAGTCAGTTAGCCTGGAAACAGGGCAGTCAGTTATCCCGGAAACAGGGCAGTCAGTTATCCTGGAAACAGAGCAGTCAGTTCTCCTGGAAAAAGGGTGATCAGTTACCCTGGAAACTGGGCAGTCAGTTACCCTGGAAACAGGGTGATCAGTTACCCTGGAAACTGGGCAGTCAGTTACCCTGGAAACAGGGCAGTCAGTTATTCCGGAAACAGGGTGATCAGTTACCCTGGAAACTGGGCAGTCAGTTACCCTGGAAGCAGCCAGTCAGTTACCCTGGAAAGAGGGACGTCAGTTATCCCGGAAACAGGGTGATCAGTTACCCTGGAAACTGGGCAGTCAGTTACCCTGGAAACAGCCAGTCAGTTACCCTGGAAAGAGGGACATCAGTTATCCCGTAAACAGGGTGATCAGTTACCCAGGAAACTGGGAGTCAGTTACCACGGAAACAGGGTGGTCAGTTACCCCGGAAACAGGGCAGTCAGTTACCCTGGAAACAGGGTGGTCAGTTACCCTGGAAACAGGGCAGTCAGTTACCTCGGAAACAGTGTGATCAGTTCCCCTGGAAACTGGGCAGTCAGTAATCCCGGAAACAGGGTGATCACTTACCCTGGAATCCGGGTGATCAGTTACCCTGGAAACTGGGCAGTCAGTTACCCTGGAAACAAGGCAGTCAGTTATTCCTGAAACAGGGTGATCAGTTACCCTGGAAACTGGGCAGTCAGTTACCCTGGAAACAGCCAGTCAGTTACCCTGGAAAGAGGGACGTCAGTTATCCCGGAAACAGGGTGATCAGTTACCCTGGAAACTGGGCAGTCAGTTACCACGGAAACAGGGTTGTCAGTTACCCTGGAAACAGGGCAGTCAGTTACCCTGGAAACAGGGTGGTCAGTTACCCAGGAAACAGGGCAGTCAGTTACCTCGGAAACAGTGTGATCAGCTACCCTGGAAACTGGGCACCAGTTATCCCGGAAACAGGGCGGTCAGTTACCGTGGAAACAGGGCAGTCAGTTACCCTGGAAATAGGGCGGTCAGTTACCCGGGAAACAGGGAGATCAGTTACCCCTGAAACAGGGCAGTCAGTTACCCTGGAAACAGGGCAGTCAGTTATCCTGGAAACAGGGTGGTCAGTTACCCTCGAAACATGGTGGTCAGTTACCCCGGAAACAGGGTGATCAGTTATCCTGGAAACAGGGCGGTCAGTTATCCCGGAAACAGGGCAGTCAGTTACCCCGGAAACAGGGTGGTCAGTAACCCTGGAAACAGATTAGTCAGTTACCCCGGAAACAGGGTGATCACTTATCCTGGAAACAGGGCAGTCAGTTAGCCTGGAAACAGGGCAGTCAGTTATCCCGGAAACAGGGCAGTCAGTTCTCCCGGAAACAGGGTTATCAGTTACCCTGGAAACTGGGCAGTCAGTTACCCTGGAAACAGGGTGATCAGTTACCCTGGAAACTGGGCAGTCAGTTACACTGGAAACAGGGCAGTCAGTTATTCCGGAAACAGGGTGATCTGTTACCCTGGAAACTGGGCAGTCAGTTACCCTGGAAACAGCCAGTCAGTTACCCTGGAAAGAGGGACGTCAGTTATCCCGGAAACAGGGTGATCAGTTACCCTGGAAACTGGGCAGTCAGTTACCACGGAAACAGGGTTGTCAGTTACCCTGGAAACAGGGCAGTCAGTTACCCTGGAAACAGGGTGGTCAGTTACCCAGGAAACAGGGCAGTCAGTTACCTCGGAAACAGTGTGATCAGCTACCCTGGAAACTGGGCACCAGTTATCCCGGAAACAGGGCGGTCAGTTACCGTGGAAACAGGGCAGTCAGTTACCCTGGAAATAGGGCGGTCAGTTACCCGGGAAACAGGGAGATCAGTTACCCCTGAAACAGGGCAGTCAGTTACCCTGGAAACAGGGCAGTCAGTTATCCTGGAAACAGGGTGGTCAGTTACCCTCGAAACATGGTGGTCAGTTACCCCGGAAACAGGGTGATCAGTTATCCTGGAAACAGGGCGGTCAGTTATCCCGGAAACAGGGCAGTCAGTTACCCCGGAAACAGGGTGGTCAGTAACCCTGGAAACAGATTAGTCAGTTACCCCGGAAACAGGGTGATCACTTATCCTGGAAACAGGGCAGTCAGTTAGCCTGGAAACAGGGCAGTCAGTTATCCCGGAAACAGGGCAGTCAGTTCTCCCGGAAACAGGGTTATCAGTTACCCTGGAAACTGGGCAGTCAGTTACCCTGGAAACAGGGTGATCAGTTACCCTGGAAACTGGGCAGTCAGTTACACTGGAAACAGGGCAGTCAGTTATTCCGGAAACAGGGTGATCTGTTACCCTGGAAACTGGGCAGTCAGTTACCCTGGAAACAGCCAGTCAGTTACCCTGGAAAGAGGGACGTCAGTTATCCCGGAAACAGGGTGATCAGTTACCCTGGAAACTGGGCAGTCAGTTACCCTGGAAACAGCCAGTCAGTTACCCTGGAAACTGGGCAGTCAGTTACCCTGGAAACAGTGCAGTCAGTTATTCCGGAAACAGGGTGATCAGTTACCCTGGAAACTGAGCAGTCAGTTACCCTGGAAACAGCCAGTCAGTTACCCTGGAAAGAGGGACGTCAGTTATCCCGGAAACAGGGTGATCAGTTACCCTGGAAACTGGGCAGTCAGTTACCACGGAAACAGGGTGGTCAGTTACCCTGGAAACAGGGCAGTCAGTTACCTCGGAAACAGTGTGATCAGTTACCCTGGAAACTGGGCAGTCAGTTATCCCAGAAACAGGGCGGTCAGTTACCGTGGAAACAGGGCAGTCAGTTACCCTGGAAATAGAGCGGTCAGTTACCCGGGAAACCGGGAGATCAGTTACCCCTGAAACAGGGCAGTCAGTTACCCTGGAAACAGGGCAGTCAGTTATCCTGGAAACAGGGTGGTCATTTACCCTCGAAACAGGGTGTTCAGTTCCCCCGGAAACAGGGTGATCAGTTATCCTGGAAACAGGGCGGTCAGTTACCCTGGAGACAGATTAGTCAGTTACCCCGGAAACAGGGTGATCAGTTATCCTGGAAACAGGGCAGTCAGTTATCCTGGAAACAGGGCAGTCAGTTATCCCGGAAACAGGGCAGTCAGTTCTCCCGGAAACAGGGTGATCAGTTACCCTGGAAACTGGGCAGTCAGTTACCCTGGAAACAGGGTGATCAGTTACCCTGGAAACTGGGCAGTCAGTTACCCTGGAAACAGGGCAGTCAGTTATTCCGGAAACAGGGTGATCTGTTACCCTGGAAACTGGGCAGTCAGTTACCCTGGAAACAGCCAGTCAGTTACCCTGGAAAGAGGGACGTCAGTTATCCCGGAAACAGGGTGATCAGTTACCCTGGAAACTGGGCAGTCAGTTACCCTGGAAACAGCCAGTCAGTTACCCTGGAAACTGGGCATTCAGTTACCCCGGAAACAGGACATTCAGTTAACCCGGAAACAGGGCGGTTAATTACCCCAGAAACAGGGCGATCAGTTACCCTGGAAACAGGGTTATCAGTTACCCTGGAAACTGGGCAGTCAGTTACCCTGGAAACAGCCAGTCAGTTACCCTGGAAAGAGGGACGTCAGTTATCCCGGAAACAGGGTGATCAGTTACCCTGGAAACTGGGCAGTCAGTTACCACTGAAACAGGGTGGTCAGTTACCCTGGAAACTGGGCAGTCAGTTACCCTAGAAACTGGGTGGTCAGTTACCCTGGAAACAGGGCAGTCAGTTACCTCGGAAACAGTGTGATCAGTTACCCTGGAAACTGGGCAGTCAGTTATCCCGGAAACAGGGCGGTCAGTTACCGTGGAAACAGGGCAGTCAGTTACCCTGGAAATAGGGCGGTCAGTTACCCTGGAAACAGGGAGATCAGTTACCCCTGAAACAGGGCAGTCAGTTACCCTGGAAACTGGGTGGTCAGTTACCCTGGAAACAGGGTGGTCAGTTACCCCAGAAACAGGGTGATCAGTTATCCTGAAACGGGGCGGTCAGTTATCCTGGAAACAGGGCGGTCAGTTACCCCGGAAACAGGGCGGTCAGTAACCCTGGAAACAGATTAGTCAGTTCCCCCGGAAACAGGGTGATCAGTTAACCTGGAAACAGGGCAGTCAGTTAGCCTGGAAATAGGGCAGCCAGTTATCCCGGAAACAGGGCAGTCAGTTATCCCGGAAACATGGTGATCAGTTACCCTGGAAACAGGGCAGTCAGTTACCCCGGAAACAGGGCAGTCAGTTATCCCGGAAACAGGGCAGTCAGTTATCCCGGAAACAGGGTGATCAGTTACCCTGGAAACTGGGTGATCAGTTACCCTGGAAACTGGGCAGTCAGTTACCCTGGAAACAGTGCAGTCAGTTATTCCGGAAACAGGGTGATCAGTTACCCTGGAAACTGGGCAGTCAGTTACCCTGGAAGCAGCCAGTCAGTTACTCCGGAAACAGGGTGATCAGTTACCCTGGAAACTGGGCAGTCAGTTACCCTGGAAGCAGCCAGTCAGTTACCCTGGAAAGAGGGACGTCAGTTATCCCGGAAACAGGGTGATCAGTTACCCTGGAAACTGGGCGGTCAGTTACCACGGAAACAGGGTGGTCGGTTACCCTGGAAACAGGGCAGTCAGTTACCTCGGAAACAGTGTGATCAGTTTCCCTGGAAAATGGGCAGTCAGTTATCCCGGAAACAGGGCGGTCAGTTCCCGTGGAAACAGGGCAGTCAGTTACCCTGGAAACAGGTCAGTCAGTTATCCTGGAAACAGGGCAGTCAGTTATCCTGGAAACAGGGCGGTCAGTTACCCCGGAAATAGGGCGGTCAGTTATCCTGGAAACAGGGCGGTCAGTTACCCCGGAAACAGGGAGATCAGTTACACCGGAAACAGGGCGGTTAGTTACCCTGGAAACAGGGCAGTCAGTTACCCTGGAAACAGGGCAGTCAGTTAACCTGGAAACAGGGCAGTCAGTTATCCTGGAAACAGGGCATTCAAGTTATCCTGGAAACAGGGCGGTCAGTTACCCTGGAAATAGGGCGGTCAGTTACCCGGGAAACAGGGAGATCAGTTATCCCTGAAACAGGGCAGTCAGTTACCCTGGAAACAGGGCAGTCAGTTATCCTGGAAACAGGGTGGTCAGTTACCCTGGAAACAGGGTGGTCAGTTACCCCGGAAACAGGGTGATCAGTTATCCTGGAAACAGGGTGGTCAGTCACCCCGGAAACAGGGCAGTCAGTTACCCTGGAAACAGGGCGGTCAGTAACCCTGGAAACAGATTAGTCGGTTACCCCGGAAACAGGGTGATCAGTTATCCTGGAAACAGGGCAGTCAGTTAGCCTGGAAAGAGGGACGTCAGTTATCCCGGAAACAGGGTGGTCAGTTACCCTGGAAACAGGGCAGTCAGTTATCCCGGAAACAGGGTGATCAGTTACCCTGGAAACTGGGCAGTCAGTTACCACGGAAAAAGGGTGGTCAGTTACCCTGGAAACAGGGCAGTCAGTTACCTCGGAAACAGTGTGATCAGTTACCCTGGAAACTGGGCAGTCAGTTATCCCAGAAACAGGGCGGTCAGTTACCGTGGAAACAGGGCAGTCAGTTACCCTGGAAATAGGGCGGTCAGTTACCCGGGAAACAGGGAGATCAGTTACCCCTGAAACAGGGCAGTCAGTTACCCTGGAAACAGGGCAGTCAGTTATCCTGGAAACAGGGTGGTCATTTACCCTCGAAACAGGGTGTTCAGTTCCCCCGGAAACAGGGTGATCAGTTATCCTGGAAACAGGGCGGTCAGTTACCCCGGAAACAGGGCAGTCAGTTACCCCAGAAACAGGGCGGTCAGTAACCCTGGAAACAGATTAGTCAGTTACCCCGGAAACGGGGTGATCAGTTATCCTGGAAACAGGGCAGTCAGTTTGCCTGGAAACAGGGCAGTCAGTTATCCCGGAAACAGGGCAGTCAGTTCTCCCGGAAACAGGGTGATCAGTTACCCTGGAAACTGGGCAGTCAGTTACCCTGGAAACAGGGTGATCAGTTACCCTGGAAACTGGGCAGTCAGTTACCCTGGAAACAGGGCAGTCAGTTATTCCGGAAACAGGGTGATCTGTTACCCTGGAAACTGGGCAGTCAGTTACCCTGGAAACAGCCAGTCAGTTACCCTGGAAAGAGGGATGTCAGTTATCCCGGAAACAGGGTGATCAGTTACCCTGGAAACTGGGCAGTCAGTTACCCTGGAAACAGCCAGTCAGTTACCCTGGAAACTGGGCATTCAGTTACCCCGGAAACAGGACATTCAGTTAACCCGGAAACAGGGCGGTTAATTACCCCAGAAACAGGGCGATCAGTTACCCTGGAAAAAGGGTTATCAGTTACCCTGGAAACTGGGCAGTCAGTTACCCTGGAAACAGCCAGTCAGTTACCCTGGAAAGAGGGACGTCAGTTATCCCGGAAACAGGGTGATCAGTTACCCTGGAAACTGGGCAGTCAGTTACCACGGAAACAGGGTGGTCAGTTACCCTGGAAACTGGGCAGTCAGTTACCCTAGAAACTGGGTGGTCAGTTACCCTGGAAACAGGGCAGTCAGTTACCTCGGAAACAGTGTGATCAGTTACCCTGGAAACTGGGCAGTCAGTTATCCCGGAAACAGGGCGGTCAGTTACCGTGGAAACAGGGCAGTCAGTTACCCTGGAAATAGGGCGGTCAGTTACCCTGGAAACAGGGAGATCAGTTACCCCTGAAACAGGGCAGTCAGTTACCCTGGAAACTGGGTGGTCAGTTACCCTGGAAACAGGGTGGTCAGTTACCCCAGAAACAGGGTGATCAGTTATCCTGAAACGGGGCGGTCAGTTATCCCGGAAACAGGGCGTTCAGTTACCCCGGAAACAGGGCGGTCAGTAACCCTGGAAACAGATTAGTCAGTTCCCCCGGAAACAGGGTGATCAGTTATCCTGGAAACAGGGCAGTCAGTTAGCCTGGAAATAGGGCAGCCAGTTATCCCGGAAACAGGGCAGTCAGTTATCCCGGAAACATGGTGATCAGTTACCCTGGAAACAGGGCAGTCAGTTACCCCGGAAACAGGGCAGTCAGTTATCCCGGAAACAGGGCAGTCAGTTATCCCGGAAACAGGGTGATCAGTTACCCTGGAAACTGGGCAGTCAGTTACCCTGGAAACAGGGTGATCAGTTACCCTGGAAACTGGGCAGTCAGTTAGCCTGGAAACAGTGCAGTCAGTTATTCCGGAAACAGGGTGATCAGTTACCCTGGAAACTGGGCAGTCAGTTACCCTGGAAGCAGCCAGTCAGTTACCCTGGAAAGAGGGACGTCAGTTATCCCGGAAACAGGGTGATCAGTTACCCTGGAAACTGGGCGGTCAGTTACCACGGAAACAGGGTGGTCAGTTACCCTGGAAACAGGGCAGTCAGTTACCCCGGAAACAGGGTGGTCAGTTACCCTGGAAACAGGACAGTCAGTTACCTCGGAAACAGTGTGATCAGTTACCCTGGAAAATGGGCAGTCAGTTATCCCGGAAACAGGGCGGTCAGTTCCCGTGGAAACAGGGCAGTCAGTTACCCTGGAAACAGGTCAGTCAGTTATCCTGGAAACAGGGCAGTCAGTTATCCTGGAAACAGGGCGGTCAGTTACCCCGGAAATAGGGCGGTCAGTTATCCTGGAAACAGGGCGGTCAGTTACCCCGGAAACAGGGAGATCAGTTACACCGGAAACAGGGCGGTTAGTTACCCTGGAAACAGGGCAGTCAGTTACCCTGGAAACAGGGCAGTCAGTTAACCTGGAAACAGGGCAGTCAGTTATCCTGGAAACAGGGCATTCAAGTTATCCTGGAAACAGGGCGGTCAGTTACCCTGGAAATAGGGCGGTCAGTTACCCGGGAAACAGGGAGATCAGTTATCCCTGAAACAGGGCAGTCAGTTACCCTGGAAACAGGGCAGTCAGTTATCCTGGAAACAGGGTGGTCAGTTACCCTGGAAACAGGGTGGTCAGTTACCCCGGAAACAGGGTGATCAGTTATCCTGGAAACAGGGCGGTCAGTTACCCCGGAAACAGGGCAGTCAGTTACCCTGGAAACAGGGCGGTCTGTAACCCTGGAAACAGATTAGTCGTTTACCCCGGAAACAGGGTGATCAGTTATCCTGGAAACAGGGCAGTCAGTTAGCCTGGAAACAGGGCAGTCAGTTATCCCGGAAACAGGGCAGTCAGTTATCCCGGAAACAGGGTGATCAGTTACCCTGGAAACAGGGCAGTCAGTTACCCCGGGAAGAGGGCAGTCAGTTATCCCGGAAACAGGGCAGTCAGTTCTCCCGGAAACAGGGTGATCAGTTACCCTGGAAACTGGGCAGTCAGTTACCCTGGAAACAGGGTGATCAGTTACCCTGGAAACTGGGCAGTCAGTTACCCTGGAAACAGCCAGTCAGTTATCCTGGAAAGAGGGACGTCAGTTATCCCGGAAACAGGGTGATCAGTTACCCTGGAAACTGGGCAGTCAGTTACCATGGAAACAGGGTGGTCAGTTACCCTGGAAACAGGGAGATCAGTTACCCCTGAAACAGGGCAGTCAGTTACCCTGGAAACAGGGTGGTCAGTTACCCTGGAAACAGGGTGGTCAGTTACCCCAGAAACAGGGTGATCAGTTATCCTGGAAACAGGGCTGTCAGTTACCCCGGAAACAGGGCAGTCAGTTACCCCAGAAACAGGGCGGTCAGTAACCCTGGAAGCAGATTAGTCAGTTACCCCGGAAACAGGGTGATCAGTTATCCTGGAAACAGGGCAGTCAGTTAGCCTGGAAATAGGGCAGTCAGTTATCCCGGAAACGTGGTGATCAGTTACCTTGGAAACAGGGCAGTCAGTTACCCCGGAAACAGGACATTCAGTTACCCCGGAAACAGGGCGGTTAATTACCCCATAAACAGGGCGATCAGTTACCCTGGGAACAGGGTGATCAGTTACCCTGGAAACTGGGCAATCAGTTACCCTGGAAACAGGGCAGTCAGTTATTCCGGAAACAGGGTGATCAGTTACCCTGGAAACTGGGCAGTCAGTTACCCTGGAAACAGCCAGTCAGTTACCCTGGAAAGAGGGACATCAGTTATCCCGTAAACAGGGTGATCAGTTACCCTGGAAACTGGGCTGTCAGTTACCACGGAAACAGTGTGGTCAGTTACCCTGGAAACAGGGCAGTCAGTTACCCTGGAAACAGGGTGGTCAGTTACCCTGGAAACAGGGCAGTCAGTTACCTCGGAAACAGTGTGATCAGTTACCCTGGAAAGTGGGCAGTCAGTAATCCCGGAAACAGGGTGATCAGTTACCCTGGAAACAGGGTGATCAGTTACCCTGGAAACTGGGCAGTCAGTTACCCTGGAAACAGGGCAGTCAGTTATTCCGGAAACAGGGTGATCAGTTACCCTGGAAACTGGGCAGTCAGTTACCCTGGAAACAGCCAGTCAGTTACCCTGGAAAGAGGGACGTCAGTTATCCCGGAAACAGGGTGATCAGTTACCCTGGAAACTGGGCAGTCAGTTACCACGGAAACAGGGTGGTCAGTTACCCTGGAAACAGGGCAGTCAGTTACCCTGGAAACAGGGTGGTCAGTTACCCTGGAAACAGGGCAGTCAGTTACCTCGGAAACAGTGTGATCAGTTACCCTGGAAACTGGGCAGTCAATTATCCCGGAAACAGGGCGGTCAGTTACCGTGGAAACAGGGCTGTCAGTTACCCTGGAAATAGGGCGGTCAGTTATCCTGGAAACAGGGTGGTCAGTTACCCGGGAAACAGGGAGATCAGTTATCCCTGAAACAGGGCAGTCAGTTACCCTGGAAACAGGGCAGTCAGTTATCCTGGAAACAGGGTGGTCAGCTACCCTGGAAACAGGGTGGTCAGTTACCCCGGAAACAGGGTGATCAGTTATCCTGGAAACAGGGCGGTCAGTTACCCAGGAAACAGGGCAGTCAGTTACCCTGGAAACAGGGCGGTCAGTAACCCTGGAAACAGATTAGTTGGTTACCCCGGAAACAGGGTGATCAGTTATCCTGGAAACAGGGCAGTCAGTTAGCCTGGAAACAGGGCAGTCAGTTATCCCGGAAACAGGGCAGTCAGTTATCCCAGAAACAGGGTGATCAGTTACCCTGGAAACAGGGCAGTCAGTTACCCCGGAAAGAGGGCAGTCAGTTATCCCGGAAACAGGGCAGTCAGTTCTCCCGGAAACAGGGTGATCAGTTACCCTGGAAACTGGGCAGTCAGTTACCCTGGAAACAGGGTGATCAGTTACCCTGGAAACTGGGCAGTCAGTTACCCTGGAAACAGCCAGTCAGTTATCCTGGAAAGAGGGACGTCAGTTATCCCGGAAACAGGGTGATCAGTTACCCTGGAAACTGGGCAGTCAGTTACCATGGAAACAGGGTGGTCAGTTACCCTGGAAACAGGGCAGTCAGTTACCCCGGAAACAGGGTGGTCAGTTACCCTGGAAACAGGATAGTCAGTTAGCTCGGAAACAGTGTGATCAGTTACCCTGGAAAATGGGCAGTCAGTTATCCCGGAAACAGGGCGGTCAGTTCCCGTGGAAACAGGGCAGTCAGTTACCCTGGAAACAGGTAAGTCAGTTATCCTGGAAACAGGGCAGTCAGTTATCCTGGAAACAGGGCGGTCAGTTACCCCGGAAATAGGGCGGTCAGTTATCCTGGAAACCGGGCGGTCAGTTACCCCGGAAACAGGGAGATCAGTTATCCCTGAAACAGGGCAGTCAGTTACCCCTGAAACAGGGCAGTCAGTTATCCTGGAAACAGGGTGGTCAGTTACCCTCGAAACAGGGTGGTCAGTTACCCCAGAAACAGGGTGATCAGTTATCCTGGAAACAGGGCGGTCAGTTACCCCGGAAACAGGGCAGTCAGTTACCCCGGAAATTGGGCGGTCAGTAACCCTGGAAACAGATTAGTCAGTTACCCCGGAAACAGGGTGATCAGTTATCCTGGAAACAGGGCAGTCAGTTAGCCTGGAAACGGGGCAGTCAGTTATCCCGGAAACAGGGAAGTCAGTTATCCCGGAAACAGGGTGATCAGTTACCCTGGATACAGGGCAGTCAGTTACCCCGGAAAGAGGGCAGTCAGTTATCCCGGAAACAGGGCAGTCAGTTCTCCTGGAAACAGGGTGATCAGTTACCCTGGAAACTGGGCAGTCAGTTACCCTGGAAACAGGGTGATCAGTTACCCTGGAAACTGGGCAGTCAGTTACCCTGGAAACAGGGCTGTCAGTTATTCCGGAGACAGGGTGATCAGTTACGTTGGAAACTGGGGAGTCAGTTACCCTGGAAACAGCCAGTCAGTTCCCCTGGAAAGAGGGACGTCAGTTATCCCGGAAACAGGGTGATCAGTTACCCTGGAAACTGGGCAGTCAGTTACCACGGAAACAGGGTGGTCAGTTACCCTGGAAACAGGGCAGTCAGTTATCCTGGAAACTGGGCGGTCAATTACCCCGGAAATAGGGCGGTCAGTTACCCCGGAAACATGGAGATCAGTTACCCCTGATACAGGGCAGTCAGTTACCCTGGAAACAGGGCAGTCAGTTATCCTGGAAACAGGGTGGTCAGTTACCCTGGAAACAGGGTGGTCGGTTACCCCGGAAACATGGTGATCAGTTATCCTGGAAACAGGGCGGTTAGTTACCCCGGAAACAGGGCAGTCAGTTACCCTGGAAAGAGGGCGGTCAGTAACCCTAGAAACAGATTAGTCAGTTACCCCGGACACAGGGTGATCAGTTATCCCGGAAAAAGGGCAGTCAGTTGTCCCGGAAACTGGGTGATCAGTTACCCTGGAAACAGGGCAGTCAGTTACCCCGGAAACAGGGTGATCAGTTACCCTTAAACTGGGCAGTCAGTTACCCTGGAAACAGGTCAGGCAGTTTTCCTGGAAACAGGGTGGTCAGTTACCCTGGAAACAGGGTGGTCAGTTACCCTGGAAACTGGGCTGCCAGTTACCCTAGAAACAGCCAGTCAGTTACCCTGGAAAGAGGGACGTCAGTTATCCCGGAAACAGGGTGATCAGTTACCCTGGAAACTGGGCAGTCAGTTACCCCGGAAAAAGGACATTCAGTTACCCCGGAAACAGGGCAGTCAGTTACCCTGGAAACAGGGTGGTCAGTTACCCTGGAAACAGGGCAGTCAGTTACCTCGGAAACAGTGTGATCAGTTACCCTGGAAAGTGGGCAGTCAGTAATCCCGGAAACAGGGTGATCAGTTACCCTGGAAACAGGGTGATCAGTTACCCTGGAAACTGGGCAGTCAGATATCCCTGGAAACAGGGCAGTCAGTTTTTCCGGAAACAGGGTGATCAGTTACCCTGGAAACTGGGCAGTCAGTTACCCTGGAAACAGCCAGTCAGTTACCCTGGAAAGAGGGACGTCAGTTATCCCGGAAACAGGGTGATCAGTTACCCTGGAAACTGGGCAGTCAGTTACCACGGAAACAGGGTGGTCAGTTACCCTGGAAACAGGGCAGTCAGTTACCCTGGAAACAGGGTGGTCAGTTACCCTGGAAACAGGGCAGTCAGTTACCTCGGAAACAGTGTGATCAGTTACCCTGGAAACTGGGCAGTCAGTTATCCCGGAAACAGGGCGGTCAGTTACCGTGGAAACAGGGCTGTCAGTTACCCTGGAAATAGCGCGGTCAGTTATCCTGGAAACAGGGTGGTCAGTTACCCTGGAAACAGGGTGGTCAGTTACCCCGGAAACAGGGTGATCAGTTATCCTGGAAACAGGGCGGTCAGTTACCCCGGAAACAGGGCAGTCAGTTACCCCGGAAACAGGGCGGTCAGTAACCCTGGAAACAGATTAGTCAGTTACCCCGGAAACAGGGTGATCAGTTATCCTGGAAACAGGGCAGTCAGTTAGCCTGGAAACAGGGCAGTCAGTTATCCCGGAAACAGGGCAGTCAGTTATCCCGGAAACAGGGTGATCAGTTACCCTGGAAACAGGGCAGTCAGTTACCCCGGAAACAGGGCAGTCAGTTATCCCGGAAACAGGGCAGTCAGATCTCCCGGAAACAGGGTAATCAGTTACCCTGGAAACTGGGCAGTCAGTTACCCTGGAAACAGGGTGATCAGTTACCCTGGAAACTGGGCAGTCAGTTACCCTGGAAACAGGGCAGTCAGTTATTCCGCAAACAGGGTGATCAGTTACCCTGGAAACTAGGGCAGTCAGTTACCCTGGAAACAGCCAGTCAGTTACCCTGGAAAGAGGGACGTCAGTTATCCCGGAAACAGGGTGATCAGTTATCCTGGAAACAGGGCGGTCAATTACCCCGGAAACAGGGCAGTCAGTTACCCCGGAAACAGGGCGGTCAGTAACCCTGGAAACAGATTAGTCAGTTACCCCGGAAACTGGGTGATCAGTTATCCCGGAAACAGGGCAGTTAGTTAGCCTGGAAACAGGGCAGTCAGTTATCCCTGAAACAGGTCAGTCAGTTATCCCGGAAACAGGGTGATCAGTTACCCTGGAAACAGGGCATTCAGTTACCCCGGAAACAGTGCAGTCAGTTATCCCGGAAACAGGGCAGTCAGTTCTCCCGGAAACAGGGTGATCAGTTACCCTGGAAACTGGGCAGTCAGTTACCCTGGAAACAGGGCAGTCAGTGATTCCGCAAACAGGGTGATCAGTTACCCTGGAAACTAGGGCAGTCAGTTACCCTGGAAACAGCCACTCAGTTACCCTGGAAAGAGGGACGTCAGTTATCCCGGAAACAGGGTGATCAGTTACCCTGGAAACTGGGCACTCAGTTACCCCGGAAACAGGACATTCAGTTTCCCCGGAAACAGGGCAGTTAATTACCCCAGAAACAGGGCGATCAGTTACCCTGGAAACAGGGTTATCAGTTACCCTGGAAACTGGGCAGTCAGTTACCCTGGAAACAGCCAGTCAGTTACCCTGGAAAGAGGGACGTCAGTTATCCCGGAAACAGGGTGATCAGTTACCCTGGAAACTGGGCAGTCAGTTACCACGGAAAAAGGGTGGTCAGTTACCCGCGAAACTGGGCAGTCAGTTACCCTGGAAACAGTGTGATCAGTTACCCTGGAAACTGGGCAGTCAGTTATCCCGGAAACAGGCCGGTCAGTTACCGTGGAAACAAGGCAGTCAGTTACCCTGGAAATAGGGCGGTCAGTTACCCGGGAAACAGGGTGGTCAGTTACCCTGGAAACAGGGTGGTCAGTTCCCCTGGAAACAGGGTGGTCAGTTACCCCAGAAACAGGGTGATCAGTTATCCTGGAAAAAGGGCGGTCAGTTATCCTGGAAACAGGGCGGTCAGTTACCCCGGAAACAGGGCGGTCAGTAACCCTGGAAACAGATTAGTCAGTTCCCCCGGAAACAGGGTGATCAGTTATCCTGGAAACAGGGCAGTCAGGTATCCTGGAAATAGGGCAGTCAGTTATCCCGGAAACAGGGCAGTCAGTTATCCCGGAAACAGGGTGATCAGTTACCCTGGAAACAGGGCAGTCAGTTACCCCGGAAACAGGGCAGTCAGTTATCCCGGAAACAGGGCAGTCAGTTCTCCCGGAAACAGGGTGATCAGTTACCCTGGAAACTGGGCAGTCAGTTACCCTGGAATCTGGGCAGTCAGTTACCCTGGAAACAGCCAGTCAGTTACCCTGGAAAGAGGGACGTCAGTTATCCCGGAAACAGGGTGATCAGTAACCCTGGAAACAGGGCAGTCATTTACCACGGAAACAGGGTGGTCAGTTACCCTGGAAACAGGGCAGTCAGTTACCCCGGAAACAGGGTGGGTAGTTACCCTGGAAAAAGGACAGTCAGTTACCTCGGAAACAGTGTGATCAGTTACCCTGGAAAATGGGCAGTCAGTTATCCCGGAAACAGGGCGGTCAGTTACCGTGGAAACAGGGCAGTCAGTTGCCCTGGAAACAGGTCAGTCAGTTATCCTGGAAACATTGCAGTCAGTTATCCTGGAAACAGGGCGGTCAGTTACCCCGGAAATAGGGCGGTCAGTTATCCTGGAAACAGGGCGGTCAGTTACCCCGGAAACAGGGAGATCAGTTACACCGGAAACAGGGCGGTTAGTTTCCCTGGAAACAGGGCAGTCAGTTACCCTGGAAACAGGGCATTCAAGTTATCCTGGAAACAGGGCGGTCAGTTACCCTGGAAATAGGGCGGTCAGTTACCCGGGAAACAGGGAGATCAGTTATCACTGAAACAGGGCAGTCAGTTACCCTGGAAACAGGGCAGTCAGTTATCCTGGAAACAGGGTGGTCAGTTACCCTGGAAATAGGGCGGTCAGTTACCCGGGAAACAGGGAGATCAGTTACCCCTGAAACAGGGCAGTCAGTTACCCTGGAAACAGGGCATTCAGTTATCCTGGAAACAGGGTGGTCACTTACCCTGGAAACAGGGTGGTCAGTTACCCCGGAAACAGGGTGATCAGTTATCCTGGAAACAGGGCGGTCAGTTACCCCGGAAACAGGGCAGTCAGTTACCCCGGAAACAGGGCGGTCAGTAACCCTGGAAACAGATTAGTCAGTTACCCCGGGAACAGGGTGATCAGTTATCCTGGAAACAGGGCAGTCAGTATGCCTGGAAACAGGGCAGTCAGTTATCCCGGAAACAGGGCAGTCAGTTATCCCGGAAACAGGGTGATCAGTTACCCTGGAAACAGGGCAGTCAGTTACCCCGGAAACAGGGCAGTCAGTTATCCCGGAAACAGGGCAGTCAGTTCTCCTGGAAACAGGGTGATCAGTTACCCTGGAAACTGGGCAGTCAGTTACCCTGGAAACAGGGTGATCAGTTACCCTGGAAACTAGGGCAGTCAGTTACCCTGGAAACATCCAGTCAGTTACCCTGGAAAGAGGGACGTCAGTTATCCCGGAAACAGGGTGATCAGTTACCCTGGAAACTGGGCACTCAGTTACCCCGGAAACAGGACATTCAGTTTCCCCGGAAACAGGGCGGTTAATTACCCCAGAAACAGGGCGATCAGTTACCCTGGAAACTGGGCAGTCAGTTACCCTGGAAACAGGGTGATCAGTTACCCCGGAAACTGGGCAGTCAGTTACCCTGGAAACAGCCAGTCAGTTACCCTGGAAAGAGGGACGTCAGTTATCCCGGAAACAGGGTGATCAGTTACCCTGGAAACTGGGCAGTCAGTTACCACGGAAACAGGGTGGTCATTTACCCGCGAAACTGGGCAGTCAGTTACCCTGGAAACAGTGTGATCAGTTACCCTGGAAACTGGGCAGTCAGTTATCCCGGAAACAGGCCGGTCAGTTACCGTGGAAACAAGGCAGTCAGTTACCCTGGAAAAAGGGCGGTCAGTTACCCTGGAAACAGGGTGGTCAGTTACCCCAGAAACAGGGTGATCAGTTATCCTGGAAACAGGCTGGTCAGTTACCCCGGAAACAGGGCAGTCAGTTTCCCCGGAAACAGGGCGGTCAGTAACCCTGGAAACAGATTAGTCAGTTACCCCGGAAACAGGGTGATCAGTTATCCTGGAAACAGGGCAGTCAGTTAGCCTGGAAACAGGGCAGTCAGTTATCCCTGAAACAGGGCAGTCAGTTATCCCGGAAACAGGGTGATCAGTTACCCTGGAAACAGGGCAGTCAGTTACCCCGGAAACAGGGCAGTCAGTTATCCCGGAAACAGGGCAGTCAGTTCTCCCGGAAACAGGGTGATCAGTTACCCTGGAAACTGGGCAGTCAGTTACCCTGGAAACAGGGTGATCAGTTACCCTGGAAACAGGGCAGTCAGTTATTCCGCAAACAGGGTGATCAGTTTCCCTGGAAACTAGGGCAGTCAGTTACCTTGGAAACAGCCAGTCAGTTACCCTGGAAAGAGGGACGTCAGTTATCCCGGAAACAGGGTGATCAGTTACCCTGGAAACTGGGCACTCAGTTACCCCGGAAACAGGACATTCAGTTTCCCCGGAAACAGGGCGGTTAATTACCCCAGAAACAGGGCGATCAGTTACCCTGGAAACAGGGTTATCAGTTACCCTGGAAACTGGGCAGTCAGTTACCCTGGAAACAGCCAGTCAGTTACCCTGGAAAGAGGGACGTCAGTTATCCCGGAAACAGGGTGATCAGTTACCCTGGAAACTGGGCAGTCAGTTACCACGGAAACAGGGTGGTCAGTTACCCGCGAAACTGGGCAGTCAGTTACCCTGGAAACAGTGTGATCAGTTACCCTGGAAACTGGGCAGTCAGTTATCCCGGAAACAGGGCGGTCAGTTACCGTGGAAACAAGGCAGTCAGTTACCCTGGAAATAGGGCGGTCAGTTACCCGGGAAACAGGGTGGTCAGTTATCCTGGAAACAGGGTGGTCAGTTACCCCAGAAACAGGGTGATCAGTTATCCTGGAAACAGGGCGGTCAGTTATCCTGGAAACAGGGCGGTCAGTTACCCCGGAAACAGGGCGGTCAGTAACCCTGGAAACAGATTAGTCAGTTACCCCGGAAACAGGGTGATCTGTTATCCTGGAAACAGGGCAGTCAGGTATCCTGGAAATAGGGCAGTCAGTTATCCCGGAAACAGGGCAGTCAGTTATCCCGGAAACAGGGTGATCAGTTACCCTGGAAACAGGGCAGTCAGTTACCCCGGAAACAGGGCAGTCAGTTATCCCGGAAACAGGGCAGTCAGTTCTCCCGGAAACAGGGTGATCAGTTACCCTGGAAACTGGGCAGTCAGTTACCCTGGAAACAGGGTGATCAGTTACCCTGGAAACTGGGCAGTCAGTTACCCTGGAAACAGGGCAGTCAGTTATTCCGGAAACAGGGTGATCAGTTACCCTGGAAACTGGGCAGTCAGTTACCCTGGAAACAGCCAGTCAGTTACCCTGGAAAGAGGGACGTCAGTTATCCCAGAAACAGGGTGATCAGTAACCCTGGAAACTGGGCAGTCATTTACCACGGAAACAGGGTGGTCAGTTACCCTGGAAACAGGGCAGTCAGTTACCCCGGAAACAGGGTGGGTAGTTACCCTGGAAACAGGACAGTCAGTTACCTCGGAAACAGTGTGATCAGTTACCCTGGAAAATGGGCAGTCAGTTATCCCGGAAACAGGGCGGTCAGTTACCGTGGAAACAGGGCAGTCAGTTACCCCGGAAATAGGGCGGTCAGTTATCCTGGAAACAGGGCGGTCAGTTACCCCGGAAACAGGGAGATCAGTTACACCGGAAACAGGGCGGTTAGTTTCCCTGGAAACAGGGCAGTCAGTTACCCTGGAAACAGGGCATTCAAGTTATCCTGGAAACAGGGTGGTCAGTTACCCTGGAAACAGTGTGATCAGTTACCCTGGAAACTGGGCAGTCAGTTATCCCGGAAACAGGCCGGTCAGTTACCGTGGAAACAAGGCAGTCAGTTACCCTGGAAAAAGGGCGGTCAGTTACCCTGGAAACAGGGTGGTCAGTTACCCCAGAAACAGGGTGATCAGTTATCCTGGAAACAGGGCGGTCAGTTACCCCGGAAACAGGGCAGTCAGTTACCCTGGAAACAGGGTGATCAGTTACCCTGGAAACTGGGCAGTCAGTTACCCTGGAAACGGGGCAGTCAGTTATTCCGGAAACAGGGTGATCAGTTACCCTGGAAACTGGGCAGTCAGTTACCCTGGAAACAGCCAGTCAGTTACCCCGGAAACAGGGCGGTCAGTAACCCTGGAAACAGATTAGTCAGTTACCCCGGAAACAGGGTGATCAGTTATCCTGGAAACAGGGCAGTCAGTTAGCCTGGAAACAGGGCAGTCAGTTATCCCTGAAACAGGGCAGTCAGTTATCCCGGAAACAGGGTGATCAGTTACCCTGGAAACAGGGCAGTCAGTTACCCCGGAAACAGGGCAGTCAGTTATCCCGGAAACAGGGCAGTCAGTTCTCCCGGAAACAGGGTGATCAGTTACCCTGGAAACTGGGCAGTCAGTTACCCTGGAAACAGGGTGATCAGTTACCCTGGAAACTGGGCAGTCAGTTACCCTGGAAACAGGGCAGTCAGTTATTCCGCAAACAGGGTGATCAGTTTCCCTGGAAACTAGGGCAGTCAGTTACCTTGGAAACAGCCAGTCAGTTACCCTGGAAAGAGGGACGTCAGTTATCCCGGAAACAGGGTGATCAGTTACCCTGGAAACTGGGCACTCAGTTACCCCGGAAACAGGACATTCAGTTTCCCCGGAAACAGGGCGGTTAATTACCCCAGAAACAGGGCGATCAGTTACCCTGGAAACAGGGTTATCAGTTACCCTGGAAACTGGGCAGTCAGTTACCCTGGAAACAGCCAGTCAGTTACCCTGGAAAGAGGGACGTCAGTTATCCCGGAAACAGGGTGATCAGTTACCCTGGAAACTGGGCAGTCAGTTACCACGGAAACAGGGTGGTCAGTTACCCGCGAAACTGGGCAGTCAGTTACCCTGGAAACAGTGTGATCAGTTACCCTGGAAACTGGGCAGTCAGTTATCCCGGAAACAGGGCGGTCAGTTACCGTGGAAACAAGGCAGTCAGTTACCCTGGAAATAGGGCGGTCAGTTATCCTGGAAACAGGGTGGTCACTTACCCTGGAAACAGGGTGGTCAGTTACCCCAGAAACAGGGTGATCAGTTATCCTGGAAACAGGGCGGTCAGTTATCCTGGAAACAGGGCGGTCAGTTACCCCGGAAACAGGGCGGTCAGTAACCCTGGAAACAGATTAGTCAGTTACCCCGGAAACAGGGTGATCAGTTATCCTGGAAACAGGGCAGTCAGGTATCCTGGAAATAGGGCAGTCAGTTATCCCGGAAACAGGGCAGTCAGTTATCCCGGAAACAGGGTGATCAGTTACCCTGGAAACAGGGCAGTCAGTTACCCCGGAAACAGGGCAGTCAGTTATCCCGGAAACAGGGCAGTCAGTTCTCCCGGAAACAGGGTGATCAGTTACCCTGGAAACTGGGCAGTCAGTTACCCTGGAAACAGGGTGATCAGTTACCCTGGAAACTGGGCAGTCAGTTACCCTGGAAACAGGGCAGTCAGTTATTCTGGAAACAGGGTGATCAGTTACCCTGGAAACTGGGCAGTCAGTTACCCTGGAAACAGCCAGTCAGTTACCCTGGAAAGAGGGACGTCAGTTATCCCAGAAACAGGGTGATCAGTAACCCTGGAAACTGGGCAGTCATTTACCACGGAAACAGGGTGGTCAGTTACCCTGGAAACAGGGCAGTCAGTTACCCCGGAAACAGGGTGGGTAGTTACCCTGGAAACAGGACAGTCAGTTACCTCGGAAACAGTGTGATCAGTTACCCTGGAAAATGGGCAGTCAGTTATCCCGGAAACAGGGCGGTCAGTTACCGTGGAAACAGGGCAGTCAGTTGCCCTGGAAACAGGTCAGTCTGTTATCCTGGAAACAGGGCAGTCAGTTATCCTGGAAACAGGGCGGTCAGTTACCCCGGAAATAGGGCGGTCAGTTATCCTGGAAACAGGGCGGTCAGTTACCCCGGAAACAGGGAGATCAGTTACACCGGAAACAGGGCGGTTAGTTTCCCTGGAAATAGGGCGGTCAGTTACCCGGGAAACAGGGAGATCCGTTATCACTGAAACAGGGCAGTCAGTTACCCTGGAAACAGGGCATTCAAGTTATCCTGGAAACAGGGCGGTCAGTTACCCTGGAAATAGGGCGGTCAGTTACCCGGGAAACAGGGAGATCCGTTATCACTGAAACAGGGCAGTCAGTTACCCTGGAAACAGGGCAGTCAGTTATCCTGGAAACAGGGTGGTCAGTTACCCTGGAAATAGGGCGGTCAGTTACCCGGGAAACAGGGAGATCAGTTACCCCTGAAACAGGGCAGTCAGTTACCCATGAAACAGGGCATTCAGTTATCCTGGAAACAGGGTGGTCAGTTACCCTGGAAACAGGGTGGTCAGTTACCCCGGAAACAGGGTGATCAGTTATCCTGGAAACAGGGCGGTCAGTTACCCCGGAAACAGGGCAGTCAGTTACCCCGGAAACAGGGCGGTCAGTAACCCTGGAAACAGATTAGTCAGTTACCCCGGAAACAGGGTGATCAGTTATCCTGGAAACAGGGCAGTCAGTTAGCCTGGAAACAGGGCAGTCAGTTATCCCGGAAACAGGGCAGTCAGTTATCCCGGAAACAGGGTGATCAGTTACCCTGGAAACAGGGCAGTCAGTTACCCCGGAAACAGGGCAGTCAGTTATCCCGGAAACAGGGCAGTCAGTTCTCCCGGAAACAGGGTGATCAGTTACCCTGGAAACTGGGCAGTCAGTTACCCTGGAAACAGGGTGATCAGTTACCCTGGAAACTAGGGCAGTCAGTTACCCTGGAAACAGCCAGTCAGTTACCCTGGAAAGAGGGACGTCAGTTATCCCGGAAACAGGGTGATCAGTTACCCTGGAAACAGGGCACTCAGTTACCCCGGAAACAGGACATTCAGTTTCCCCGGAAACAGGGCGGTTAATTACCCCAGAAACAGGGCGATCAGTTACCCTGGAAACTGGGCAGTCAGTTACCCTGGAAACAGGGTGATCAGTTACCCTGGAAACTGGGCAGTCAGTTACCCTGGAAACAGCCAGTCAGTTACCCTGGAAAGAGGGACGTCAGTTATCCCGGAAACAGGGTGATCAGTTACCCTGGAAACTGGGCAGTCAGTTACCACGGAAACAGGGTGGTCAGTTACCCGCGAAACTGGGCAGTCAGTTACCCTGGAAACAGTGTGATCAGTTACCCTGGAAACTGGGCAGTCAGTTATCCCGGAAACAGGCCGGTCAGTTACCGTGGAAACAAGGCAGTCAGTTACCCTGGAAATAGGGCGGTCAGTTACCCGGGAAACCGGGAGATTAGTTACCCCTGAAACAGGGCAGTCAGTTACGCTGGAAACAGGGTGGTCATTTACCCTGGAAACAGGGTGGTCAGTTCCCCCAGAAACAGGGTGATCAGTTATCCTGGAAACAGGGCGGTCAGTTATCCTGGAAACAGGGCGGTCAGTTGCCCCGGAAACAGGGCGGTCAGTAACCCTGGAAACAGATTAGTCAGTTCCCCCGGAAACAGGGTGATCAGTTATCCTGGAAACAGGGCAGACAGGTATCCTGGAAATAGGGCAGTCAGTTATCCCGGAAACAGGGCAGTCAGTTATCCCGGAAACAGGGTGATCAGTTACCCTGGAAACAGGGCAGTCAGTTACCCCGGAAACAGGGCAGTCAGTTATCCCGGAAACAGGGCAGTCAGTTCTCCCGGAAACAGGGTGATCAGTTACCCTGGAAACTGGGCAGTCAGTTACCCTGGAAACAGGGTGATCAGTTACCCTGGAAACTGGGCAGTCAGTTACCCTGGAAACAGGGCAGTCAGTTATTCCGGAAACAGGGTGATCAGTTACCCTGGAAACTGGGCAGTCAGTTACCCTGGAAACAGCCAGTCAGTTACCCTGGAAAGAGGGACGTCAGTTATCCCGGAAACAGGGTGATCAGTAACCCTGGAAACTGGGCAGTCATTTACCTCGGAAACAGTGTGATCAGTTACCCTGGAAAATGGGCAGTCAGTTATCCCGGAAACAGGGCGGTCAGTTACCGTGGAAACAGGGCAGTCAGTTGCCCTGGAAACAGGTCAGTCAGTTATCCTGGAAACAGGGCAGTCAGTTATCCTGGAAATAGGGCGGTCAGTTACCCCGGAAATAGAGCGGTCAGTTATCCTGGAAACAGGGCGGTCAGTTACCCCGGAAAAAGGGAGATCAGTTACACCGGAAACAGGGCGGTTAGTTTCCCTGGAAACAGGGCAGTCAGTTACCCTGGAAACAGGGCATTCAAGTTATCCTGGAAACAGGGCGGTCAGTTACCCTGGAAATAGGGCGGTCAGTTACCCGGGTAACAGGGAGATCAGTTATCACTGAAACAGGGCAGTCAGTTACCCTGGAAACAGGGCAGTCAGTTATCCTGGAAACAGGGTGGTCAGTTACCCTGGAAATAGGGCGGTCAGTTACCCGGGAAACAGGGTGATCAGTTATCCCTGAAACAGGGCAGTCAGTTACCCTGGAAACAGGGCAGTCAGTTATCCTGGAAACAGGGTGGTCAGTCACCCTGGAAACAGGGTGGTCAGTTACCCCGGAAACAGGGTGATCAGTTATCCTGGAAACAGGGCGGTCAGTTACCCCGTAAACAGGACAGTCAGCTACCCCGGAAACAGGGCGGTCAGTAACCCTGGAAACAGATTAGTCAGTTACCCCAGAAACAGGGTGATCAGTTATCCTGGAAACAGGGCAGTCAGTTAGCCTGGAAACAGGGCAGTCAGTTATCCCGGAAACAGGGCAGTCAGTTATCCCGGAAACAGGGTGATCAGTTACCCTGGAAACAGGGCAGTCAGTTACCCCGTAAAGAGGGCAGTCAGTTATCCCGGAAACAGGGCAGTCAGTTTTCCCAGAAACAGGGTGATCAGTTACCCTGGGAACTGGGCAGTCAGTTACCCTGGAAACAGTTTGATCAGTTACCCTGGAAACTGGGCAGTCAGTTACCCTGGAAACAGGGCAGTCAGTTATTCCGGAAACAGGGTGATCAGTTACCCTGGAAACAGGGCAGTCAGTTACCCTGGAAACAGCCAGTCAGTTACCCTGGAAAGAGGGACGTCAGTTATCCCGGAAACAGGGTGATCAGTTACCCTGGAAACTGGGCAGTCAGTTACCACGGAAACAGGGTGGTCAGTTACCCTGGAAACAGGGCAGTCAGTTATCCTGGAAACAGGGCATTCAGTTATTCTGGAAACAGGGCGGTCAGTTACCCCGGAAATAGGGCGGTCAGTTACCCCGGAAACAGGGAGATCAGTTACCCCTGATACAGGGCAGTCAGTTACCCTGGAAACAGGGCAGTCAGTTATCCTGGAAACAGGGTGGTCTGTTACCCTGGGAACAGGGTGGTCGGTTACCCCGGAAACAGGGTGATCAGTTATCCTGGAAACAGGGCGGTCAGTTACCCCGGAAACAGGGCAGTCAGTTACCCTGGAAACAGGGCGGTCAGTAATCCTGGAAACAGATTAGTCAGTTACACCGGACACAGGGTGATCAGTTATCCCGGAAACAGGGCAGTCAGTTATCCCTGAAACTGGGTTATCAGTTACCCTGGAAACAGGGCAGTCAGTTACCCCGGAAACAGGGTGATCAGTTATCCTGAAACTGGGCAGTCAGTTGCCCTGGAAACAGGGCAGTCAGTTATCCTGGAAACAGGGTTGTCAGTTACCCTGGAAACAGGGTGGTCAGTTACCCCGGAAACAGGGTGATCAGTTATCCTGGAAACAGGGCGGTCAGTTACCCCGGAAACAGGGTGATCAGTTATCCCTGAAACAGGGCAGTCAGTTACCCTGGAAACAGGGCAGTCAGTTATCCTGGAAACAGGGTGGTCAGTTACCCTGGAAACAGGGTGGTCAGTTGCCCCGGAAACAGGGTGATCAGTTATCCTGGAAACAGGGCGGTCAGTTACCCCGGAAACAGGACAGTCAGCTACCCCAGAAACAGGGCGGTCAGTAACCCTGGAAACAGATTAGTCAGTTACCCCAGAAACAGGGTGATCAGTTATCCTGGAAACAGGGCAGTCAGTTAGCCTGGAAACAGGGCAGTCAGTTATCCCGGAAACAGGGCAGTCAGTTATCCCGGTAACAGGGTGATCAGTTACCCTGAAACAGGGCAGTCAGTTACCCCGGAAAGAGGGCAGTCAGTTATCCCGGAAACAGGGCAGTCAGTTCTCCCAGAAACAGGGTGATCAGTTACCCTGGGAACTGGGCAGTCAGTTACCCTGGAAACAGTTTGATCAGTTACCCTGGAAACTGGGCAGTCAGTTACCCTGGAAACAGGGCAGTCAGTTATTCCGGAAACAGGGTGATCAGTTACCCTGGAAACAGGGCAGTCAGTTACCCTGGAAACAGCCAGTCAGTTACCCTGGAAAGAGGGACGTCAGTTATCCCGGAAACAGGGTGATCAGTTACCCTGGAAACTGGGCAGTCAGTTACCACGGAAACAGGGTGGTCAGTTACCCTGGAAACAGGGCAGTCAGTTATCCTGGAAACAGGGCATTCAGTTATTCTGGAAACAGGGCGGTCAGTTACCCCGGAAATAGGGCGGTCAGTTACCCCGGAAACAGGGAGATCAGTTACCCCTGATACAGGGCAGTCAGTTACCCTGGAAACAGGGCAGTCAGTTATCCTGGAAACAGGGTGGTCAGTTACCCTGGGAACAGGGTGGTCGGTTACCCCGGAAACAGGGTGATCAGTTATCCTGGAAACAGGGCGGTCAGTTACCCCGGAAACAGGGCAGTCAGTTACCCTGGAAACAGGGCGGTCAGTAATCCTGGAAACAGATTAGTCAGTTACCCCGGACACAGGGTGATCAGTTATCCCGGAAACAGGGCAGTCAGTTATCCCTGAAACTGGGTGATCAGTTACCCTGGAAACAGGGCAGTCAGTTACCCCGGAAACAGGGTGATCAGTTATCCTGAAACTGGGCAGTCAGTTACCCTGGAAACAGGGCAGTCAGTTATCCTGGAAACAGGGTTGTCAGTTACCCTGGAAACAGGGTGGTCAGTTACCCCGGAAACAGGGTGATCAGTTATCCTGGAAACAGGGCGGTCAGTTACCCCGGAAACAGGGCAGTCAGTTGCCCCGGAAACAGGGCGGTTAGTAACCCTGGAAACAGATTAGTCAGTTACCCCAGAAACAGGGTGATCAGTTATCCTGCAAACAGGGCAGTCAGTTAGCCTGGAAACAGGGCAGTCAGTTATCCCGGAAATAGGGCAGTCAGTTATCCCGGAAACAGGGTGATCAGTTACCCTGGAAACAGGGCAGTCAGTTACCCCGGAAAGAGGGCAGTCAGTTATCCTGGAAACAGGGCAGTCAGTTCTCCCGGAAACAGGGTGATCAGTTACCCTGGAAACTGGGCAGTCAGTTACCCTGGAAACAGGGTGATCAGTTACCCTGGAAACTGGGCAGTCAGTTACCCTGGAAACAGGGCAGTCAGTTATTCCGGAAACAGGGTGATCAGTTACCCTGGAAACTGGGCAGTCAGTTACCCTTGAAACAGCCAGTCAGTTACCCTGGAAAGAGGGACGTCAGTTATCCCGGAAACAGGGTGATCAGTTACCCTGGAAACAGGGCACTCAGTTACCCCGGAAACAGGACATTCAGTTACCCCGGAAACAGGGCGGTTAATTAGCCCAGAAACAGGACGATCAGTTACCCTGGAAACAGGGTGATCAGTTACCCTGGAAACTTGGCAGTCAGTTACCCTGGAAACAGCCAGTCAGTTACCCTGGAAAGAGGGACGTCAGTTATCCCGGAAACAGGGTGTTCAGTTACCCTGGAAACTGGGCAGTCAGTTACCACGTAAATAGGGTGGTCAGTTACCCTGGAAACTGGGCAGTCAGTTACCCTGGAAACAGGGTGGTCAGTTACCCTGGAAACAGGGCAGTCAGTTACCTCGGAAAAAGTGTGATCAGTTACCCTGGAAACTGGGCAGTCAGTTATCCCGGAAACAGGGCGGTCAGTTACCGTGGAAACAGGGCAGTCAGTTAACCTGGAAATAGGGAGGTCAGTTACCCGGGAAACAGGGAGATCAGTTACCCCTGAAACAGGGCAGTCAGTTACCCTGGAAACAGGGCAGTCAGTTATCCTGGAATCAGGGTGGTCAGTTACCCTGGAAACAGGGTGGTCAGTTACCCCAGAAACAGGGTGATCAGTTATCCTGGAAACAGGGCGGTCAGTTACCCCGGAAACAGGGCAGTCAGTTACCCCGGAAACAGGGCGGTCAGTAACCCTGGAAACAGATTAGTCAGTTCGCCGGAAACAGGGTGATCAGTTATCCTGGAAACAGGGCAGTCAGTTAGCCTGGAAATCGGGCAGTCAGTTATCCCGGAAACAGGGCAGTCAGTTATCCCGGAAACAGGGCAGTCAGTTCTCCCGGAAACAAGGTGATCAGTTACCCTGGAAACTGGGCAGTCAGTTACCCTGGAAACAGGGTGATCAGTTACCCTGGAAACTGGGCAGTCAGTTACCCTGGAAACAGGGCAGTCAGTTCTCCCGGAAACAAGGTGATCAGTTACCCTGGAAACAGGGCAGTCAGTTACCCCGGAAACAGGGCAGTCAGTTATCCCAGAAACAGGGCAGTCAGTTCTCCCGGAAACAAGGTGATCAGTTACCCTGGAAACTGGGCATTCAGTTACCCTGGAAACAGGGTGATCAGTTACCCTGGAAACTGGGCAGTCAGTTACCCTGGAAACAGGGCAGTCAGTTATCCCAGAAAAAGGGTGATCAGTTACCCTGGAAACTGGGCAGTCAGTCACCACGGAAACAGGGTGGTCAGTTGCCCTGGAAATAGGGCAGTCAGTTACCCCGGAAACAGGGTGGTCAGTTACTCTGGAAACAGGACAGTCAGTTACCTCGGAAACAGTGTGATCAGTTATCCTGGAAAATGGGCAGTCAGTTATCCTGGAAACAGGGCGGTCAGTTACCGTGGAAATAGGGCAGTCAGTTACCCTGGAAACAGGTCAGTCATTTATCCTGGAAACAGGGCAGTCAGTTATCCTAGAAACAGGGCGGTCATTTACCCCGGAAAAAGGGCGGTCAGTTATCCTGGAAACAGGGCGGTCAGTTACCCCGGAAACAGGGAGATCAGTTACACTGGAAACTGGGCGGTTAGTTACCCTGGAAACAGGGCAGTCAGTTACCCTGGAAACAGGGCAGTCAGTTAAGCTGGAAACAGGGCAGTCAGTTATCCTGGAAACAGGGCATTCAAGTTATCCTGGAAACAGGGCGGTCAGTTACGCTGGAAATATGGCGGTCAGTTACCCGGGAAACAGGGAGATCAGTTCTCCCTGAAACAGGGCAGTCAGTTACCCTGGAAACAGGGCAGTCAGTTATCCTGGAAACAGGATGGTCAGTTACCCTGGAAACAGGGTGGTCAGTTACCCCGGAAACAGGGTGATCAGTTATCATGGAAACAGGGCGGTCAGTTACCCCGGAAACAGTGCAGTCAGTTACCCCGGAAACAGGGCAGTCAGTTATCCCGGAAACAGGGCAGTCAGTTATCTCGGAAACAGGGCAGTCAGTTCTCCCGGAAACAGGGTGATCAGTTACCCTGGAAACTGGGCAGTCAGTTACCCCGGAAAGAGGGCAGTCAGTTATCCCGGAAACAGGGCAGTCAGCTCTCCCGGAAACAGGGTGATCAGTTACCCTGGAAACTGGGCAGTCAGTTACCCTGGAAACAGGGTGATCAGTTACACTAGAAACTGGGCGGTCAGTTACCTCGGAAACAGTGTGATCAGTTACCCTGGAAACAGGGCAGTCAGTTACCCCGGAAAGAGGGCAGTCAGTTATCCCGGAAACAGGGCAGTCAGTTCTCCCGGAAACAGGGTGATCAGTTACCCTGGAAACTGGGCAGTCAGTTACCCTGGAAACAGGGTGATCAGTTACCCTAGAAACAGGGCGGTCAGTTACCCTGGAAACAGGGCAGTCAGTTATTCCGGAAACAGGGTGATCAGTTACCCTGGAATCTGGGCAGTCAGTTACCCTGGAAACAGCCAGTCAGTTACCCTGGAAAGAGGGACGTCAGTTATCCCAGAAACAGGGTGGTCAGTTACCCTGGAAACAGGGCAGTCAGTTACCACGGAAACAGGGTGGTCAGTTACCCTGGAAACAGGACAGTCAGTTACCTCGGAAACAGTGTGATCAGTTACCCTGGAAAATGGGCAGTCAGTTATCCCGGAAACAGGGCGGTCAGTTACCGTGGAAATAGGGCAGTCAGTTACCCTGGAAACAGGGCAGTCAGTTATCCTGGCAACAGGGCATTCAGTTATTCCGGAAACAGGGCGGTCAGTTACCCCGGAAATAGGGTGATCAGTTACCCTGGAAACTGGGCAGTCAGTTACCCTGGAAACAGGGCAGTCAGTTCTCCCGGAAACAAGGTGATCAGTTACCCTGGAAACAGGGCAGTCAGTTACCCCGGAAACAGGGCAGTCAGTTATCCCAGAAACAGGGCAGTCAGTTCTCCCGGAAACAAGGTGATCAGTTACCCTGGAAACTGGGCATTCAGTTACCCTGGAAACAGGGTGATCAGTTACCCTGGAAACTGGGCAGTCAGTTACCCTGGAAACAGGGCAGTCAGTTATCCCAGAAAAAGGGTGATCAGTTACCCTGGAAACTGGGCAGTCAGTCACCACGGAAACAGGGTGGTCAGTTGCCCTGGAAATAGGGCAGTCAGTTACCCCGGAAACAGGGTGGTCAGTTACTCTGGAAACAGGACAGTCAGTTACCTCGGAAACAGTGTGATCAGTTATCCTGGAAAATGGGCAGTCAGTTATCCTGGAAACAGGGCGGTCAGTTACCGTGGAAATAGGGCAGTCAGTTACCCTGGAAACAGGTCAGTCATTTATCCTGGAAACAGGGCAGTCAGTTATCCTAGAAACAGGGCGGTCATTTACCCCGGAAAAAGGGCGGTCAGTTATCCTGGAAACAGGGCGGTCAGTTACCCCGGAAACAGGGAGATCAGTTACACTGGAAACTGGGCGGTTAGTTACCCTGGAAACAGGGCAGTCAGTTACCCTGGAAACAGGGCAGTCAGTTAAGCTGGAAACAGGGCAGTCAGTTATCCTGGAAACAGGGCATTCAAGTTATCCTGGAAACAGGGCGGTCAGTTACGCTGGAAATATGGCGGTCAGTTACCCGGGAAACAGGGAGATCAGTTCTCCCTGAAACAGGGCAGTCAGTTACCCTGGAAACAGGGCAGTCAGTTATCCTGGAAACAGGATGGTCAGTTACCCTGGAAACAGGGTGGTCAGTTACCCCGGAAACAGGGTGATCAGTAATCATGGAAACAGGGCGGTCAGTTACCCCGGAAACAGTGCAGTCAGTTACCCCGGAAACAGGGCAGTCAGTTATCCCGGAAACAGGGCAGTCAGTTATCTCGGAAACAGGGCAGTCAGTTCTCCCGGAAACAGGGTGATCAGTTACCCTGGAAACTGGGCAGTCAGTTACCCCGGAAAGAGGGCAGTCAGTTATCCCGGAAACAGGGCAGTCAGCTCTCCCGGAAACAGGGTGATCAGTTACCCTGGAAACTGGGCAGTCAGTTACCCTGGAAACAGGGTGATCAGTTACACTAGAAACTGGGCGGTCAGTTACCTCGGAAACAGTGTGATCAGTTACCCTGGAAACAGGGCAGTCAGTTACCCCGGAAAGAGGGCAGTCAGTTATCCCGGAAACAGGGCAGTCAGTTCTCCCGGAAACAGGGTGATCAGTTACCCTGGAAACTGGGCAGTCAGTTACCCTGGAAACAGGGTGATCAGTTACCCTAGAAACAGGGCGGTCAGTTACCCTGGAAACAGGGCAGTCAGTTATTCCGGAAACAGGGTGATCAGTTACCCTGGAATCTGGGCAGTCAGTTACCCTGGAAACAGCCAGTCAGTTACCCTGGAAAGAGGGACGTCAGTTATCCCAGAAACAGGGTGGTCAGTTACCCTGGAAACAGGGCAGTCAGTTACCACGGAAACAGGGTGGTCAGTTACCCTGGAAACAGGACAGTCAGTTACCTCGGAAACAGTGTGATCAGTTACCCTGGAAAATGGGCAGTCAGTTATCCCGGAAACAGGGCGGTCAGTTACCGTGGAAATAGGGCAGTCAGTTACCCTGGAAACAGGGCAGTCAGTTATCCTGGCAACAGGGCATTCAGTTATTCCGGAAACAGGGCGGTCAGTTACCCCGGAAATAGGGCGGTCAGTTACCCCGGAAACAGGGAGATCAGTTACCCCTGATACAGGGCAGTCAGTTACCCTGGAAACAGGGTAGTCAGTTATCCTGGAAACAGGATGGTCAGTTACCCTGGGAACAGGGTGGTCGGTTACCCCGGAAACAGGGTGATCAGTTATCCTGGAAACAGGGCGGTCAGTTACCCCGGAAACAGGGCAGTCAGTTACCCTGGAAACAGGGCGGTCAGTAATCCTGGAAACAGATTAGTCTGTTACCCCGGACACAGGGTGATCAGTTATCCCGGAAACAGGGCAGTCATTTATCCCGGAAACTGGGTGATCAGTTACCCTGGAAACAGGGCAGTCAGTTACACCGGAAACAGGGTGATCAGTTATCCGGGAAACTGGGCAGTCAGTTACCCTGGAAACAGGGCAGTCAGTTATCCTGGAAACAGGGTGGTCAGTTACCCTGAAAACAGGGTGGTCAGTTACCCCGGAAACAGGGTGATCTGTTATCCTGGAAACAGGGCGGTCAGTTACCCCGGAAACAGGGCAGTCAGTTACCCCGGAAACAGGGCGGTTAGTAACCCTGGAAACAGATTAGTCAGTTACCCCGGAAACAGGGTGATCAGTTATCCTGGAAACAGGGCAGTCAGTTACCTCGGAAACAGGGCAGTCAGTTATCCCGGAAACAGGGCAGTCAGTTATCCCGGAAACAGGGTGATCAGTTACCCTGGAAACAGGGCAGTCAGTTACCCCGGAAACAGGGCAGTCAGTTATCCCGGAAACAGGGCAGTCAGTTCTCCCGGAAACAGGGTGATCAGTTACCCTGGAAACTGGGCAGTCAGTTACCCTGGAAACAGGGTGATCAGTTACCCTGGAAACTGGGCAGTCAGTTACCCTGGAAACAGGGCAGTCAGTTATTCCGGAAACAGGGTGATCAGTTACCCTGGAAACTGGGCAGTCAGTTACCCTGGAAACTGGGCAGTCAGTTACCCTGGAAACAGCCAGTCAGTTACCCTGGAAAGAGGGACGTCAGTTATCCCGGAAACAGGGTGATCAGTTACCCTGGAAACAGGGCAGTCAGTTACCCCGGAAACAGGACATTCAGTTACCCCGGAAACAGGGCGGTTAATTACCCCAGAAACAGGGCGATCAGTTACCCTGGAAACAGGGTGATCAGTTACCCTGGAAACTGGGCAGTCAGTTACCCTGGAAACAGCCAGTCAGTTACCCTGGAAAGAGGGACGTCAGTTATCCCGGAAACAGGGTGATTAGTTACCCTGGAAACTGGGCAGTCAGTTATCCCGGAAACAGGGCAGTCAGTTCTCCCGGAAACAGGGTGATCAGTTACCCTGGAAACTGGGCAGTCAGTTACCCTGGAAACTGGGCAGTCAGTTACCCTGGAAACAGCCAGTCAGTTACCCTGGAAAGAGGGACGTCAGTTATCCCGGAAACAGGGTGATCAGTTACCCTGGAAACAGGGCAGTCAGTTACCCCGGAAACAGGACATTCAGTTACCCCGGAAACAGGGCGGTTAATTACCCCAGAAACAGGGCGATCAGTTACCCTGGAAACAGGGTGATCAGTTACCCTGGAAACTGGGCAGTCAGTTACCCTGGAAACAGCCAGTCAGTTACCCTGGAAAGAGGGACGTCAGTTATTCCGGAAACAGGGTGATTAGTTACCACTGGAAACTGGGCAGTCAGATACCACGTAAACAGGGTGGTCAGTTACCCTGGAAACTGGGCAGTCAGTTACCCTGGAAACAGGGTGGTCAGTTACCCTGGAAACAGGTCAGTCAGTTACCTCGGAAAGAGTGTGATCAGTTACCCTGGAAACAGGGCGGTCAGTTACCGTGGAAACAGGGCAGTCAGTTACCCTGGAAACAGGGCAGTCAGTTATCCTGGAAACAGGGTGGTCAGTTACCCTGGAAACAGGGTGGTCAGTTACCCCAGAAACAGGGTGATCAGTTATCCTGGAAACAGGGCGGTCAGTTACCACGGAAACAGGGCAGTCAGTTACCCCGGAAACAGGGCGGTCAGTAACCCTGGAAACAGATTAGTCAGTTCGCCAGAAACAGGGTGATCAGTTATCCTGGAAACAGGGCAGTCAGTTAGCCTGGAAATCGGGCAGTCAGTTATCCCGGAAACAGGGCAGTCAATTATCCCGGAAACAGGGTGATCAGTTACCCTGGAAACAGGGCAGTCAGTTACCCCGGAAACAGGGCAGTCAGTTATCCCGGAAACAGGGCAGTCAGTTCTCCCGGAAACAAGGTGATCAGTTACCCTGGAAACTGGGCAGTCAGTTACCCTGGAAACAGGGTGATCAGTTACCCTGGAAACTGGGCAGTCAGTTACCCTGGAAACAGGGCAGTCAGTTATTCCGGAAACAGGCTGATCAGTTACCCTGGAAACTGGGCAGTCAGTTACCCTGGAAACAGCCAGTCAGTTACCCTGGAAAGAGGGACGTCAGTTATCCCGGAAACAGGGTGATCAGTTACCCTGGAAACTGGGCAGTCAGTTACCACGGAAACAGGGTGGTCAGTTACCCTGGAAATAGGGCAGTCAGTTACCCCGGAAACAGGGTGGTCAGTTACCCTGGAAACAGGACAGTCAGTTATCCTGGAAACAGGATGGTCAGTTACCCTGGGAACAGGGTGGTCGGTTACCCCGGAAACAGGGTGATCAGTTATCCTGGAAACAGGGCGGTCAGTTACCCCGGAAACAGGGCAGTCAGTTACCCTGGAAACAGGGCGGTCAGTAATCCTGGAAACAGATTAGTCTGTTACCCCGGACACAGGGTGATCAGTTATCCCGGAAACAGGGCAGTCAGTTATCCCGGAAACTGGGTGATCAGTTACCCTGGAAACAGGGCAGTCAGTTACACCGGAAACAGGGTGATCAGTTATCCGGGAAACTGGGCAGTCAGTTACCCTGGAAACAGGGCAGTCAGTTATCCTGGAAACAGGGTGGTCAGTTACCCTGAAAACAGGGTGGTCAGTTACCCCGGAAACAGGGTGATCAGTTATCCTGGAAACAGGGCGGTCAGTTACCCCGGAAACAGGGCAGTCAGTTACCCCGGAAACAGGGCGGTTAGTAACCCTGGAAACAGTTTAGTCAGTTACCCCGGAAACAGGGTGATCAGTTATCCTGGAAACAGGGCAGTCAGTTAGCCTGGAAACAGGACAGTCAGTTATCCCGGAAACAGGGCAGTCAGTTATCCCGGAAACAGGGTGATCAGTTACCCTGGAAACAGGGCAGTCAGTTACCCCGGAAACAGGGCAGTCAGTTATCCCGGAAACAGGGCAGTCAGTTCTCCCAGAAACAGGGTGATCAGTTACCCTGGAAACTGGGCAGTCAGTTACCCTGGAAACAGGGTGATCAGTTACCCTGGAAACTGGGCAGTCAGTTACCCTGGAAACAGGGCAGTCAGTTATTCCGGAAACAGGGTGATCAGTTACCCTGGAAACTGGGCAGTCAGTTACCCTGGAAACTGGGCAGTCAGTTACCCTGGAAACAGCCAGTCAGTTACCCTGGAAAGAGGGACGTCAGTTATCCCGGAAACAGGGTGATCAGTTACCCTGGAAACAGGGCAGTCAGTTACCCCGGAAACAGGACATTCAGTTACCCCGGAAACAGGGCGGTTAATTACCCCAGAAACAGGGCGATCAGTTACCCTGGAAACAGGGTGATCAGTTACCCTGGAAACTGGGCAGTCAGTTACCCTGGAAACAGCCAGTCAGTTACCCTGGAAAGAGGGACGTCAGTTATCCCGGAAACAGGGTGATTAGTTACCCTGGAAACTGGGCAGTCAGTTATCCCGGAAACAGGGCAGTCAGTTCTCCCGGAAACAGGGTGATCAGTTACCCTGGAAACTGGGCAGTCAGTTACCCTGGAAACTGGGCAGTCAGTTACCCTGGAAACAGCCAGTCAGTTACCCTGGAAAGAGGGACGTCAGTTATCCCGGAAACAGGGTGATCAGTTACCCTGGAAACAGGGCAGTCAGTTACCCCGGAAACAGGACATTCAGTTACCCCGGAAACAGGGCGGTTAATTACCCCAGAAACAGGGCGATCAGTTACCCTGGAAACAGGGTGATCAGTTACCCTGGAAACTGGGCAGTCAGTTACCCTGGAAACAGCCAGTCAGTTACCCTGGAAAGAGGGACGTCAGTTATTCCGGAAACAGGGTGATTAGTTACCCTGGAAACTGGGCAGTCAGATACCACGTAAACAGGGTGGTCAGTTACCCTGGAAACTGGGCAGTCAGTTACCCTTGAAACAGGGTGGTCAGTTACCCTGGAAACAGGTCAGTCAGTTACCTCGGAAACAGTGTGATCAGTTACCCTGGAAACTGGGCAGTCAGTTATCCCGGAAACAGGGCGGTCAGTTAACGTGGAAACAGGGCAGTCAGTACCCTGGAAACAGGGCAGTCAGTTATCCTGGAAACAGGGTGGTCAGTTACCCTGGAAACAGGGTGGTCAGTTACCCCAGAAACAGGGTGATCAGTTATCCTGGAAACAGGGCGGTCAGTTACCCCGGAAACAGGGCAGTCAGTTACCCCGGAAACAGGGCGGTCAGTAACCCTGGAAACAGGGCAGTCAGTTAGCCTGGAAATCGGGCAGTCAGTTATCCCGGAAACAGGGCAGTCAATTATCCCGGAAACAGGGTGATCAGTTACCTTGGAAACAGGGCAGTCAGTTACCCTGGAAACAGGGCAGTCAGTTATCCCGGAAACAGGGCAGTCAGTTCTCCCGGAAACAAGGTGATCAGTTACCCTGGAAACTGGGCAGTCAGTTACCCTGGAAACAGGGTGATCAGTTACCCTGGAAACTGGGCAGTCAGTTACCCTGGAAACAGGGCAGTCAGTTATTCCGGAAACAGGCTGATCAGTTACCCTGGAAACTGGGCAGTCAGTTACCCTGGAAACAGCCAGTCAGTTACCCTGGAAAGAGGGACGTCAGTTATCCCGGAAACAGGGTGATCAGTTAACCTGGAAACTGGGCAGTCAGTTACCACGGAAACAGGGTGGTCAGTTACCCTGGAAATAGGGCAGTCAGTTACCCCGGAAACAGGGTGGTCAGTTACCCTGGAAACAGGACAGTCAGTTACCTCGTAAACAGTGTGATCAGTTACCCTGGAAAATGGGCAGTCAGTTATCCCGGAAACAGGGCGGTCAGTTACCGTGGAAATAGGGCAGTCAGTTACCCTGGAAACAGGTCAGTCAGTTATCCTGGAAACAGGGCATTCAAGTTATCCTGGAAACAGGGCGGTCAGTTACCCTGGAAATAGGGCGGTCAGTTACCCGGGAAACAGGGAGATCCGTTATCCCTGAAACAGGGCAGTCAGTTACCCTGGAAACAGGGCAGTCAGTTATCCTGGAAACAGGGTGGTCAGTTACCATGGAAACAGGGTGGTCAGTTACCCCGGAAACAGGGTGATCAGTTATCCTGGAAACAGGGCGGTCAGTCACCCCGGAAACAGGGCAGTAGGTTACCCCGGAAACAGGGCGGTCAGGAACCCTGGAAACAGATTAGTCAGTTACCCCGGAAACAGGGTGATCAGTTATCCTGGAAACAGGGCAGTCAGTTAGCCTGGAAACAGGGCAGTCAGTTATCCCGGAAACAGGGCAGTCAGTTATCCCGGAAACAGGGCAGTCAGTTCTCCCGGAAACAGGGTGATCAGTTACCCTGGAAACTGGGCAGTCAGTTACCCCGGAAAGAGGGCAGTCAGTTATCCCGGAAACAGGGCAGTCAATTCTCCCGGAAACAGGGTGATCAGTTACCCTGGAAACTGGGCAGTCAGTTACCCTGGAAACAGGGTGATCAGTTACCCTAGAAACTGGGCGGTCAGTTACCCTGGAAACAGGGCAGTCAGGTATTCCGGAAACAGGGTGATCAGTTACCCTGGAAACTGGGCAGTCAGTTACCCTGGAAACAGCCAGTCAGTTACCCTGGAAAGAGGGACGTCAGTTATCCCGGAAACAGGGTGGTCAGTTACCCTGTAAACAGGGCAGTCAGTTACCACGGAAACAGGGTGGTCAGTTACCCTGGAAACAGGACAGTCAGTTACCTCGGAAACAGTGTGATCAGTTACCCTGGAAAATGGGCAGTCAGTTATCCCGGAAACAGGGCAGTCAGTTATCCTAGAAACAGGGCGGTCAGTTACCCCGGAAATAGGGCGGTCAGTTATCCTGGAATCAGGGCGGTCAGTTACCCCGGAAACAGGGAGATCAGTTACACCGGAAACAGGGCGGTTAGTTACCCTGGAAACAGGGCAGTCAGTTACCCTGGAAACAGGGCAGTCAGTTAACCTGGAAACAGGGCAGTCAGTTATCCTGGAAACAGGGCATTCAAGTTATCCTGGAAACAGGGCGGTCAGTTACCCTGGAAATAGGGCGGTCAGTTACCCGGGAAACAGGGAGATCAGTTATCCCTGAAACAGGGCAGTCAGTTACCCTGGAAACAGGGCAGTCAGTTATCCTGGAAACAGGGTGGTCAGTTACACTGGAAACAGGGTGGTCAGTTACCCCGGAAACAGGGTGATCAGTTATCCTGGAAACAGGGCGGTCAGTTACCCCGGAAACAGGGCAGTCAGTTACCCCGGAAACAGGGCAGTCAGTTACCCTGGAAACAGGGCAGTCAGTTATCCTGGAAACAGGGTGGTCAGTTACCCTGGAAACAGGGTGGTCGGTTATTCTGGAAACAGGGTCATCAGTTATCCTGGAAACAGTGCGGTCAGTTACCCAGGAAACAGGGCAGTCAGTTACCCCGGAAACAGGGCGGTCAGTAAACCTGGAAACAGATTAGTCACTTACCCCGGACACAGGGTGATCAGTTATCCCGGAAACAGGGCAGTCAGTTATCCTGGAAACTGGGCGATCAGTTACCCTGGAAACAGGGCAGTCTGTTACCCCGGAAACAGGGCAGACAGTTATCCCGGAAACAGGGCAGTCAGTTATCCCGGAAACGTGGTGATCAGTTACCTTGGAAACAGGGCAGTCAGTTACCCCAGAAACAGGACATTCAATTTCCCCGGAAACAGGGCGGTTAATTACCCCAGAAACAGGGCGATCAGTTACCCTGGAAACAGGGTGGTCAGTTTCCCTGGAAACAGGGTGGTCGGTTACCCCGGAAACAGGGTGATCAATTATCCTGGAAACAGGGCGGTCAGTTAGCCTGGAAACAGGGCAGTCAGTTATCCCGGAAACAGGGCAGTCAGTTATCCCGGAAACAGGGCAGTCAGTTCTCCCGGAAACAGGTTGATCAGTTACCCCGGAAACAGGGCGGTCAGTAAACCTGGAAACAGATTAGTCACTTACCCCGGACACAGGGTGATCAGTTATCCCGGAAACAGGGCAGTCAGTTATCCTGGAAACTGGGCGATCAGTTACCCTGGAAACAGGGCAGTCTGTTACCCCGGAAACAGGGCAGACAGTTATCCCGGAAACAGGGCAGTCAGTTATCCCGGAAACGTGGTGATCAGTTATCTTGGAAACAGGGCAGTCAGTTACCCCAGAAACAGGACATTCAGTTTCCCCGGAAACAGGGCGGTTAATTACCCCAGAAACAGGGCGATCAGTTACCCTGGAAACAGGGTGGTCAGTTTCCCTGGAAACAGGGTGGTCGGTTACCCCGGAAACAGGGTGATCAATTATCCTGGAAACAGGGCGGTCAGTTAGCCTGGAAACAGGGCAGTCAGTTATCCCGGAAAAAGGGCAGTCAGTTATCCCGGAAACAGGGCAGTCAGTTCTCCCGGAAACAGGTTGATCAGCTACCCTGGAAACAGGGCGGTCAGTTACCCCGGAAACAGGGCAGTCAGTTACCCCGGAAACAGGGCGGTCTGTAACCCTGGAAACAGATTAGTCAGTTACCCCGGAAACAGGGTGATCAGTTATCCTGGAAACAGGGCAGCCAGTTAGCCTGGAAACAGGGCAGTCAGTTATCCCGGAAACAGGGCAGTCAGTTATCCCGGAAACAGGGCAGTCAGTTCTCCCGGAAACAGGGTGATCAGTTACCCTGGAAACTGGGCAGTCAGTTACCCCGGAAAGAGGGCAGTCAGTTATCCCGGAAACAGGGCAGTCAGTTCTCCCGGAAACAGGGTGATCAGTTACCCTGGAAAGTGGGCAGTCAGTTACCCTGGAAACAGGGTGATCAGTTACCCTGGAAACTGGGCGGTCAGTTACCCTGGAAACAGGGCAGTCAGTTATTCCGGAAACAGGGTGATCAGTTACCCTGGAAACTGGGCAGTCAGTTACCCTGGAAACAGCCAGTCAGTTACCCTGGAAAGAGGGACGTCAGTTATCCCGGAAACAGGGTGATCAGTTACCCTGGAAACAGGGCAGTCAGTTACCACGGAAACAGGGTGGTCAGTTACCCTGGAAACAGGGCAGTCAGTTATCCTGGAAACAGGGCATTCAGTTATCCTGGAAACAGGGCGGTCAGTTACCCCGGAAATAGGGCGGTCAGTTACCCTGGAAACAGGGCAGTCCGTTATCCTGGAAACAGGGTGGTCAGTTACCCCGGAAATAGGGAGGTCGGTTGCCCCGGAAACAGGGTGATCAGTTATCCTGGAAACAGGGCGGTCAGTTACCCCGGAAACAGGGCAGTCAGTTACCCTGGAAACAGGGCGGTCAGTAACCCTGGAAACAGATTAGTCAGTTACCCCGGACACAGGATGATCAGTTAACCCGGAAACAGGGCAGTCAGTTATCCAGGCAACTGGGTGATCAGTTACCCTGGAAACAGGGCAGTCAGTTACCCCGGAAACAGGCTGATCAGTTACCCTGGAAACTGGGCAGTCAGTTACCCTGGAAACAGGGCAGTCAGTTATTCCGGAAACAGGGTGATCAGTTACCCTGGAAACAGGGCAGTCAGTTACCACGGAAACAGTGTAATCAGTTACCCTGGAAACTGGGCAGTCAGTTACCACGGAAACAGGGCGGTCAGTTACCCCGGGAATAGGGCGTTCAGTTACCCTGGAAACAGGGCAGTCAGTTATCCTGGAAACAGGGTGGTCAGTTACCCTGGAAACAGGGTGGTCGGTTATCCTGGAAACAGGGTCATCAGTTATCCTGGAAACAGTGCGGTCAGTTACCCAGGAAACAGGGCAGTCAGTTACCCCGGAAACAGGACATTCAGTTTCCCCGGAAACAGGGCGGTTAATTACCCCAGAAACAGGGCGATCAGTTACCCTGGAAACAGGGTGGTCAGTTTCCCTGGAAACAGGGTGGTCGGTTACCCCGGAAACAGGGTGATCAATTATCCTGGAAACAGGGCGGTCAGTTACCCCGGAAACAGGGCAGTCAGTTACCCTGGAAACAGGGCGGTCAGTAACCCTGGAAACAGATTAGTCAATTACCCCGGACACAGGGTGATCAGTTATCCCAGAAACAGGGCAGTCAGTTATCCCGGAAACTGGGTGATCTGTTACCCTGGAAACAGGGTGGTCGGTTCCCCTGTAAACAGGGTCATCAGTTATCCTGGATACAGGGCGGTCAGTTACCCAGGAAACAGGGCAGTCAGTTACCCCGGAAACAGGGCGGTCAGTAAACCTATAAATAGATTAGTCAGTTACCCCGGACACAGGGTGATCAGTTATCCCGGAAACAGGGCAGTCAGTTATCCCAGAAACTGGGTGATCAGTTACCCTGGAAACAGGGCAGTCAGTTACCCCGGAAACAGGGCAGTCAGTTATCCCGGAAACAGGGCAGTCAGTTATCCAGGAAACGTGGTGATCAGTTACCTTGGAAACAGGGCAGTCAGTTACCCCGGAAACAGGACATGCAGTTACCCCGGAAACAGTGCGGTTAATTACCCCAGAAACAGGGCGATCAGTTACCCTGGAAACTGGGCAGTCAGTTACCTGGAAACAGGGCAGTCAGTTATTCCGGAAACAGGGTGATCAGTTACTCTGGAAACTGGGCAGTCAGTTACCCTGGAAACAGGGCGGTCAGTTACCGTGGAAACAGGGCAGTCAGTTACCCCGGAAATAGGGCGGTCAGTTACCCGGGAAACAGGGAGATCAGTTACCCCTGAAACAGGGCAGTCAGTTACCCTGGAAACAGGGCAGTCAGTTATCCTGGAAACAGGGTGGTCAGTAACCATGGAAACAGGGTGGTCAGTTACCCCGGAAGCAGGGTGATCAGTTATCCTGGAAACAGGGCGGTCAGTTACCACGGAAACAGGGCAGTCAGTTACCCCGGAAACAGGGCGGTCAGTAACCCTGGAAACAGATTAGTCAGTTACCCCGGAAACAGGGTGATCAGTTATCCTGGAAACAGGGCAGTCAGTTAGCCTGGAAACAGGGCAGTCAGTTATCCCGGAAACAGGGCAGTCAGTTATCCCGGAAACAGGGTGATCAGTTACCCTGTAAACAGGGCAGTCAGTTACCCCAGAAACAGGGCAGTCAGTTATCCCGGAAACAGGGCAGTCAGTTGTCCCGGAAATAGGGTGATCAGTTACCCTGGAAACTGGGCAGTCAGTTACCCTGGAAACAGGGTGGTCAGTTACCCTGGAAACTGGGCAGTCAGTTATTCTAGAAACAGGGTGATCAGTTACCCTGGAAACTGGGCAGTCAGTTACCCTGGAAACAGCCAGTCAGTTACCCTGGAAGGAGGGACGTCAGTTATCCCTGAAACAGGGTGATCAGTTACCCTGGAAACTGGGCAGTCAGTTACCACGGAAACAGGGTGGTCAGTTACCCTGGAAATAGGGCAGTCAGTTATCCTGGAAACAGGGCATTCAGTTATCCTGGAAACAGGGCGGTCAGTTACCCCGGAAACAGGGAGATCAGTTACCCCTGAAACAGGGCAGTCAGTTACCCTGGAAACAGGGTGGTCAGTTACCCTGGAAACAGGGTGGTCGGTTACCCCGGAAACAGGGTGATCAGTTATCCTGGAAACAGGGCGGTCAGTTACCCCGGAAACAGGGCAGTCAGTTACCCTGGAAACAGGGCGGTCAGTAACCCTGGAAACAGATTAGTCAATTACCCCGGACACAGGGTGATCAGTTATCCCGGAAACAGGGCAGTCAGTTATCCCGGAAACTGGGTGATCTGTTACCCTGGAAACAGGGTGGTCGGTTCCCCTGTAAACAGGGTCATCAGTTATCCTGGATACAGGGCGGTCAGTTACCCAGGAAACAGGGCAGTCAGTTACCCCGGAAACAGGGCGGTCAGTAAACCTATAAATAGATTAGTCAGTTACCCCGGACACAGGGTGATCAGTTATCCCGGAAACAGGGCAGTCAGTTATCCCAGAAACTGGGTGATCAGTTACCCTGGAAACAGGGCAGTCAGTTACCCCGGAAACAGGGCAGTCAGTTATCCCGGAAACAGGGCAGTCATTTATCCCGGAAACGTGGTGATCAGTTACCTTGGAAACAGGGCAGTCAGTTACCCCGGAAACAGGACATGCAGTTACCCCGGAAACAGTGCGGTTAATTACCCCAGAAACAGGGCGATCAGTTACCCTGGAAACTGGGCAGTCAGTTACCTGGAAACAGGGCAGTCAGTTATTCCGGAAACAGGGTGATCAGTTACTCTGGAAACTGGGCAGTCAGTTACCCTGGAAACATGGCGGTCAGTTACCGTGGAAACAGGGCAGTCAGTTACCCCGGAAATAGGGCGGTCAGTTACCCGGGAAACAGGGAGATCAGTTACCCCTGAAACAGGGCAGTCAGTTACCCTGGAAACAGGGCAGTCAGTTATCCTGGAAACAGGGTGGTCAGTAACCCTGGAAACAGGGTGGTCAGTTACCCCGGAAGCAGGGTGATCAGTTATCCTGGAAACAGGGCGGTCAGTTACCACGGAAACAGGGCAGTCAGTTGCCCCGGAAACAGGGCGGTCAGTAACCCTGGAAACAGATTAGTCAGTTACCCCGGAAACAGGGTGATCAGTTATCCTGGAAACAGGGCAGTCAGTTAGCCTGGAAACAGGGCAGTCAGTTATCCCGGAAACAGGGCAGTCAGTTATCCCGGAAACAGGGTGATCAGTTACCCTGTAAACAGGGCAGTCAGTTACCCCAGAAACAGGGAAGTCAGTTATCCCGGAAACAGGGCAGTCAGTTGTCCCGGAAATAGGGTGATCAGTTACCCTGGAAACTGGGCAGTCAGTTACCCTGGAAACAGGGTGGTCAGTTACCCTGGAAACTGGGCAGTCAGTTATTCCAGAAACAGGGTGATCAGTTACCCTGGAAACTGGGCAGTCAGTTACCCTGGAAACAGCCAGTCAGTTACCCTGGAAGGAGGGACGTCAGTTATCCCTGAAACAGGGTGATCAGTTACCCTGGAAACTGGGCAGTCAGTTACCACGGAAACAGGGTGGTCAGTTACCCTGGAAATAGGGCAGTCAGTTATCCTGGAAACAGGGCATTCAGTTATCCTGGAAACAGGGCGGTCAGTTACCCCGGAAACAGGGAGATCAGTTACCCCTGAAACAGGGCAGTCAGTTACCCTGGAAACAGGGCATTCAGTTATCCTGGAAACAGGGTGGTCAGTTACCCTGGAAACAGGGTGGTCGGTTACCCCGGAAACAGGGTGATCAGTTATCCTGGAAACAGGGCGGTCAGTTACCCCGGAAACAGGGCAGTCAGTTACCCCGGAACAGGGCGGTCAGTAACCCTGGAAACAGATTAATCAGTTACCCCGGACACAGGGTGATCAGTTATCCCGGAAACAGAGCAGTCAGTTATCCCGGAAACTGGGTGATCAGTTACCCTGGAAACAGGGCAGTCAGTTACCCCGGAAACAGGGCAGTCAGTTATCCTGGAAACAGGGCAGTCAGTTACCCCGGAAACAGGGCAGTCAGTTATCCCGGAAACAGGTTGATCAGCTACCCTGGAAACAGGGCGGTCAGTTACCCTGGAAACAGATTAGTCAGTTACCCCGGAAACAGGGTGATCGGTTATCCTGGAAACAGGGCAGTCAGTTAGCCTGGAAACAGGGCAGTCAGTTATCCCGGAAACAGGGCAGTCAGTTATCCCGGAAACAGGGCAGTCAGTTCTCCCGGAAACAGGGTGATCAGTTACCCTGGAAACTGGACAGTCAGTTACCCCGGAAAGAGGGCAGTCAGTTATCCCGGAAACAGGGCAGTCAGTTCTCCCGGAAACAGGGTGATCAGTTACCCTGGAAACTGGGCAGTCAGTTACCCTGGAAACAGGGTGATCAGTTACCCTGGAAACTGGGCGGTCAGTTACCCTGGAAACAGGGCAGTCAGTTATTCCGGAAACAGGGTGATCAGTTACCCTGGAAACTGGGCAGTCAGTTACCCTGGAAACAGCCAGTCAGTTACCCTGGAAAGAGGGACGTCAGTTATCCCGGAAACAGGGTGATCAGTTACCCTGTAAACAGGGCAGTCAGTTACCACGGAAACAGGGTGGTCAGTTACCCTGGAAACAGGGCAGTCAGTTATCCTGGAAACAGGGCATTCAGTTATCCTGGAAACAGGGCGGTCAGTTACCCCGGAAATAGGGCGGTCAGTTACCCTGGAAACAGGGCAGTCCGTTATCCTGGAAACAGGGTGGTCAGTTACCCCGGAAATAGGGAGGTCGGTTGCCCCGGAAACAGGGTGATCAGTTATCCTGGAAACAGGGCGGTCAGTTACCCCGGAAACAGGGCAGTCAGTTACCCTGGAAACAGGGCGGTCAGTAACCCTGGAAACAGATTAGTCAGTTACCCCGGACACAGGGCGATCAGTTAACCCGGAAACAGGGCAGTCAGTTATCCAGGCAACTTCGTGATCAGTTACCCTGGAAACAGGGCAGTCAGTTACCCCGGAAACAGGCTGATCAGTTACCCTGGAAACTGGGCAGTCAGTTACCCTGGAAACAGGGCAGTCAGTTATTCCGGAAACAGGGTGATCAGTTACCCTGGAAACAGGGCAGTCAGTTACCTCGGAAACAGTGTAATCAGTTACCCTGGAAACTGGGCAGTCAGTTACCACGGAAACAGGGCGGTCAGTTACCCCGGGAATAGGGCGTTCAGTTACCCTGGAAACAGGGCAGTCAGTTATCCTGGAAACAGGGTGGTCAGTTACCCTGGAAACAGGGTGGTCGGTTATCCTGGAAACAGGGTCATCAGTTATCCTGGAAACAGTGCGGTCAGTTACCCAGGAAACAGGGCAGTCAGTTACCCCGGAAACAGGACATTCAGTTTCCCCGGAAACAGGGTGGTCGGTTACCCCGGAAACAGGGTGATCAATTATCCTGGAAACAGGGCGGTCAGTTACCCCGGAAACAGGGCAGTCAGTTACCCTGGAAACAGGGCGGTCAGTAACCCTGGAAACAGATTAGTCAATTACCCCGGACACAGGGTGATCAGTTATCCCAGAAACAGGGCAGTCAGTTATCCCGGAAACTGGGTGATCTGTTACCCTGGAAACAGGGTGGTCGGTTCCCCTGTAAACAGGGTCATCAGTTATCCTGGATACAGGGCGGTCAGTTACCCAGGAAACAGGGCAGTCAGTTACCCCGGAAACAGGGCGGTCAGTAAACCTATAAATAGATTAGTCAGTTACCCCGGACACAGGGTGATCAGTTATCCCGGAAACAGGGCAGTCAGTTATCCCAGAAACTGGGTGATCAGTTACCCTGGAAACAGGGCAGTCAGTTACCCCGGAAACAGGGCAGTCAGTTATCCCGGAAACAGGGCAGTCAGTTATCCCGGAAACGTGGTGATCAGTTACCTTGGAAACAGGGCAGTCAGTTACCCCGGAAACAGGACATGCAGTTACCCCGGAAACAGTGCGGTTAATTACCCCAGAAACAGGGCGATCAGTTACCCTGGAAACTGGGCAGTCAGTTACCTGGAAACAGGGCAGTCAGTTATTCCGGAAACAGGGTGATCAGTTACTCTGGAAACTGGGCAGTCAGTTACCCTGGAAACAGGGCGGTCAGTTACCGTGGAAACAGGGCAGTCAGTTACCCCGGAAATAGGGCGGTCAGTTACCCGGGAAACAGGGAGATCAGTTACCCCTGAAACAGGGCAGTCAGTTACCCTGGAAACAGGGCAGTCAGTTATCCTGGAAACAGGGTGGTCAGTAACCATGGAAACAGGGTGGTCAGTTACCCCGGAAGCAGGGTGATCAGTTATCCTGGAAACAGGGCGGTCAGTTACCACGGAAACAGGGCAGTCAGTTACCCCGGAAACAGGGCGGTCAGTAACCCTGGAAACAGATTAGTCAGTTACCCCGGAAACAGGGTGATCAGTTATCCTGGAAACAAGGCAGTCAGTTAGCCTGGAAACAGGGCAGTCAGTTATCCCGGAAACAGGGCAGTCAGTTATCCCGGAAACAGGGTGATCAGTTACCCTGTAAACAGGGCAGTCAGTTACCCCAGAAACAGGGCAGTCAGTTATCCCGGAAACAGGGCAGTCAGTTGTCCCGGAAATAGGGTGATCAGTTACCCTGGAAACTGGGCAGTCAGTTACCCTGGAAACAGGGTGGTCAGTTACCCTGGAAACTGGGCAGTCAGTTATTCTAGAAACAGGGTGATCAGTTACCCTGGAAACTGGGCAGTCAGTTACCCTGGAAACAGCCAGTCAGTTACCCTGGAAGGAGGGACGTCAGTTATCCCTGAAACAGGGTGATCAGTTACCCTGGAAACTGGGCAGTCAGTTACCACGGAAACAGGGTGGTCAGTTACCCTGGAAATAGGGCAGTCAGTTATCCTGGAAACAGGGCATTCAGTTATCCTGGAAACAGGGCGGTCAGTTACCCCGGAAACAGGGAGATCAGTTACCCCTGAAACAGGGCAGTCAGTTACCCTGGAAACAGGGTGGTCAGTTACCCTGGAAACAGGGTGGTCGGTTACCCCGGAAACAGGGTGATCAGTTATCCTGGAAACAGGGCGGTCAGTTACCCCGGAAACAGGGCAGTCAGTTACCCTGGAAACAGGGCGGTCAGTAACCCTGGAAACAGATTAGTCAATTACCCCGGACACAGGGTGATCAGTTATCCCGGAAACAGGGCAGTCAGTTATCCCGGAAACTGGGTGATCTGTTACCCTGGAAACAGGATGGTCGGTTCCCCTGTAAACAGGGTCATCAGTTATCCTGGATACAGGGCGGTCAGTTACCCAGGAAACAGGGCAGTCAGTTACCCCGGAAACAGGGCGGTCAGTAAACCTATAAATAGATTAGTCAGTTACCCCGGACACAGGGTGATCAGTTATCCCGGAAACAGTGCAGTCAGTTATCCCAGAAACTGGGTGATCAGTTACCCTGGAAACAGGGCAGTCAGTTACCCCGGAAACAGGGCAGTCAGTTATCCCGGAAACAGGGCAGTCATTTATCCCGGAAACGTGGTGATCAGTTACCTTGGAAACAGGGCAGTCAGTTACCCCGGAAACAGGACATGCACTTACCCCGGAAACAGTGCGGTTAATTACCCCAGAAACAGGGCGATCAGTTACCCTGGAAACTGGGCAGTCAGTTACCTGGAAACAGGGCAGTCAGTTATTCCGGAAACAGGGTGATCAGTTACTCTGGAAACTGGGCAGTCAGTTACCCTGGAAACATGGCGGTCAGTTACCGTGGAAACAGGGCAGTCAGTTACCCCGGAAATAGGGCGGTCAGTTACCCGGGAAACAGGGAGATCAGTTACCCCTGAAACAGGGCAGTCAGTTACCCTGGAAACAGGGCAGTCAGTTATCCTGGAAACAGGGTGGTCATTAACCCTGGAAACAGGGTGGTCAGTTACCCCGGAAGCAGGGTGATCAGTTATCCTGGAAACAGGGCGGTCAGTTACCACGGAAACAGGGCAGTCAGTTGCCCCGGAAACAGGGCGGTCAGTAACCCTGGAAACAGATTAGTCAGTTACCCCGGAAACAGGGTGATCAGTTATCCTGGAAACAGGGCAGTCAGTTAGCCTGGAAACAGGGCAGTCAGTTATCCCGGAAACAGGGCAGTCAGTTATCCCGGAAACAGGGTGATCAGTTACCCTGTAAACAGGGCAGTCAGTTACCCCAGAAACAGGGCAGTCAGTTATCCCAGAAACAGGGCAGTCAGTTGTCCCGGAAATAGGGTGATCAGTTACCCTGGAAACTGGGCAGTCAGTTACCCTGGAAACAGGGTGGTCAGTTACCCTGGAAACTGGGCAGTCAGTTATTCCAGAAACAGGGTGATCAGTTACCCTGGAAACTGGGCAGTCAGTTACCCTGGAAACAGCCAGTCAGTTACCCTGGAAGGAGGGACGTCAGTTACCCCTGAAACAGGGTGATCAGTTACCCTGGAAACTGGGCAGTCAGTTACCACGGAAACAGGGTGGTCAGTTACCCTGGAAATAGGGCAGTCAGTTATCCTGGAAACAGGGCATTCAGTTATCCTGGAAACAGGGCGGTCAGTTACCCCGGAAACAGGGAGATCAGTTACCCCTGAAACAGGGCAGTCAGTTACCCTGGAAACAGGGCATTCAGTTATCCTGGAAACAGGGTGGTCAGTTACCCTGGAAACAGGGTGGTCGGTTACCCCGGAAACAGGGTGATCAGTTATCCTGGAAACAGGGCGGTCAGTTACCCCGGAAACAGGGCAGTCAGTTACCCTGGAAACAGGGCGGTCAGTAACCCTGGAAACAGAATAGTCAATTACCCCGGACACAGGGTGATCAGTTATCCCGGAAACAGGGCAGTCAGTTATCCCGGAAACTGGGTGATCTGTTACCCTGGAAACAGGATGGTCGGTTCCCCTGTAAACAGGGTCATCAGTTATCCTGGATACAGGGCGGTCAGTTACCCAGGAAACAGGGCAGTCAGTTACCCCGGAAACAGGGCGGTCAGTAAACCTATAAATAGATTAGTCAGTTACCCCGGACACAGGGTGATCAGTTATCCCGGAAACAGTGCAGTCAGTTATCCCAGAAACTGGGTGATCAGTTACCCTGGAAACAGGGCAGTCAGTTACCCCGGAAACAGGGCAGTCAGTTATCCCGGAAACAGGGCAGTCATTTATCCCGGAAACGTGGTGATCAGTTACCTTGGAAACAGGGCAGTCAGTTACCCCGGAAACAGGACATGCACTTACCCCGGAAACAGTGCGGTTAATTACCCCAGAAACAGGGCGATCAGTTACCCTGGAAACTGGGCAGTCAGTTACCTGGAAACAGGGCAGTCAGTTATTCCGGAAACAGGGTGATCAGTTACTCTGGAAACTGGGCAGTCAGTTACCCTGGAAACATGGCGGTCAGTTACCGTGGAAACAGGGCAGTCAGTTACCCCGGAAATAGGGCGGTCAGTTACCCGGGAAACAGGGAGATCAGTTACCCCTGAAACAGGGCAGTCAGTTACCCTGGAAACAGGGCAGTCAGTTATCCTGGAAACAGGGTGGTCATTAACCCTGGAAACAGGGTGGTCAGTTACCCCGGAAGCAGGGTGATCAGTTATCCTGGAAACAGGGCGGTCAGTTACCACGGAAACAGGGCAGTCAGTTGCCCCGGAAACAGGGCGGTCAGTAACCCTGGAAACAGATTAGTCAGTTACCCCGGAAACAGGGTGATCAGTTATCCTGGAAACAGGGCAGTCAGTTAGCCTGGAAACAGGGCAGTCAGTTATCCCAGAAACAGGGCAGTCAGTTGTCCCGGAAATAGGGTGATCAGTTACCCTGGAAACTGGGCAGTCAGTTACCCTGGAAACAGGGTGGTCAGTTACCCTGGAAACTGGGCAGTCAGTTATTCCAGAAACAGGGTGATCAGTTACCCTGGAAACTGGGCAGTCAGTTACCCTGGAAACAGCCAGTCAGTTACCCTGGAAGGAGGGACGTCAGTTACCCCTGAAACAGGGTGATCAGTTACCCTGGAAACTGGGCAGTCAGTTACCACGGAAACAGGGTGGTCAGTTACCCTGGAAATAGGGCAGTCAGTTATCCTGGAAACAGGGCATTCAGTTATCCTGGAAACAGGGCGGTCAGTTACCCCGGAAACAGGGAGATCAGTTACCCCTGAAACAGGGCAGTCAGTTACCCTGGAAACAGGGCATTCAGTTATCCTGGAAACAGGGTGGTCAGTTACCCTGGAAACAGGGTGGTCGGTTACCCCGGAAACAGGGTGATCAGTTATCCTGGAAACAGGGCGGTCAGTTACCCCGGAAACAGGGCAGTCAGTTACCCCGGAACAGGGCGGTCAGTAACCCTGGAAACAGATTAATCAGTTACCCCGGACACAGGGTGATCAGTTATCCCGGAAACAGAGCAGTCAGTTATCCCGGAAACTGCGTGATCAGTTACCCTGGAAACAGGGCAGTCAGTTACCCCGGAAACAGGGCAGTCAGTTATCCTGGAAACAGGGCAGTCAGTTACCCCGGAAACAGGGCAGTCAGTTATCCCAGAAACAGGGCTGTCAGTTACCCCGGAAACAGGGTGGTCAGTTACCCTGGAAACAGGACAGTCAGTTACCTCGGAAACAGTGTGATCAGTTACCCTGGAAAATGGGCAGTCAGTTATCCCGGAAACAGGGCAGTCAGTTACGGTGGAAACAGGGCATTCAGTTACCCTGGAAACAGGTCAGTCTTTTATCCTGGAAACAGGGCAGTCAGTTATCCTGGAAACAAGGCGGTCAGTTACCCCGGAAATAGGGCGGTCAGTTATCCTGGAAACAGGGCGGTCAGTTACCCCGGAAACAGGGAGATCAGTTACACCGGAAACAGCGCGGTTAGTTACCCTGGAAACAGGGCAGTCAGTTACCCTGGAAACAGGGCAGTCAGTTAACCTGGAAACAGGGCAGTCAGTTATCCTGGAAACAGGGCATTCAAGTTATCTTGGAAACAGGGCGGTCAGTTACCCTGGAAATAGGGCGGTCAGTTACCCGGGAAACAGGGAGATCAGTTACCCCTGAAACAGGGCAGTCAGTTACCCTGGAAACAGGGCAGTCAGTTATCCTGGAAACAGGGTGGTCAGTTACCCTGGAAACAGGGTGGTCAGTTACCTCTGAAACAGGGTGATCAGTTATCCAGGAAACAGGGCTGTCAGTTACCCCAGAAACAGGGCAGTCACTTACCCCGGTAACAGGGCGGTCAGTAACCCTGGAAAAAGATTAGTCAGTTATCCCGGAAACAGGGCAGTCAGTTATTCCGGAAACAGGATGATCAGTTACCCTGGAATCAGGGCAGTCAGTTACCCCGGAAACAGGGCAGTCAGTTATCCCGGAAACAGGGTGATCAGTTACCCTGGAAACTTGGCAGTCAGTTACCCTGGAAACAGGGCAGTCAGTTACCCTGGAAACTGGGCAGTCAGTTACCCTGGAAACAGGGCAGTCAGTTATCCCGGAAACAGGGTCATCAGTTACCCTGGAAACAGGGCAGTCAGTTATCCCGGAAACAGGGCAGTCAGTTATCCCGGAAAAAGGGTGATCAGTTACCCTGGAAACTGGGAAGTCAGTTACCCTGGAAACAGGGCAGTCACTTACCCCGGAAACTGGTCAGTCAGTTACCCTGGAAACAGGGCAGTCAGTTACCCATGAAACTGGGCAGTCAGTTACCCTGGAAACAGGGCAGTCAGTCACCCTGGAAACAGGTTAGTCAGTTACCCCGGAAACAGGGTGATCAGTTACCCCGGAAACAGGGCAGTCAGTTCCCCTGGAAACAGGGCAGACAGTTATCCCCGAAACCGGGCAGTCAGTTATCCCGGAAACAGGGTGATCAGTTACCTTGGAAACTGGGCAGTCAGTTACCCTGGAAACAGGGCGGTCAGTTGCCCTGGAAACAGGGCAGTCAGTTATCCTGGAAACAGGGTGATCAGTTACCCTGGAAACTGGGCAGTCAGTTACGCTGGAAACAGGGCAGTAAGTTACCCTGGAAACAGGGCAGTCAGTTATCCTGGAAACAGGGCAGACAGTTATCCTGGAAACAGGGTGGTCAGTTACCACGGATATAGGGTTGTCAGTTATCCTGGAAACAGGGTGGTCAGATACCCCGGAAACAGGGAGATCAGTTACCCCGGAAACAGGGCAGTCAGTTATCCTGTAAACTGGGCAGTCAGTTAACCCGGAAACAGGGCGGTCAGTTACCGTGGAAACAGGGCAGTCAGTTACCCTGGAAACAGGGCAGTTAGCTATCCTGGAAACAGGGCAGTCAGTTACCCCGGAAATAGGTCGGTCAGTTATCCTGGAAACAGGGCGGTCAGTTACCCCGGAAGTAGGTCGGTCAGTTATCCTGGAAACTGGGCGTTCAGTTGCCCCTGAAACAGGGAGATCAGTTACCCCGGAAACAGGGTGGTCAGTTACCCTGGAAAGAGGGCAGTCAGATACCCTGGAAACAGGGCAGTCAGTTAACCTGGAAACAGGGCAGTCAGTTACCCAGGAAACAGGGTGATCAGTTACCCTGGAAACAGGGCGGTCAGTTACCCCGGAAACAGGGCAGTCAGTTACCCCGGAAACAGGGCGGTCAGTAACCCTGGAAACAGTTTAGTCAGTTACCCTGGAAACAGGGCAGTCAGTTTTACCGGAAACAGGGCAGTCAGTTATCCCGGAAACAGGGTGATCAGTTACCCTGGAAACTGGGCAGTCAGTTACCCTGGAAACAGGGCAGTCAGTTACCCAGGAAACTGGGCAGTCAGTTACCCTGGAAACAGGGCAGTCAGTTATCCCGGAAACAGGGTCATCAGTTACCCTGGAAACAGGGCAGTCAGTTATCCCGGAAACAGGGCAGTCAGTTATCCCGGAAAAAGGGTGATCAGTTACCCTGGAAACTGGGAAGTCAGTTACCCTGGAAACAGGGCAGTCACTTACCCCGGAAACTGGTCAGTCAGTTACCCTGGAAACAGGGCAGTCAGTTACCCATGAAACTGGGCAGTCAGTTACCCTGGAAACAGGGCAGTCAGTCACCCTGGAAACAGGTTAGTCAGTTACCCCGGAAACAGGGTGATCAGTTACCCCGGAAACAGGGCAGTCAGTTCCCCTGGAAACAGGGCAGACAGTTATCCCCGAAACCGGGCAGTCAGTTATCCCGGAAACAGGGTGATCAGTTACCTTGGAAACTGGGCAGTCAGTTACCCTGGAAACAGGGCGGTCAGTTGCCCTGGAAACAGGGCAGTCAGTTATCCTGGAAACAGGGTGATCAGTTACCCTGGAAACTGGGCAGTCAGTTACGCTGGAAACAGGGCAGTAAGTTACCCTGGAAACAGGGCAGTCAGTTATCCTGGAAACAGGGCAGACAGTTATCCTGGAAACAGGGTGGTCAGTTACCACGGATATAGGGTTGTCAGTTATCCTGGAAACAGGGTGGTCAGATACCCCGGAAACAGGGAGATCAGTTACCCCGGAAACAGGGCAGTCAGTTATCCTGTAAACTGGGCAGTCAGTTAACCCGGGAACAGGGCGGTCAGTTACCGTGGAAACAGGGCAGTCAGTTACCCTGGAAACAGGGCAGTTAGCTATCCTGGAAACAGGGCAGTCAGTTACCCCGGAAATAGGTCGGTCAGTTATCCTGGAAACAGGGCGGTCAGTTACCCCGGAAATAGGTCGGTCAGTTATCCTGGAAACTGGGCGTTCAGTTGCCCCTGAAACAGGGAGATCAGTTACCCCGGAAACAGGGTGGTCAGTTACCCTGGAAAGAGGGCAGTCAGATACCCTGGAAACAGGGCAGTCAGTTAACCTGGAAACAGGGCAGTCAGTTACCCAGGAAACAGGGTGATCAGTTACCCTGGAAACAGGGCGGTCAGTTACCCCGGAAACAGGGCAGTCAGTTACCCCGGAAACAGGGCGGTCAGTAACCCTGGAAACAGTTTAGTCAGTTACCCTGGAAACAGGGCAGTCAGTTTTACCGGAAACAGGGCAGTCAGTTATCCCGGAAACAGGGTGATCAGTTACCTCTGAAACAGGGTGATCAGTTATCCTGGAAACAGGTGGGTCAGTTACCCCGGAAACAGGGCAGTCACTTACCCCGGAAACAGGGCGGTCAGTAACCCTGGAAAAAGATTAGTCAGTTATCCCGGAAACAGGGCAGTCAGTTATCCCGGAAACAGGATGATCAGTTACCCTGGAATCAGGGCAGTCAGTTATCCCGGAAACAGGGCAGTCAGTTATCCCGGAAACAGGGTGATCAGTTACCCTGGAAACTGGGCAGTCAGTTACCCTGGAAACAGGGCAGTCAGTTACCCTGGAAACTGGGCAGTCAGTTACCCTGGAAACAGGGCAGTCAGTTATCCCGGAAACAGGGTCATCAGTTACCCTGGAAACAGGGCAGTGAGTTATCCCGGAAACAGGGCAGTCAGTTATCCCGGAAAAAGGGTGATCAGTTACCCTGGAAACTGGGAAGTCATTTACCCTGGAAACAGGGCAGTCACTTACCCCGGAAACGGGGCAGTCAGTTACCCTGGAAACAGGGCAGTCAGTTACCCATGAAACTGGGCAGTCAGTTACCCTGGAAACAGGGCAGTCAGTCACCCTGGAAACAGGTTAGTCAGTTAGCCCGGAAACAGGGTGATCAGTTACCCCGGAAACAGGCCAGTCAGTTCCCCTGGAAACAGGGCAGACAGTTATCCCCGAAACCGGGCAGTCAGTTATCCCGGAAACAGGGTGATCAGTTACCTTGGAAACTGGGCAGTCAGTTACCCTGGAAACAGGGCGGTCAGTTGCCCTGGAAACAGGGCAGTCAGTTATCCTGGAAACAGGGTGATCAGTTACCCTGGAAACTGGGCAGTCAGTTACGCTGGAAACAGGGCAGTAAGTTACCCTGGAAACAGGGCAGTCAGTTATCCTGGAAACAGGGCAGACAGTTATCCTGGAAACAGGGTGGTCAGTTACCACGGATATAGGGTTGTCAGTTATCCTGGAAACAGGGCGGTCAGATACCCCGGAAACAGGGAGATCAGTTACCCCGGAAACAGGGCAGTCAGTTATCCTGTAAACTGGGCAGTCAGTTAACCCGGAAACAGGGCTTTCAGTTACCGTGGAAACAGGGCAGTCAGTTACCCTGGAAACAGGGCAGTTAGCTATCCTGGAAACAGGGCAGTCAGTTACCCCGGAAATAGGTCGGTCAGTTATCCTGGAAACAGGGCGGTCAGTTACCCCGGGAATAGGTCGGTCAGTTATCCTGGAAACTGGGCGTTCAGTTGCCCCTGAAACAGGGAGATCAGTTACCCCGGAAACAGGGTGGTCAGTTACCCTGGAAAGAGGGCAGTCAGTTACCCTGGAAACAGGGCAGTCAGTTAACCTGGAAACAGGGCAGTCAGTTACCCAGGAAACAGGGTGATCAGTTACCCTGGAAACAGGGCGGTCAGTTACCCCGGAAACAGGGCAGTCAGTTACCCCGGAAACAGGGCGGTCAGTAACCCTGGAAACAGATTAGTCAGTTACCCTGGAAACAGGGCAGTCAGTTTTACCGGAAACAGGGTGGTCAGTTACCCTGGAAACAGGGTGGTCAGTTACCTCTGAAACAGGGTGATCAGTTATCCTGGAAACAGGGCTGTCAGTTACCCCGGAAACAGGGCAGTCACTTACCCCGGAAACAGGGCGGTCAGTAACCCTGGAAAAAGATTAGTCAGTTATCCCGGAAACAGGGCAGTCAGTTATCCCGGAAACAGGATGATCAGTTACCCTGGAATCAGGGCAGTCAGTTATCCCGGAAACAGGGCAGTCAGTTATCCCGGAAACAGGGTAATCAGTTACCCTGGAAACTGGGCAGTCAGTTACCCTGGAAACAGGGCAGTCACTTACCCGGGAAACTGGGCAGTCAGTTACCCTGGAAACAGGGCAGTCAGTTACCCATGAAACTGGGCAGTCAGTTACCCTGGAAACAGGGCAGTCAGTCACCCTGGAAACAGGTTAGTCAGTTACCCCGGAAACAGGGTGATCAGTTACCCCGGAAACAGGGCAGTCAGTTCCCCTGGAAACAGGGCAGACAGTTATCCCCGAAACCGGGCAGTCAGTTATCCCGGAAACAGGGTGATCAGTTACCTTGGAAACTGGGCAGTCAGTTACCCTGGAAACAGGGCGGTCAGTTGCCCTGGAAACAGGGCAGTCAGTTATCCTGGAAACAGGGTGATCAGTTACCCTGGAAACTGGGCAGTCAGTTACGCTGGAAACAGGGCAGTAAGTTACCCTGGAAACAGGGCAGTCAGTTATCCTGGAAACAGGGCAGACAGTTATCCTGGAAACAGGGTGGTCAGTTACCACGGATATAGGGTTGTCAGTTATCCTGGAAACAGGGCGGTCAGATACCCCGGAAACAGGGAGATCAGTTACCCCGGAAACAGGGCAGTCAGTTATCCTGTAAACTGGGCAGTCAGTTAACCCGGAAACAGGGCGGTCAGTTACCGTGGAAACAGGGCAGTCAGTTACCCTGGAAACAGGGCAGTTAGCTATCCTGGAAACAGGGCAGTCAGTTACCCCGGAAATAGGTCGGTCAGTTATCCTGGAAACAGGGCGGTCAGTTACCCCGGAAATAGGTCGGTCAGTTATCCTGGAAACTGGGCGTTCAGTTGCCCCTGAAACAGGGAGATCAGTTACCCCGGAAACAGGGTGGTCAGTTACCCTGGAAAGAGGGCAGTCAGTTATCCTGGAAACAGGGCAGTCAGTTAACCTGGAAAAAGGGCAGTCAGTTACCGAGGAAACAGGGTGATCAGTTAACCTGGAAACAGGGCGGTCAGTTACCCCGGAAACAGGGCAGTCAGTTACCCCGGAAACAGGGCGGTCAGTAACCCTGGAAACAGATTAGTCAGTTACCCTGGAAACAGGGCAGTCAGTTTTACCGGAAACAGGGCAGTCAGTTATCCCGGAAACAGGGTGATCAGTTACCTTGGAAACAGGGCAGTCAGTTACCCCGGAAACAGGACGTTCAATTACCCCGGAAACAGGGCGGTTAATTACTCCAGAAACAGGGCGATCAGTTACCCTGGAAACAGATTAGTCAGTTACCCCGGAAACAGGGTGATCAGTTATCCTGGAAACAGGGCAGTCAGTTAGCCTGGAAACAGGGCAGTCAGTTATCCCGGAAACAGGGCAGTCAGTTATCCCGGAAACAGGGTGATCAGTTACCCTGTAAATAGGGCAGTCAGTTACCCCAGAAACAGGGCAGTCAGTTATCCCGGAAACAGGGCAGTCAGTTGTCCCGGAAATAGGGTGATCAGTTACCCTGGAAACTGGGCAGTCAGTTACCCTGGAAACAGGGTGGTCAGTTACCCTGGAAACTGGGCAGTCAGTTATTCCAGAAACAGGGTGATCAGTTACCCTGGAAACTGGGCAGTCAGTTACCCTGGAAACAGCCAGTCAGTTACCCTGGAAGGAGGGACGTCAGTTATCCCTGAAACAGGGTGATCAGTTACCCTGGAAACTGGGCAGTCAGTTACCACGGAAACAGGGTGGTCAGTTACCCTGGAAATAGGGCAGTCAGTTATCCTGGAAACAGGGCATTCAGTTATACTGGAAACAGGGCGGTCAGTTACCCCGGAAACAGGGAGATCAGTTACCCCTGAAACAGGGCAGTCAGTTACCCTGGAAACAGGGCATTCAGTTATCCTGGAAACAGGGTGGTCATTTACCCTGGAAACAGGGTGGTCGGTTACCCCGGAAACAGGGTGATCAGTTATCCTGGAAACAGGGCGGTCAGTTACCCCGGAAACAGGGCAGTCAGTTACCCTGGAAACAGGGCGGTCAGTAACCCTGGAAACAGATTAGTCAATTACCCCGGACACAGGGTGATCAGTTATCCCGGAAACAGGGCAGTCAGTTATCCCGGAAACTGGGTGATCTGTTACCCTGGAAACAGGGTGGTCGGTTCCCCTGTAAACAGGGTCATCAGTTATCCTGGATACAGGGCGGTCAGTTACCCAGGAAACAGGGCAGTCAGTTACCCCGGAAACAGGGCGGTCAGTAAACCTATAAATAGATTAGTCAGTTACCCCGGACACAGGGTGATCAGTTATCCCGGAAACAGGGCAGTCAGTTATCCCAGAAACTGGGTGATCAGTTACCCTGGAAACAGGGCAGTCAGTTACCCCGGAAACAGGGCAGTCAGTTATCCCGGAAACAGGGCAGTCAGTTATCCCGGAAACGTGGTGATCAGTTACCTTGGAAACAGGGCAGTCAGTTACCCCGGAAACAGGACATGCAGTTACCCCGGAAACAGTGCGGTTAATTACCCCAGAAACAGGGCGATCAGTTACCCTGGAAACTGGGCAGTCAGTTACCTGGAAACAGGGCAGTCAGTTATTCCGGAAACAGGGTGATCAGTTACTCTGGAAACTGGGCAGTCAGTTACCCTGGAAACATGGCGGTCAGTTACCGTGGAAACAGGGCAGTCAGTTACCCCGGAAATAGGGCGGTCAGTTACCCGGGAAACAGGGAGATCAGTTACCCCTGAAACAGGGCAGTCAGTTACCCTGGAAACAGGGCAGTCAGTTATCCTGGAAACAGGGTGGTCAGTAACCCTGGAAACAGGGTGGTCAGTTACCCCGGAAGCAGGGTGATCAGTTATCCTGGAAACAGGGCGGTCAGTTACCACGGAAACAGGGCAGTCAGTTACCCCGGAAACAGGGCGGTCAGTAACCCTGGAAACAGAATAGTCAGTTACCCCGGAAACAGGGTGATCAGTTATCCTGGAAACAGGGCAGTCAGTTAGCCTGGAAACAGGGCAGTCAGTTATCCCGGAAACAGGGCAGTCAGTTATCCCGGAAACAGGGTGATCAGTTACCCTGTAAACAGGGCAGTCAGTTACCCCAGAAACAGGGCAGTCAGTTATCCCGGAAACAGGGCAGTCAGTTGTCCCGGAAATAGGGTGATCAGTTACCCTGGAAACTGGGCAGTCAGTTACCCTGGAAACAGGGTGGTCAGTTACCCTGGAAACTGGGCAGTCAGTTATTCCAGAAACAGGGTGATCAGTTACCCTGGAAACTGGGCAGTCAGTTACCCTGGAAACAGCCAGTCAGTTACCCTGGAAGGAGGGACGTCAGTTATCCCTGAAACGGGGTGATCAGTTACCCTGGAAACAGGGCAGTCAGTTACCCCGGAAACAGGGCAGTCAGTTATCCTGGAAACAGGGCAGTCAGTTACCCCGGAAACAGGGCAGTCAGTTATCCCAGAAACAGGGCTGTCAGTTACCCCGGAAACAGGGTGGTCAGTTACCCTGGAAACAGGACAGTCAGTTACCTCGGAAACAGTGTGATCAGTTACCCTGGAAAATGGGCAGTCAGTTATCCCGGAAACAGGGCGGTCAGTTACGGTGGAAACAGGGCATTCAGTTACCCTGGAAACAGGTCAGTCTTTTATCCTGGAAACAGGGCAGTCAGTTATCCTGGAAACAGGGCGGTCAGTTACCCCGGAAATAGGGCGGTCAGTTATCCTGGAAACAGGGCGGTCAGTTACCCCGGAAACAGGGAGATCAGTTACACCGGAAACAGCGCGGTTAGTTACCCTGGAAACAGGGCAGTCAGTTACCCTGGAAACAGGGCAGTCAGTTAACCTGGAAACAGGGCAGTCAGTTATCCTGGAAACAGGGCATTCAAGTTATCTTGGAAACAGGGCGGTCAGTTACCCTGGAAATAGGGCGGTCAGTTACCCGGGAAACAGGGAGATCAGTTACCCCTGAAACAGGGCAGTCAGTTACCCTGGAAACAGGGCAGTCAGTTATCCTGGAAACAGGGTGGTCAGTTACCCTGGAAACAGGGTGGTCAGTTACCTCTGAAACAGGGTGATCAGTTATCCTGGAAACAGGGCGGTCAGTTACCCCAGAAACAGGGCAGTCACTTACCCCGGAAACAGGGCGGTCAGTAACCCTGGAAAAAGATTAGTCAGTTATCCCGGAAACAGGGCAGTCAGTTATTCCGGAAACAGGATGATCAGTTACCCTGGAATCAGGGCAGTCAGTTACCCCGGAAACAGGGCAGTCAGTTATCCCGGAAACAGGGTGATCAGTTACCCTGGAAACTGGGCAGTCAGTTACCCTGGAAACAGGGCAGTCAGTTACCCTGGAAACTGGGCAGTCAGTTACCCTGGAAACAGGGCAGTCAGTTATCCCGGAAACAGGTTCATCAGTTGCCCTGGAAACAGGGCAGTCAGTTATCCCGGAAACAGGGCAGTCAGTTATCCCGGAAAAAGGGTGATCAGTTACCCTGGAAACTGGGAAGTCAGTTACCCTGGAAACAGGGCAGTCACCTACCCCGGAAACTGGTCAGTCAGTTACCCTGGAAACAGGGCAGTCAGTTACCCATGAAACTGGGCAGTCAGTTACCCTGGAAACAGGGCAGTCAGTCACCCTGGAAACAGGTTAGTCAGTTACCCCGGAAACAGGGTGATCAGTTACGCCGGAAACAGTGCATTCAGTTCCCCTGGAAACAGGGCAGACAGTTATCCCCGAAACCGGGCAGTCAGTTATCCCGGAAACAGGGTGATCAGTTACCTTGGAAACTGGGCAGTCAGTTACCCTGGAAACAGGGCGGTCAGTTGCCCTGGAAACAGGGCAGTCAGTTATCCTGGAAACAGGGTGATCAGTTACCCTGGAAACTGGGCAGTCAGTTACGCTGGAAACAGGGCAGTAAGTTACCCTGGAAACAGGGCAGTCAGTTATCCTGGAAACAGGGCAGACAGTTATCCTGGAAACAGGGTGGTCAGTTACCACGGATATAGGGTTGTCAGTTATCCTGGAAACAGGGCGGTCAGATACCCCGGAAACAGGGAGATCAGTTACCCCGGAAACAGGGCAGTCAGTTATCCTGTAAACTGGGCAGTCAGTTAACCCGGAAACAGGGCGGTCAGTTACCGTGGAAACAGGGCAGTCAGTTACCCTGGAAACAGGGCAGTTAGCTATCCTGGAAACAGGGCAGTCAGTTACCCCGGAAATAGGTCGGTCAGTTATCCTGGAAACAGGGCGGTCAGTTACCCCGGAAATAGGTCGGTCAGTTATCCTGGAAACTGGGCGTTCAGTTGCCCCTGAAACAGGGAGATCAGTTACCCCGGAAACAGGGTGGTCAGTTACCCTGGAAAGAGGGCAGTCAGATACCCTGGAAACAGGGCAGTCAGTTAACCTGGAAACAGGGCAGTCAGTTACCCAGGAAACAGGGTGATCAGTTACCCTGGAAACAGGGCGGTCAGTTACCCCGGAAACAGGGCAGTCAGTTACCCCGGAAACAGGGCGGTCAGTAACCCTGGAAACAGTTTAGTCAGTTACCCTGGAAACAGGGCAGTCAGTTTTACCGGAAACATGGCAGTCAGTTATCCCGGAAACAGGGTGATCAGTTACCTCTGAAACAGGGTGATCAGTTATCCTGGAAACAGGTGGGTCAGTTACCCCGGAAACAGGGCAGTCACTTACCCCGGAAACAGGGCGGTCAGTAACCCTGGAAAAAGATTAGTCAGTTATCCCGGAAACAGGGCAGTCAGTTATCCCGGAAACAGGATGATCAGTTACCCTGGAATCAGGGCAGTCAGTTATCCTGGAAACAGGGCAGTCAGTTATCCCGGAAACAGGGTGATCAGTTACCCTGGAAACTGGGCAGTCAGTTACCCTGGAAACAGGGCAGTCAGTTACCCTGGAAACTGGGCAGTCAGTTACCCTGGAAACAGGGCAGTCAGTTATCCAGGAAACAGGGTCATCAGTTACCCTGGAAACAGGGCAGTGAGTTATCCCGGAAACAGGGCAGTCAGTTATCCCGGAAAAAGGGTGATCAGTTACCCTGGAAACTGGGAAGTCAGTTACCCTGGAAACAGGGCAGTCAGTTACCCTGGAAACAGGGCAGTCAGTTACCCATGAAACTGGGCAGTCAGTTACCCTGGAAACAGGGCAGTCAGTCACCCTGGAAACAGGTTAGTCAGTTAGCCCGGAAACAGGGTGATCAGTTACCCCGGAAACAGGCCAGTCAGTTCCCCTGGAAACAGGGCAGACAGTTATCCCCGAAACCGGGCAGTCAGTTATCCCGGAAACAGGGTGATCAGTTACCTTGGAAACTGGGCAGTCAGTTACCCTGGAAACAGGGCGGTCAGTTGCCCTGGAAACAGGGCAGTCAGTTATCCTGGAAACAGGGTGATCAGTTACCCTGGAAACTGGGCAGTCAGTTACGCTGGAAACAGGGCAGTAAGTTACCCTGGAAACAGGGCAGTCAGTTATCCTGGAAACAGGGCAGACAGTTATCCTGGAAACAGGGTGGTCAGTTACCACGGATATAGGGTTGTCAGTTATCCTGGAAACAGGGCGGTCAGATACCCCGGAAACAGGGAGATCAGTTACCCCGGAAACAGGGCAGTCAGTTATCCTGTAAACTGGGCAGTCAGTTAACCCGGAAACAGGGCAGTCAGTTACCCTGGAAACAGGGCAGTTAGCTATCCTGGAAACAGGGCAGTCAGTTACCCCGGAAATAGGTCGGTCAGTTATCCTGGAAACAGGGCGGTCAGTTACCCCGGGAATAGGTCGGTCAGTTATCCTGGAAACTGGGCGTTCAGTTGCCCCTGAAACAGGGAGATCAGTTACCCCGGAAACAGGGTGGTCAGTTACCCTGGAAAGAGGGCAGTCAGTTACCCTGGAAACAGGGCAGTCAGTTAACCTGGAAACAGGGCAGTCAGTTACCCAGGAAACAGGGAGATCAGTTACCCTGGAAACAGGGCGGTCAGTTACCCCGGAAACAGGGCAGTCAGTTACCCCGGAAACAGGGCGGTCAGTAACCCTGGAAACAGATTAGTCAGTTACCCTGGAAACAGGGCAGTCAGTTTTACCGGAAACAGGGTGGTCAGTTACCCTGGAAACAGGGTGGTCAGTTACCTCTGAAACAGGGTGATCAGTTATCCTGGAAACAGGGCGGTCAGTTACCCCGGAAACAGGGCAGTCACTTACCCCGGAAACAGGGCGGTCAGTAACCCTGGAAAAAGATTAGTCAGTTATCCCGGAAACAGGGCAGTCAGTTATCCCGGAAACAGGATGATCAGTTACCCTGGAATCAGGGCAGTCAGTTATCCCGGAAACAGGGCAGTCAGTTATCCCGGAAACAGGGTGATCAGTTACCCTGGAAACTGGGCAGTCAGTTACCCTGGAAACAGGGCAGTCAGTTACCCTGGAAACTGGGCAGTCAGTTACCCTGGAAACAGGGCAGTCAGTTATCCCGGAAACAGGGTCATCAGTTACCCTGGAAACAGGGCAGTCAGTTATCCTGGAAACAGGGCAGTCAGTTATCCCGGAAAAAGGGTGATCAGTTACCCTGGAAACTGGGAAGTCAGTTACCCTGGAAACAGGGCAGTCACTTACCCGGGAAACTGGGCAGTCAGTTACCCTGGAAACAGGGCAGTCAGTTACCCATGAAACTGGGCAGTCAGTTACCCTGGAAACAGGGCAGTCAGTCACCCTGGAAACAGGTTAGTCAGTTACCCCGGAAACAGGGTGATCAGTTACCCCGGAAACAGGGCAGTCAGTTCCCCTGGAAACAGGGCAGACAGTTATCCCCGAAACCGGGCAGTCAGTTATCCCGGAAACAGGGTGATCAGTTACCTTGGAAACTGGGCAGTCAGTTACCCTGGAAACAGGGCGGTCAGTTGCCCTGGAAACAGGGCAGCCTGTTATCCTGGAAACAGGGTGATCAGTTACCCTGGAAACTGGGCAGTCAGTTACGCTGGAAACAGGGCAGTAAGTTACCCTGGAAACAGGGCAGTCAGTTATCCTGGAAACAGGGCAGACAGTTATCCTGGAAACAGGGTGGTCAGTTACCACGGATATAGGGTTGTCAGTTATCCTGGAAACAGGGCGGTCAGATACCCCGGAAACAGGGAGATCAGTTACCCCGGAAACAGGGCAGTCAGTTATCCTGTAAACTGGGCAGTCAGTTAACCCGGAAACAGGGCGGTCAGTTACCGTGGAAACAGGGCAGTCAGTTACCCTGGAAACAGGGCAGTTAGCTATCCTGGAAACAGGGCAGTCAGTTACCCCGGAAATAGGTCGGTCAGTTATCCTGGAAACAGGGCGGTCAGTTACCCCGGAAATAGGTCGGTCAGTTATCCTGGAAACTGGGCGTTCAGTTGCCCCTGAAACAGGGAGATCAGTTACCCCGGAAACAGGGTGGTCAGTTACCCTGGAAAGAGGGCAGTCAGTTATCCTGGAAACAGGGCAGTCAGATAACCTGGAAAAAGGGCAGTCAGTTACCGAGGAAACAGGGTGATCAGTTACCCTGGAAACAGGGCGGTCAGTTACCCCGGAAACAGGGCAGTCAGTTACCCCGGAAACAGGGCGGTCAGTAACCCTGGAAACAGATTAGTCAGTTACCCTGGAAACAGGGCAGTCAGTTTTACCGGAAACAGGGCAGTCAGTTATCCCGGAAACAGGGTGATCAGTTACCTTGGAAACAGGGCAGTCAATTACCCCGGAAACAGGACGTTCAATTACCCCGGAAACAGGGCGGTTAATTACTCCAGAAACAGGGCGATCAGTTACCCTGGAAACAGGGTGATCAGTTACCCTGGAAACTGGGCAGTCAGTTACCCTGGAAACAGGGCAGTGAGTTATTCCGGAAACAGGGTGATCAGTTCCCCTGGAAACTGGGCGTCCAGTTACACAGGAAATAGGGCGGTCAGTTACACCGGAGACAGGGAGATCAGTTATCCGTGAAACAGAGCAGTCAGTTACCCTGGAAACAGGGCAGTCAGTTATCCTGGAAACAGGATGGTCAGTTACCCTGGAAACAGGGTGGTCAGTTACCCCGGAAACAGGGCAGTCAGTTACCCCGGAAAAAGGGCGGTTAATAACCCTGGAAACAGATTAGTCAGTTACCCCGGAAACAGGGTGATCAGTTATCCAGGAAACAGGGCAGTCAGTTAGCCTGGAAACAGGGCAGTCAGTTATCCCGGAAACAGGGCTTTCAGATATCCCGGAAATAGGGTGATCAGTTACCCTGGAAACAAGGCAGTTAGTTACCCTGGAAACAGGGCAGTCAGTTATCTGGGAAACAGGGCAGTCAGTTATCCCGGAAACAGGGTGATCAGTTACCCTGGAAACAGGGCAGTCAGTTACCCTGGAAACTGAGCAATCAGTTAATCTGGAAACAGGGCAGTCAGTTATCACGGAAACAGGGTGATCAGTTACCCTGGAAACAGGGTGATCAGTTACCCTGGAAACAGGGCAGTCAGTTATCCCTGAAACAGGGCAGTCAGTTATCCCGGAAAAAGGGCAGTCAGTTATCCCGGAAACAGGGTGATCAGTTACCCTGGAAACTGGGCAGTCAGTTACCCCAGAAACAGGGCAGTCAGTTAACCTGGAAACTGGGCAGTCACTTACCCCGGAAACAGGGTGATCAGTTATCCCGGAAACAGGGCAGTCAGTTATCCCGGAAACTGTGTGATCAGTTACCCTGGAAACAGGGCAGTCAGTTACCCCGGAAACAGGGCAGTCAGTTATCCCGGAAAAAGGGCAGTCAGTTATCCCGGAAACAGGGTGATCAGTTACCCTGGAAACTGGGCAGTCAGTTACCCCAGAAACAGGGCAGTCAGTTACCCTGGAAACTGGGCAGTCAGTTACCCTGGAAACAGGGCAGTCAGTTATCCCGGAAACAGGGTGATCAGTTACCCTGGAAACAGGGCAGTCAGTTATCCCGGAAACAGGGCAGTCAGTTATCCCGGAAAAAGGGTGATCAGTTACCCTGGAAACTGGGCAGTCAGTTACCCTGGAAACAGGGCAGTCAGTTACCCCAGAAAAAGGGCAGTCAGTTACCCAGGAATCAGGGCAGTCAGTTACCCATGAAACTGGGCAGTCAGATACCCTGGAAACAGGGCAGTCAGTCACCCTGGAATCAGGTTAGTCAGTTACCCCGGTAACAGGGTGATCTGTTACCCCGGAAACAGGACAGTCAGTTCCCCTGGAAACAGGGCAGTCAGTTACCCGGGAAACAGGGCAGTCAGTTATCCCCAACACCGGGCAGTCAGTTATCCCGGAAAAAGGGTGATCAGTTACCCTGGAAACTGGGCAGTCAGTTTTCCTGGAAACAGGGCAGTCAGTTATCCTGGAAACAGGGAGATCAGTTACCCCGGAAACAGGGCGGTTAGTTACCCTCGAAAAGGGGCAGTCAGTTTCCCTGGAAACAGGGCAGTCAGTTATCCTGGAAACAGGGCATTCAGTTATCCTGGAAACAGGGCGGTCAGTTACCCCGGAAATAGGGCGGTCAGTTACCCCGGAAACAGGGTGGTCAGTTACCCCTGAAACAGGGCAGTCAGTTACCCCGGAAACAGGGCGGTTAGTAACCCTGGAAACAGATTAGTCAGTTACCCCGGAAACAGGGTGATCAGTTATCCTGGAAACAGGGCAGTCAGTTAGCCTGGAAACAGGGCAGTCAGTTATCCCGGAAACAGGGCAGTCAGTTATCCCGGAAATAGGGTGATCAGTTACCCTGGAAACAAGGCAGTCAGTTACCCTGGAAACAGGGCAGTCAGTTATACCGGAAACAGGGCAGTCAGTTATCCCGGAAACAGGGTGATCAGTTACCCTGGAATCTGGGCAGTCGGTTACCCTGGATACAGGGCAGTCAGTTACCCTGGAAACTGGGCAGTCAGTTAATCTGGAAACAGGGCAGTCAGTTATCACGGAAACAGGGTGATCAGTTACCCTGGAAACAGGGCAGTCAGTTACCCCTGAAACAGGGCAGTCAGTTATCCCGGAAAAAGGGTGGTCAGTTACCCTGGAAACAGGGCAGTCAGTGAATCTGGAAACAGGGCAGTCAGTTATCCCGGAAACAGGGTGATCAGTTACCCTGGAAACAGGGCAGTCAGTTACCCTGGAAACTGGGCAGTCAGTGAATCTGGAAACAGGGCAGTCAGTTATCCCAGAAACAGGGTGATCAGTTACCCTGGAAACAGGGCAGTCAGTTATCCCGGAAACAGGGCAGTCAGTTATCCCGGAAAAAGGGTGATCAGTTACCCTGGAAACTGGGAAGTCAGTTACCCTGGAAACAGGGCAGTCAGTTACCCTGGAAACAGGGCAGTCAGTTACCCTGGAAACAGTGCAGTCAGTTATCCCGGAAACAGGGTCATCAGTTACCCAGGAAACAGGGCAGTCAGTTATCCAGGAAACAGGGCAGTCAGTTACCCTGGAAACAGGGCAGTCAGTTACCCATGAAACTGGGCAGTCAGATACCCTGGAAACAGGGCAGTCAGTCACCCTGGAATCTGGTTAGTCAGTTACCCCGGTAACAGGGTGATCTGTTACCCCGGAAACAGGGCAGTCAGTTCCCCTGGAAACAGGGCAGTCAGTTACCCTGGAACCAGGGCCGTCAGTTATCCCCGGAAACAGTGCAGTCAGTTATCCCGGAAACAGGGTGATCAGTTACCCTGGAAACTGGGCAGTCAGTTTTCCTGGAAACAGGACAGTCAGTTATCCTGGAAACAGGGCGGTCAGTTACCCCGGAAAAAGGGCGGTCAGTTATCCTGGAAACAGGGCGGTCAGTTACCCTGGAAACAGGGCAGTCAGTTACCCATGAAACTGGGCAGTCAGATACCCTGGAAACAGGGTGATCAGTTACCCTGGAAACTGGGCAGTCAGTTTTCCTGGAAACAGGACAGTCAGTTATCCTGGAAACAGGGTGATCAGTTACCCTGGAAACAGTGCAGTCAGTTATCCCGGAAACAGGTCATCAGTTACCCTGGAAACAGGGCAGTCAGTTATCCCGGAAACAGGGCAGTCAGTTACCCCGGAAACCGGGCAGTCAGTTACCCTGGAAACAGGGCAGTCAGTTACCCATGAAACTGGGCAGTCAGATACCCTGGAAACAGGGCAGTCAGTCACCCTGGAATCAGGTTAGTCAGTTACCCCGGTAACAGGGTGATCTGTTACCCCGGAAACAGGGCAGTCAGTTCCCCTGGAAACAGGGCAGTCAGTTACCCTGGAACCAGGGCCGTCAGTTATCCCCGGAAACAGTGCAGTCAGTAATCCCGGAAACAGGGTGATCAGTTACCCTGGAAACTGGGCAGTCAGTTTTCCTGGAAACAGGACAGTCAGTTATCCTGGAAACAGGGCGGTCAGTTACCCCGGAAAAAGGGCGGTCAGTTATCCTGGAAACAGGGCGGTCAGTTACCCCGGAAACAGGGAGATCAGTTACCCCGGAAACAGGGCGGTTAGTTACTCTGGAAACAGGGCAGACAGTTACCCTGGAAACAGGGCAGTCAGTTACCCTGGAAACAGGGCATTCAGTTATCCTGGAAACAGGGCGGTCAGTTACCCTGGAAATAGGGCGGACAGTTACCCCGGAAGAAGGGAGATCAGTTACCCCTGAAACAGGACAGTCAGTTACCCCTGAAACAGGGCAGTCAGTTACCCTGGAAACAGGGCAGTCAGTTATCCTGGAAACAGGGTGGTCAGTTACCCTGGAAACAGGGTGGTCAGTTACCCCGGAAACAGGGTGATCAGTTATCCTGGAAACAGGGCGGTCTGTTACCCCGGAAACAGGGCAGTCAGTTACTCCGGAAACAGGGCGGTCAGTAACCCTGGAAACTGATTATTCAGTTACCCCGGAAACAGGGTGATCAGTTATCCTGGAAACAGGGCAGTCAGTTAGCCTGGAAACAGGGCATTCAGTTACCCCGGAAATAGGGCGGTCAGTTACCCCTGAAACAGGGCAGTCAGCTACCCTGGAAACAGGGCAGTCAGTTATCCAGGAAACAGGGTGGTCAGTTAAGCTGGAAACAGGGTGGTCAGTTACCCCGGAAACAGGGTGATCAGTTATCCTGGAAACAGGGCGGTCAGTTAACCCGGAAACAGGGCAGTCAGTTACCCCGGAAACAGGGCAGTCAGTTATCCCGGAAACAGGGCAGTCAGTTATCCTGGAAACAGGGTGATCAGTTACCCTGGAAACAGGGCAGTCAGTTATCCTGTAAACAGGGCATTCAGTTATCATGGAAACAGGGCGCTCAGTTACCCCGGAAATAGGGTGATCAGTTACCCTGGAAACTGGGAAGTCAGTTACCCTGGAAACAGGGCAGTCAGTTACCCTGGAAACAGGGTGGTCAGTTACCCTGGAAACAGGGTGGTCAGTTACCCCGGAAACAGGGTGATCAGTTATCCTGGAAACAGGGCGGTCAGTTAATCCGGAAACTGGGCAGTCAGTTATCCTGGAAACAGGGTGATCTGTTACCCCGGAAACAGGGCAGTCAGTTACCCCGGAAACAGGACGTTCAGTTACCCCGGAAACAGGGCAATTAATTACCCCAGAAACAGGGCGATCAGTTACCCTGGAAACAGGGTGATCAGTTACGCTGGAAACTGGGCAGTCAGTTACCCTGGAAACAGGGCAGTCAGTTATTCCGGACACAGGGTGATCAGTTACCCTGGAAACTGGGCAGTCAGTTACCCTGGAAACAGCCAGTCAGTTACCCTGGAAAGAGGGACGTCAGTTATCCCGGAAACAGGGTGATCAGTTACCCTGGAAACTGGGCAGTCAGTTACCACGGAAACAGGGTGGTCAGTTACCCTGGAAACAGGGCAGTCAGTTACCCCGGAAACAGTGTGGTCAGTTACCCTGGACACAGGGCAGTCAGTTACCTCGGAAACAGTGTGATCAGTTACCTTGGAAACTGGGCAGTCAGTTATCCCGGAAACAGGGCGGCCAGTTACCGTGGAAACAGGGCAGTCAGTTACCCTGGAAACAGGGCAGTCAGTTATCCTGGAAACAGGGCAGTCAGTTATCCTAGAAACAGGGCGGTCAGTTACCCCGGAAATAGCGCGGTCAGTTATCCTGGAAACAGGGCATTCAAGTTATCCTGGAAACAGCGCGGTCAGTTACCCTGGAAACAGGGCGGTCAGTTACCCCGGAAACAGGGAGATCAGTTACACCGGAATCAGGGCGGTTATTTACCCTGGAAACAAGCAGTCAGTTACCCTGGATACAGAGCAGTCAGTTAACCTGGAAACAGGGCAGTCAGTTATCCTGGAAACAGGGCATTCAAGTTATCCCGGAAACAGGGCGGTCAGTTACCCCGGAAACAGGGCAGTCAGTTATCCCGGAAACAGGGCACTCAGTTATCCCGGAAACAGGGTGATCAGTTACCCTGGAAACTGGGCATGTCAGTTACCCTGGAAACAGGGCAGTCAGTTACCCTGGAAACTGGGCAGTCAGTGAATCTGGAAACAGGGCAGTCAGTTATCCCAGAAACAGGGTGATCAGTTACCCTGGAAACAGGGCAGTCAGTTATCCCGGAAACAGGGCAGTCAGTAATCCCGGAAAAAGGGTGATCAGTTACCCTGGAAACTGGGAAGTCAGTTACCCTGGAAACAGGGCAGTCAGTTACCCTGGAAACATGGCAGTCAGTTACCCTGGAAACAGTGCAGTCAGTTATCCCGGAAACAGGGTCATCAGTTACCCTGGAAACAGGGCAGTCAGTTATCCCGGAAACAGGGCAGTCAGATATCCCGGAAAAAGGGTGATCAGTTACCCTGGAAACTGGGCAGTCAGTTACCCTAGAAACAGGGCAGTCAGTTACCCCGGAAACAGGGCAGTCAGTTACCCTGGAAACAGGGCAGTCAGTTACCCATGAAACTGGGCAGTCAGATACCCTGGAAACAGGGCAGTCAGTCACCCTGGAATCAGGTTAGTCAGTTACCCCGGTAACAGGGTGATCTGTTACCTCGAAAACAGGGCAGTCAGTTCCCCTGGAAACAGGGCAGTCAGTTACCCTGGAAACAGGGCAATCAGTTATCCCCGGAAACAGTGCAGTCAGTTATCCCGGAAACAGGGTGATCAGTTACCCTGGAAACTGGGCAGTCAGTTTTCCTGGAAACAGGACAGTCAGTTATCCTGTAAACAGGGCGGTCAGTTACCCCGGAAAAAGGGCGGTCAGTTATCCTGGAAACAGGGCGGTCAGTTACCCCGGAAACAGGGAGATCAGTTACCCCGGAAACAGGGCGGTTAGTTACCCTGGAAACAGGGCAGTCAGTTACCCTGGAAACAGGGCAGTCAGTTATCCTGGAAACAGGGCGGTCAGTTACCCTGGAAATAGGGCGGTCAGTTACCCCGGAAGCAGGGAGATCAGTTACCCCTGAAACAGGGAGATCAGTTACCCCTGAAACAGGGCAGTCAGTTACCCCTGAAACAGGGCAGTCAGTTATCCTGGAAACATGGTGTTCAGTTACCCTGGAAACAGGGTGGTCAGTTACCCCGAAACAGGGTGATCAGTTATCCTGGAAACAGGGCGGTCAGTTACCCCGGAAACAGGGCAGTCAGTTACTCCGGAAACAGGGCGGTCAGTAATCCTGGAAACTGATTATTCAGTTACCCCGGAAACAGGGTGATCAGTTATCCCGGAAACAGGGCAGTCAGTTAGCCTGAAAACAGGGCAGTCAGTTACCCCGGAAACAGGGTGATCAGTTACCCTGGAAACAGGGCGATCAGTTACCCTGGAAACAGGGCAGTCAGTTACGCCGGAAACAGGGCAGTCAGTTACCCTGGAAACAGGGCAGTCAGTTATGCCGGAAAACGGGTGATCAGTTACCCTGGAAAATGGGCAGTCACTTACCCTGGAAACATGGCAGTCAGTTACCCCGGAAACAGGGCAGTCAGTTACCCTGGAAACAGGGCAGTCAGTTACCCATGAAACTGGGGAGTCAGATAACCTGGAAACAGGGCAGTCAGTCACCCTGGAATCAGGTTAGTCAGTTACCCCGGTTACAGGGTGATCAGTTGCCCGGAAACAGGGCAGTCAGTTCCCCTGGAAACAGGGCAGTCAGTTACCCTGGAAGCAGGGCAGTCAGTTATCCCCGAAACCGGGCAGTCAGTGATCCTGGAAACAGGGCGGTCAGTTACCCCGGAAACAGGGAGATCAGTTACCCCGTAAACAGGGCGGTTATATACGCAGGAAACAGGGCAGTCAGTTACCCTGGAAACAGGGCATTCAGTTATCATGGAAACAGGGCGCTCAGTTACCCCGGAAATAGGGCGGTCAGTTACCCCTGAAACAGGGCAGTCAGTTACCCTGGAAAAAGGGCAGTCAGTTACCCTGGAAACAGGGTAGTCAGTTATCCAGGAAACAGGGTGGTCAGTTACCCTGGAAACTGGGTGGTCAGTTACCCCGGAAACAGGGTGATCAGTTATCCTGGAAACAGGGCGGTCACTTAACCCGGAAACAGGGCAGTCAGTTACCCCAGAAACAGGGCGCTCAGTAACCCTGGAAACAAATTATTCCGTTACCCTGGAAACAGGGCAGTCAGTTATCCCGAAAACAGGGCAGTCAGTTATCCCGGAAACAGGGTGATCAGTTTCCCTGGAAACAGGGCAGACAGTTATCCTGGAAACAGGGCATTCAGTTATCATGGAAACAGGGCGCTCAGTTACCCCGGAAATAGGGCGGTCAGTTACCCCGGAAACAGGGAGATCAGTTACCCCTGAAACTGGGCAGTCAGTTACCCTGGAAACAGGGCAGTCAGTTATCCAGGAAACAGGGTGGTCAGTTACCCTGGAAACAGGGTGCTCAGTTACCCCGGAAACAGAGTGATCAGTTATCCTGGAAACAGGGCGGTCAGTTAACCCGGAAACAGGGCAGTCATTTACCCCGGAAACAGGGCGGTCAGTAACCCTGGAAACAAATTAGTCAGTTACCCTGGAAACAGAGCAGTCAGTTATCCCGGAAACAGGGCAGTCATTTGTCCCGGAAGCTGGGTGATCAGTGACCTTGGAAACAGGGCAGTCAGTTACCCCGGAAACAGGGCAGTCAGTTATCCCGGAAAAAGGGTGATCAGTTACCCTGGAAACTGGGCAGTCAGTTACCCTGGAAACAGGGCAGTCACTTACCCCTGGAAACAGGGCAGTCAGTTACCCATGAAGCTGGGCAGTCAGATACCATGGAAACAGGGCAGTCAGTCACCCTGGAATCAGGTTAGTCAGTTACCCCGGTAACAGGGTGATCTGTTACCTCGGAAACAGGGTGATCAGTTATCCTGGAAACAGGGTGGTCAGTTACCCCGGAAACAGGGTGATCAGTTATCCTGGAAACAGGGCGGTCAGTTAATCCGGAAACTGGGCAGTCAGTTATCCTGGAAACAGGGTGATCTGTTACCCTGGAAACAGGGCAGTCACTTACCCCTGGAAACAGGGCAGTCAGTTACCCATGAAACTGGGCAGTCAGATACCATGGAAACAGGGCAGTCAGTCACCCTGGAATCAGGTTAGTCAGTTACCCCGGTAACAGGGTGATCTGTTACCTCGGAAACAGGGTGATCAGTTATCCTGGAAACAGGGTGGTCAGTTACCCCGGAAACAGGGTGATCAGTTATCCTGGAAACAGGGCGGTCAGTTAATCCGGAAACTGGGCAGTCAGTTATCCTGGAAACAGGGTGATCTGTTACCCCGGAAACAGGGCGGTTAATTACCCCAGAAACAGGGCGATCAGTTACCCTGGAAACAGGGTGATCAGTTACCCTGGAAACTGGGCAGTCAGTTACCCTGGAAACAGGGCAGTCAGTTATTCCGGACACAGGGTGATCAGTTACCCTGGAAACTGGGCAGTCAGTTACCCTGGAAACAGCCAGTCAGTTACCCTGGAAAGAGGGACGTCAGTTATCCCGGAAACAGGGTGATCAGTTACCCTGGAAACTGGGCAGTCAGTTACCACGGAAACAGGGTGGTCAGTTACCCTGGAAACAGGGCAGTCAGTTACCCCGGAAACAGTGTGGTCAGTTACCCTGGACACAGGGCAGTCAGTTACCTCGGAAACAGTGTGATCAGTTACCTTGGAAACTGGGCAGTCAGTTATCCCGGAAACAGGGCGGCCAGTTACCGTGGAAACAGGGCAGTCAGTTACCCTGGAAACAGGGCAGTCAGTTATCCTGGAAACAGGGCAGTCAGTTATCCTAGAAACAGGGCGGTCAGTTACCCCGGAAATAGCGCGGTCAGTTATCCTGGAAACAGGGCATTCAAGTTATCCTGGAAACAGCGCGGTCAGTTACCCTGGAAACAGGGCGGTCAGTTACCCCGGAAACAGGGAGATCAGTTACACCGGAATCAGGGCGGTTATTTACCCTGGAAACAAGCAGTCAGTTACCCTGGATACAGAGCAGTCAGTTAACCTGGAAACAGGGCAGTCAGTTATCCTGGAAACAGGGCATTCAAGTTATCCTGGAAACAGGGCGGTCAGTTACCCCGGAAACAGGGCAGTCAGTTATCCCGGAAACAGGGCAGTCAGTTATCCCGGAAACAGGGTGATCAGTTACCCTGGAAACTGGGCATGTCAGTTACCCTGGAAACAGGGCAGTCAGTTACCCTGGAAACTGGGCAGTCAGTGAATCTGGAAACAGGGCAGTCAGTTATCCCAGAAACAGGGTGATCAGTTACCCTGGAAACAGGGCAGTCAGTTATCCCGGAAACAGGGCAGTCAGTAATCCCGGAAAAAGGGTGATCAGTTACCCTGGAAACTGGGAAGTCAGTTACCCTGGAAACAGGGCAGTCAGTTACCCTGGAAACATGGCAGTCAGTTACCCTGGAAACAGTGCAGTCAGTTATCCCGGAAACAGGGTCAT